>NC_133325.1:321981885-322331885 GCF_042186555.1 Aquarana catesbeiana
ATGACTTTTTATTCATAATTCAATTCTTTCAGAATAACGAATGTACTAACTCTGTTATTTAGTTCAGCTTGACTGGGTAATTAGTCCCACCACCACCCTTGCACTTTGTCACAGTGTTGTTGTTTTTTGGTGTGTTTTTTTCACGTTCACTTGTTCATGCTGTGCATCCAGGGGTACTCTCTTTTATCCACCGTCGCACTTTCTCCTTCCTTCCTCCACACATTGTCGTTGTGTATCCTACACACATTTCCATTTCTTGTCTCACTCCCCTATATCCCCCTCTTCATATCCCCATTTTCTATCCCTATCACTCTTCACTCACTTTTATTCATTCACCTCTACACTTCATTCACCGCTACACTCTCTGCACATCCCTCTTTCCCCTCCTTCCCTCTCCCCCCTCCCGTCATCTTTATTTTATTGCTTTTTACCTCCTCCTTTCTCTCCGTCCCCCCCCCCCCCCCCTTGTTCCTTCCCCTCTCTCCTTTCTCTTCCCCCCCCCCCCCCTTTTGTCCTTTATTCTTCCCTTTGTCCAATACCGTTGGCCTGCTTTTCCCCTTTTCTTTTTGCTCATTTGTCCATTCCGTTGTGGTTTGTTGGTACTTTTACCCTATCAATTTCCTTATATATTTTGAAGTCTCATGGTGAACAATTGTCAGCAGGGCATTTGCTATTTTCTAGTTCAACTATCTTCACTCACTCTTCCTTTACTCACCTTTTCTTCCTTTTCTTTTCACTCTTTCCTCACATGCCTTTCCTTTCCCCTTTTTCCTTCTTCCGCCCTCCTTCCCCTTCCTCCCCTTTCCCCTCCCCCCCTTTCCTCCCCCTTCTTTCCTTCCCCTTTTCATTCTTTAGCAATGCCCTCCTGTACACCCATGGACTTATAATTTAGAAAGCACATAGAACTCCATGGTTGGGAAACTCCCAACTACATGGTATGAATCAACTGACCCTCCGTTATTTTCCATTTTTGATTTGTAGTACTAACGTGAATCCTATCTGGGTGCGGTTCTGGATTGCCCGTCTCGCCCTTTCTCTTCCCTCCCTCTCCCACGTGTGGGGCTGGTAAGCGTGATCTCTCGTAAGACTCATTTGGTCCATCACCCGTCCCTGGGGGAGTTGGTCCGACACGGGGGAGACAGGGGAGCGAAGGAATAATTGTATCATCTCAAACATTTTGCAATGTCAACAATGACATTGTAGTGCCACAATTCTTGCGATAGGTAACTATACAATTTATTCAATTATATTACAGGGTATGCTTGCATGGTTTCTAGCACCGTGGAAATTTGATGTTATGTTTGATATATGTTACCCCCCTTTTCTTTTAGTGTGGACAGCCATCCTCTGAAGAAGACCCGGGAAGGGTCGAAACGCGTCAGGATTATTACATACAATTATTGTTGTCCCACATACACTGTATGGCTTACTGTCTTTATTTAGAGGCATCTATTGTTATTTAACCCCAAGGCTCACAATTGGGGGAATTTAGGCTGCCCCCGTATACATTGTGTCTTGCATTGGTTTTCACTGTAGGCTGTTGTCTGTTGCATATGTACGCCATATTCAGTTCGTGTCCTGACTCTAACAGTCAGTATTCATTTCAATGAATTTTCTCTTTTAACGTTATTTATATATATACTTTTTGTACCAATAAAACCCAATTTTTTCAACCACCCATATTGTATTTTATTGGCTGCTTAAAAGCCCCGATAGGGGGTTTTTTCTTGTTCTTTTCAAACTTTATGTTTTTGTGATAGATCTTTATGTGGACTTTTCAGTAACTTGTTAAGTTACATAGTTAATAAGGTTAAAAAAAAGGTCCGCTAGGTTCAACCAAAAGACAAAAATAAATAAAATCTATATCCTTTAGAACCCTAAACCAACAATTGATCCAGAAAGAAATAAAACTTTTATCAAGCACAGTCCAATTTGCTTCAATTGGAATATAATTGTTCAGCTCAATTTCCTGCTCTCTGCTCACTGGGTTTGATTGACAGCAGCAGGAGTCAATGGCTCCCACTGCTATCAGCAAAGTATGTGAGGCAGGAAGAGGGCAGAGAAGACTTGAAGCCAGGCACAGTGCTGGATCGATAAAGGAATTTTTTTTTTGTTTGTTTTTTTTACCTTAATGTAGAGAATGCATTAAGATATATATTATATAAAAAAAATGTGTTTAGAGCCACTTTAAAATTATTTTCAGGTCTCAGCGAACCCCTGCTAAAACCAATTCATCGGGGACCAATGGAAAGAAAATACCTTGGTGGTGGTAGTGTAGGCCCTGGAACTATCGCCATCAAATGGAGAGTCAATCAGCCATAGCTCAAGAAGTCAAAGCTCAAGAAACCCCAGGAGGTTCCATATAACTCTGATTGAGAATGGATTCTCTAAGGAGGTTAACTCTCCTTGCCTCCAGGTGCAAAGAGTGCCTTATTATTTGAATAACTTTAACCAGTTCCGGACCGCCCACCGCACATATACTGTGGCAAGTCTGGTCTGGGGCGTGTGCTGCCGTTGACCCGTGATCGTTCTCAGGAATGACAGGACGGCGGTCTGCCTATGAAAACAAGGCAGACTGTCGTTCTGTCACAGAGAAAGAGAAAGATCTGTGATTCCTAGTAATCAGGAACACAGATCTCTCTCTGTCTACTGTCAGCATTCCCCACATAGTTAGAAAACATTCCCAGGGAACACATTTAGCCCTTTGATTGCCCCTGATGTTAACCCCTTCCCTGCCAGTGTCATTTATACTGTGACAGAGTAAAAAATATAGTTTTCTTTTTATTTTCTTTTTTTTTTCAACATTGTTGCTCTGTGAAGTCTGGCAAATCATAGAATGCATTAAGGTGAAAAACCTCAAGGGTTTACAACCCCTTTAAGAAACAAATGTAAAAAAAAAACAGCAATACCAATACTGCAAGTCAAAGCCCACTTTTTCTTGAAGGGAAAGTATAGCGTTTTGCACATTTTTTTTTTTTACTAACTTAATATATTCCAGACTTAAAAAGAGCATTTTGTATAATTATTTTTATTTTACTTAAACATATGTGAAATATTGCACCTGAAAGTTCCAAAAATGCTACTTGTAGGGTGAAGCTACTGCTCCAGAATTTAAAAATGCTATGTGTACACTTTCTTGTGAATATTCTTAAAGCGTTTGTTAACCCCCAAAAAAATAGATCCTGCTCCTTTAAAGCATGTTATATGACACAGTGCTTGTCCTGTGTCATTTGGCCGCCTGTAACACCTAAAAAACCTGGCTGATCCTGCCAGTATCTCCCCTCCCCTTTGAAAACTGACCACAGTAATCATGGCTGCTGAGCCCTGACACTGTGGCCTCCGTCATCCCCAGCCTGATGTCCTGTGTCTCCTCTGTCTCCTGTGTCCTCCTTCCCCCTCCTCTACCTGTCTGTCAGCTCATGACAGTGCCGCCCCCTCCGCTCCTGCTGCCCAAATAACTCTAACCTGTATGCACCATCCATGCTGTCTCCTTGTGCAGTGTCCCCCCTCTGTGTGTGATTTATTAAAAAAATGCTGTAAATACCTCATGTAAGAGGAGAGATCCACAATCACATGACCGGCTAGGTCTCTCCTCCTCTCCTCCTGAGTGACATCAGCGGGGGAATATCGGCCCTTCCCGCTGCATCTGATAGAGGAGGAAAGGAGAGACCCGGCCGGTCATGTGATCATGGATATCAGCTCTTACATGAGGTATTTAAAGCAGTTTTTTTATAAATCAAACACAAAGGGGGACAATGTATAAGGAGACAGCACGGATGGTGCATATTTGTTAGAGTGCCTTAACAACCACTTTAAATATCAAGATGTCAAATTACACACAGCTAAAGAATTAGGGGGATGTACACAACCCACCATTCCTGCTAGAAGGAACAGCCCTCTGGATGTACAAATGCCAAGGCAATGCTTGGGTTCCTTACTACAAAGCCCACCATGCTCTTCAAGCTAAGGCTACTTTCACACTAGGGTGGGCGAGCGTCGTTTTAGCGGCGCTATTCGGCCGCCAGCGGGGCAGTTCTAACCCCCGCTAGCGGCCAAAAAAGGGTTAAAAACCACCCGCATATCGGCACTATATCTGCGGCTTGGTGGCGCTGCCCCATTGTTTTCAATGGGCAGGGGCGCTTTAGGAGCGGTATATACACCGCTGCTACAGCGCTGCAAAGATGCGGCTTGCAGAACTTTTTTTACTGTCCTGCATGCGCACCACTCCAGCGTGAAAGCGCACACTGGAGACACAGGGGAGGCTCTTTACAGGTGCTATACAGACGCTATTGTTAGCGCTGTAGCGCCTGTAAAGCGTCTCAGTGTGAAAGTAGCCTAAGGGTCTTAATTTAATATTTATTTGTAGGATACAAATGTTATACAAATAATGAAAAAAATTTATAAACTTGTAAACCTAAAGTGGACAAACAAGAACTGAGAAGAATTTCCTCCAAAGTGAGGGGATCCAGATGTCATCGGGGTCACCAGAACTAGTGTGCCCACTTGAAGATTTCCCCTCTATTCCTGTTCTGATGTCAAACCCAAATTTGAGATTTTCTTTTAGGCCCCTTTCACACTGAGGCGCTTGTAAACTGCATGTAAAACACTGAGCAATGTTGAAGAGCTTTTCAGGCTCTTTTTAAGAGCTTTCCATTCATTTCAATGGAGAGGGGCATTTTTTCAGCCAGCGCACTGCTCCAGTGTGAAAGCATTCATTGATTTTAATGGAAATAGGTTTTCGTGAGCTTTTCGGTCGCTTTTTTTTAGCGTGAAAGCGCCTCAGTGTGAAAGGGGTCTTACTTTCGCTTTCAATGAAAATGGTAAACAGGACAAACAGAGAGGGTGTATCTCCCTAATGGAGCCACAGGCAGCAATAAAAACCCCAAAGAGTTTTACCCCAAAACAATTACCTTTAGGACTCTTTAAAGAAAATCACACTAAACAAAATAGCTGTAGTTTTGCTTTAGGATTTGACTTTCTATAATTTTCTGTCCCAATGAAAATGGGCAAATACTTGTATGAAAAAGTATTGTGTTCTATTGTTATTGCTTCCTTTGTGTGAAATCCCTAGTGTTCCTTCCAGTCCCTCTGCTTGCCTAATAAAAACTGACCACATTAAGCAGGAGAGAACATCGTGGTCAGTTCCCTATCTATGCTGGGAACTCAGCCTGCTCTACTCCAATAATCATACCGTATATACTCGAGTATAAGTCGATCCGAGTATAAGTCGAGGCCCCTAATTTACCACAAAAAACTGGGAAAAACTTATTGACCCGAGTATAAAACGAGGGTGAAAAATGCAGAGGGTCAACAATGCCCATCTGCAGCTGCATGCCTCCCTGTGTCCTGTGCAGCCTACCTGTATCCTGTGCATGTGTCCTGTACATGTGCATGTGTCCTGTGCATGTGTCCTGTACATGTGCATGTGTCCTGTACATGTGTCCTGTACATGTGCATGTGTCCTGTACATGTGTATGTGTCCTGTGTGCATGTGTCCTGTGTCCCTGTGCAGCCTACCTGTGTCCTGTGCAGCCTCCCTGTGGCGATCTCCGATCAGCGTGTGATAATACACTTCGGCGGCCATTCCACTGTTCAAAAGCCGCGCCTCCTCCTCGTCTGTGATAGGCTGACCGCTGTTCTGCCTATCACGGACATTCTCTCATTCTCATACCACGGACAAGGATGAGAGAATGTCCGTGATAGGCTGTACACTGACAGCTGTTCATCCTATCACAGACGAGCAGGAGGCGCGGCTTTTGAAAGCTGGAATAGCCTCCGAACGAATAATCACACGCCGGCCACCGTCTGCCTGCATGACACGCTGATCATACAGAAAGACGGCGGTGACTCGAGTATAAGTCGAGGGGGGCACTTTCAGCCCAAAAAAAAGGGCTGAAAAATTTGACTTATACTCGAGTATATACGGTACTTGTCCTGACACATGTCCCCTCTGAACAGCCATTCACTGGGTAGCTCAGTGTTTTTCAGCTTCTCCTCCCCAGCTCTTATGCATCTGAGAACAGAAGGAACAGAGGGAATGTGATTCCTTATGCCCTGTACACACAAGCGGAATGTCCGACGAAAAAGTCAGACAGAAGCTTTTCATCGTCTATTCTGATCGTGTGTAGGACTCATCGGACTTCTTTTTTCGAAAATCCTGACGAACCTAGAACATAGACATAGAACATACTCTAAAAATTTTCGACGGAACCAATTCCTATCGGGAAAACCACTCGTCTGTATGCTGTTCTGACGGACCAAAAACGACGCATCCTCTGAAGCAAGTACGAGAGGGAAACTATTGGCTACTGGCTATTGAACTTCCTTTTTCTAGTCCCGTTGTACGTGCTGTACGTCACCGCGTTCTGGACGGTCGGACTTTGGATTGACCGTGTGTAGGCAAGACCACTTGAATGGAATTCTGTCGGAAAAACCTTCAGAGTTTATTCCGATGGCTAATCCGGTCGTGTGTACGCGGTATTAGGAAAAAAGGTATTTAGGTTTAGGTTGCTTATATCTATACACAAGTGTTTTTCATTTCAGTTTTAAACTGAATTGGTTGTTTTACAAGTGGTCGTTTACCATCACTTTAACTTTGTTATCATAATGGGGGATTTTAATTATCCAGACATAGACTGGGCGGAGGGAACCGCGCATTCATTTAAGGCTCGCCAGTTCCTTAATGTCTTGCAGGACAATTTTATGGGTCAGATGGTAGACGCACCAACTAGAAATAAAACATTACTGGATCTACTGATTACCAACAATACAGACCTGATCACAGATGTGGAAATACGGGGCAATTTAGGTAACAGCGATCACAGGTCAATTAGTTTCAGTATAAATCACACAAATAGGAAACATAAAGGGAATACAAAGACACTGAATTTCAAAAGAGCCAACCTTCCTAAACTACAAACCTTGCTAAAAGGCATAAATTGGGATAAAATATTAGGAACAAAGAATACGGAGGAGAGATGGGTTTGCTTTAAGAGCATATTAAATAAGGGCATTAGCCAATGTATCCCATTGGGTAATAAATTTAAAAGAGCGAACAAAAATCCTGGATGGCTTAACTCCAATGTAAAAATGCATATAAAAGCAAAGGAGAAGGCCTTCAAAAAATACAAGGTTGAATGAATGAATGAATGAATGAATGAATAATTTGTAAAGCGCTACAAATTGCGAACTGAATCGCCTCAAGGCGCTAGATGTATTCTCTGTAGCCAGCTTCTAGAAAAGGAAGGTCTTTAGTTTTTTCCTGAAGGCCTGGTGGTTTTTTTCCATGCGGAGGTTGGTTGGGAGAGCATTCCATAGTCGAGGTCCTTGGACTGCAAATCTACGTTCTCCTTTTGCTTTGTAGCGGTATTTGGGAATGAGGAGGAGGTTTTGGTTAGCTGATCGAAGACTGCGATTCGGTGTGTAGTGTTTTATTTTTTCCCGGAGATATTGCGGAGCGTTTCCTTGTATGCATTTATGGGTGAGGCAGAGGGTCTTGAATGTGATCCGATTCTTCACCGTTAGCCAATGTAGGCTTTTTAGGGATGGGGAGATGGATTCCCAGGGCTTTTTCCCTGTTAACAGCCTTGCCGCCGTGTTCTGCATGAGTTGCAAGCGCGCAAGCTGGTATTGGGGTAGACCTACGTAGAGGGAATTTGCGTAGTCGAGTCGGGAATTGATGATCGTTCCCACAACTGCCGCTTTGTCCTCTTCTGGGATGAAGGGGATGAGTCTGCGAAGCAGGCGGAGGAGGTGGTGAGATCCGCTCACCACCGATCCTATTTGTGCATCCATTGTCATTCCTGAGTCAAAGATGACTCCGAGACTCTTGACTTTGGTGCTGGGGGAGATGGTCTGTCCGAGGATGGAGGGTGGTGTCCACGGAGTCTCAATTTTGGAATTTTTGTTGGCTTGCAGGAGAAGAAGTTCTGTTTTTGATTCGTTAAGTTTGAGGGAGCTAGCGGTCATCCAGTCATTGATTAAAGTGAGGCATTTCTGTAGTTGCTGATGATGATCTTTCTGTCCATTAATGCGAAAGTAGAGTTGGGTGTCGTCTGCATATGAGTGGAAGCAGAGGTCCGTTTTCCTGATGATATTGAGAAGCGGGCGGATGTAGATGTTAAATAGCACTGGTGACAAGGGTGAGCCCTGAGGGACTCCACGGGAGACTGCCCGAGATTCCGAGGTGAATGTTCCCAGTTTCACTGTCTGAGAGCGATTCTCTAAGAAGGATGTAAACCATTTTAGGGCAGAATCTGTGGCTCCTGCAACTTCTGCGAGGCGGACAAGTAAAGTATTGTGGTCCACTGTATCGAATGCTGCGCTGAGGTCTAACAGTACCAGGAGACTCGGTTCCCCGTCATCTGCTGCTTCAAGGGCGTCGTCCCATATTTTGAGAAGTGCTGTTTCTGTGCCATGGCCTGGGCGGAAGCCTGATTGCAGAGGGTCCAGGATGTGGTGTGTCTCCAGGTGGTGTTGTAGCTGCTGTACTACTGCTTTCTCTATAATCTTGGAGATGGTGTTGAGGCTTGTTATTGGTCTGCGGCCAATTGAGGGATCATCCTCAGCATTCAGACTTTATAAAGAATGCAATTAGAAATGTAAGGGTGCAATTAGGACGGCTAAGATAGAACATGAAAGACACATAGCGGAGGAGAGCAAAAAAAATCCCAAGAAATTCTTTAAGTATGTAAACAGTAAAAAAGGGAGGACAGACCATATTGCCCCATAAAGAATGAGGAAGGACATCTGGTTACAAAGGATGGGGAGATGGCAAAGGTATTGAATTTATTCTTCTCCTCAGTCTTCACGAGTGAATCGGGGGGCTTCAGTAACCAAAACTGCAGTGTTTATCCTCATGACACAACACAGGAAGCACCTCCATGGTTAACAGAGGACGGAATTAAAATTAGACTTGAGAAACTTAACATTAATAAATCACCGGGACCAGATGGCTTGCATCCGAGGGTACTTAGGGAACTCAGTCAGGTGATTGCCAGACCGTTGTTCCTAATTTTTACAGACAGTCTATTGACTGGAATGGTACCAGCTGATTGGAGAAAAGCCAATGTAGCACCAATATTTAAAAAGGGCCCAAAAAACATATCTGGGAATTACAGACCAGTTAGCCTAACATCAATAGTATGTAAAATCTTGGAGGGGATGATAAGGGACTATATACAAGATTTTAGTAATAAGAACGATATCATTAGCAGTAATCAGCATGGATTCATGAAGAATCGTTCTTGCCAAACCAATCTATTAACCTTCTATGAGGAGGTGAGTTGCCATCTAGATAAAGGAAGGCCCGTAGACGTGGTGTATCTGGATTTTGCAAAAGCATTTGACACAGTTCACCATAAACGTTTACTGTACAAAATAAGGTCCGTTGGCATGGACCATAGGGTGAGTACCTGGATTGAAAACTGGCTACAAGGGCTGTTCAGAGGGTGGTGATAAATGGGGAGTACTCAGAATGGTCAGGGGTGGGTAGTGGGGTTCCCCAGGGTTCTGTGCTGGGACCAATCCTATTTAATTTGTTTATAAACGATCTGGAGGATGGGATAAACAGTTCAATCTCTGTATTTGCAGACGATACTAAGCTAAGCAGGGCAATAACTTTTCCGCAGGATGTGGAAACCTTGCAAAAAGACCTGAACAAATTAATGGGGTGGGCGACTACATGGCAAATGAGGTTCAATGTAGAAAAATGTAAAATAATGCATTTGGGTGGCAAAAATATGAATGCAATCTATACACTGGGGGGAGAACCTCTGGGGGAATCTAGGATGGAACAGGACCTGGGGGTCCTAGTAGATGATAGGCTCAGCAATGGCATGCAATGCCAAGCTGCTGCTAATAAGGCAAACAGAATATTGGCATGTATTAAAAGGGGGATCAACTCCAGAGATAAAACGATAATTCTCCCGCTCTACAAGACTCTGGTCCGGCCGCACCTGGAGTATGCTGTCCAGTTCTGGGCACCAGTCCTCAGGAAGGATGTACTGGAAATGGTGCGAGTACAAAGAAGGGCAACAAAGCTAATAAAGGGTCTGGAGGATCTTAGTTATGAGGAAAGGTTGCGAGCGTTGAACTTATTCTCTCTGGAGAAGAGACGCTTGAGAGGGGATATGATTTCAATTTACAAATACTGTACTGGTGACCCCACAATAGGGATAAAACTTTTTCGCAGAAGAGAGTTTAATAAGACTTGGGGCCACTCATTACAATTAGAAGAAAAGAGGTTTAACCTTAAACTACGTAGAGGGTTCTTTACTGTAAGAGCGGTAAGGATGTGGAATTCCCTTCCACAGGCGGTGGTCTCAGCGGGGAGCATTGATAGCTTCAAGAAACTATTAGATAATCACCTGAATGACCGCAACATACAGGGATATGTAAGGTAATACTGACACATAATCACACACATAGGTTGGACTTGATGGACGTGTGTCTTTTTTCAACCTCACCTACTATGTAACTATGTAACTATGTAACTTTATACAAAATTAAAAATAGCTTTAGATATACAGTATGTTGATTCTCTGGGAAGTTTCCATACATTACCCTATTATCTGATTGTTTTAAACGAATCTGTGCTGTGTACTCTTTAGGGATCTTTATGAGTTCAAGGTCCCCTACTCCCAGAGTAAGCTAACTACCTTTTTGTATACCATTAACTACTTCCCGCCCGGCCTATAGCAGAATGACAGCCAGGAAGTGGTTCAGTTATGCTGACTGGGTGTCATATGAGGTCCAGTAGAATAAGCCACGATCATGCGCCCATGGGGGCACGCAGCGCGACGATTGGTGGTGTGTCAGTCTGACACACCGCATCACCGATCTCGGTAAAGGCCTCTGATGGAGGCTCTTTACCACGTGATCAGCCGTGTTCAATCACAGCTGATCACGGTGTAAACATGAAGAGCAGTTTATAATCACTGATCGGCGGCTCTCCTGACGGGGGGTCTGTGCTGATTGTTTATCAGCGCAGCCCCCCCGCAGATGCCGGCCCAGGACCACCAGGGATACCGCCAGGACCACCAGGGATGTCCACAAAGGAACCCCAAAAGGTATGCCACCCTAGACCACCAGGGATATGCCAATCCGTGCCCAAGCAGCTGCCAATCAGTGCCCATTAATATTGCCTGCCAGTGCCATCAGTGCTGCCTATCAGTGCCACCCATAAATACCCATCAATGCATAAGTACCCATCAATGCCACCTAGGCGGCACTGATATGCACTCATATCAGTGCCCATCGTCGGTGCCCATCAGCGCCATCTCATTGCTGCCACCTCTTATCAGTGCCCGGCAGTGCAGCTTATCAGTTAAGAAGAAAACTTATTTTTTTACAAAATTTTATAACAGAAACAAAATTTTTTCAAAATTTTTGGTCTTTTTTTTTATTTGTTTAGCAAAAAATTAAAAACCGCAGAGGTGATTAAATACCACCAAAAGAAAGCTCTATTTGTGGGAAGAAAATTATAAAATTTTGTTTGGGTACTGTGTAGCATGACCACGCAATTGTCATTTAAAAAGTGACAGCTCTGAAAGCTGAAAATTGGCTTGGGCAGGAAGGGGGGTAAGTGCCTGATATTGAAGTGGTTTCTAGCTGGGGTGGACAGGGAACGCCTAGATGCGAATATATTTCTGGAAGAGATGCAGACAGTCGTTGGGAAATTACAGGCAGTTAAGACTCCGGGATCAGATGGGCTCCCTGCTGAATTTTACTCAAACTTTGCTGAAACTGTAGCTCCCAAGCTTACAAACCTTTTTTCAGATTTGCCTTCCCTTGATACTCTCCCTGAATCCATGGAAGAGGCGGTTATTGTACTGATTCCCAAGCCCGGCAAGGATACCAAAGGCTGTGCCTCTTATAGGCCTATTTCGCTTTTAAATGTTGATGCCAAAATTCTAGCGAAGGTCTTGGCTGGTCGGCTGTCTACTGTTATTGAAGACCTGATTCATGTTGACCAGACAGGGTTCATGCCGGGTAAAGGAACAGACATAAACCTACGATGCTTAACTCTCAACTGCTCGATCCCACATGACAACTAGGGTACCAGAGTCATCGCTTCATTAGACGCAGAAAAAGCATTTGCCTGGAATGGGTCTACCTATGGGAGGTTCTGAGGCAGTATGGATTTGGTCCTAATTTCCTTCGCTGGTTACAGATGCTCTATAGGGCTCTCAGGGCATGTGTCTCTACCAACGATTGGCTGTCCACAGTGTTCCCTCTTCATAGAGGTATGCGTCAGGGATGCCTTGTCTCCCTCCTTGTTAGCTCTGGCCTTGGAACCCTTGGCTATTTTGATTAGGGAATCTTCTGAGGTCGGGGGCTTGAGGTGAGACGCTTGGAGGAGAAACTGTCCCTGTACGCGGACGATGCCCTACTTTACTTGAATGATGCTCTCTGCAGCCATAACTATTTTTGACACATAGTTACATAGTAGGTGAGGTTGAAAAAAGACACAAGTCCATTAAGTCCAACCTATGTGTGTGATTATGTGTCAGTATTACATTATATATCCCTGTATGTTGCAGTCATTCAGGTGCTTATCTAATAGTTTCTTGAAGCTATCGATGCTCCCCGCTGAGACCACCGCCTGTGGAAGGGAATTCCACATCCTTGCCGCTCTTACAGTAAAGAACCCTCTACGTAGTTTAGGGTTAAACCTCTTTTCTTCTAATTTTAATGAGTGGCCGCGAGTCTTGTTAAACTCTCTTCTGCAAAAAAGTTTTATTTCTATTGTAGGGTCACCAGTATGGTATTTGTATATTGAAATCATATCCCCTCTCAAGCGTCTCTTCTCCGGAGAGAATAAGTTCAGTGCTCGCAACCTTTCCTCATAACTAAGATCCTCCAGACCCTTTATTAGCTTTGTTGCCCTTCTTTGTACTCGCTCCATTTCCATAGTAAAGTATAGGGAGGACAGAGATAGTCAACTGTAAGCACCACATCCCATGATTAGGTAATGAACAGAAACTAAAGGCTGTTTAGCCTAGAGAAAAGGGGGAGGGGAAAAAACTTCCCCAGGGACTTTTAAGGTGCTATTTAATAAACAGTATATTCAAAGAATTCTGTACAATCATAGTGAATAAAATTAATATTTATTGATATGAATCACATTAAAATATTCATGCCATACTTCAAGAGTAAGACATGTTAATAAGAACACTATGACATAAACAATGTCACCCAAGAAAATTTTTTTGTTATATCACAATTAGACAGTGCAACAAGAAGCAACTACTTAAAGGTGCCAAGACAATCTGCCGCTCTCGACATGTTTCGCTCTAATACGAGCTTCTTCAGGAGTTTAAAGGCAATGATTGTGGCGGACTCTAAATGATGGGAAAATAAACAAAAATCAATACATACATTTAAACATGAATAGAAAGCATCTAATGAATTTTTTCTTCGAATATGCACAAATTCCATTATCAGAGCAAAGGTTGACACAGAGAATTTAAATACATGCATATAGATTTCGATATTGAACACTTTAATCAAATATAAGTAAACAATCAAAATTTATGCATCTTACCAGGCTGTAGCACATTAATCCGACATAAATATTTCAATAGATCGACAGTACTGCTGCTAGTTTCAAACCGGAAAGTTCACATATATGAGGGATATCACTGCCATGCTATGACCACAGGGGAATATAAAGTTTACGAAGCGGCCCTTTAAAAAAGGAAGATACATTCAAGGATTAGAAAAGATAGAAAAAAAAAGGGGGGGGGGGAGGGGATCGCAACCAAGCTCTTTCATGATGTAATTTTTATAATTTTAGAGGGATATGTACCCTGAAGGTAGAACCAATTTAAGATATATTACCTGGAACATAAAAGTATACCGGCAAATAGTATCATATAGGTGGAGATGGCATCATAAACGAGTGAAAAAATTGGTGAAAAAATTTCACTGATGGCTGCAAGAAGGAGCGATCGCCAGCAGAAATATTTTCTAAATATAGAAGAGGAAAAACAATAAAGGGTCAATGGAGAATTCAAAGTGTAACTAACTGTCAGCTACTGACAGTGTCACACAGGGAAAACTTACTTCACAAGTAGTGGTCCGGCATGCAGACTGAGGGGAGCATCACGCTGCCTCTGTAGGATCGCACCGGTGACAGAGCTGTGGGCGGTGTGTAACCGCCTTTATATACCCCCATCCCGGCGGCGTCTGTTCTCGCCGCCGGGATGCGGACGCTCAATGAGGCCGGTCACGTCAGGACGTGGGGGAGCGCGGTGACGTCAACTCTGGCGTCATCAACGTGTGTGGAAGTTACTGCGCATGTCTGCGCGGTTCAGAAGCCCGTGGAGCATGAAGGCGCCGGAGGCGCCATTTTAGTTAAGGGAAAAAGAAAGGTAAAAGCAGAATAGATATAAATTGAGGCATAATGCCAGCTTTTATTTTACAAAATGATAGAAAAATATGTATATGTATTCCCAATAAATTCATTAATAAAGGCTCATGTTAATACCAATAATTCGGTATCCAAAACCCATACCAGACGTGATCCGGCTCAAATTAAAGGGCCACCAACCATAGGGGCGATTGGTTCAACATCCCAATGGTGGGTGCCCGGGGCGTCCGTGTGGTCCAAATTGACAAAGACAGTCCCAATATGAGAATACTTCCGGCGAGCAATTAAAAATAAAAAATAAAAAATATATAGAATATATAGAACCAAAGAAACTTCATAGGTGAAGTTTGCAGCCACAGCCTGCAAGATGTAATACAGATAAAACAGTGGAAATTCAATGACAAAAAATGTAACATACATAAAGATATATGGTCATATTATAGCTATTACTGAGTATCATCTATGGCTCAAACATACAAGTGATGCCATAGCACAGCATAAAAATACTGGGTATAATAAACGACCAAAAATAATAAAAAAATATAAAGAAAAAGGACAAAAGAGAAAAGAAAAAGGGGGGAAGAAACATCGCAAGGGTAATACAAGGCAGAAGATGCGAGCCTCATCAAGGTTAGGAGTATTGTGATTATTCAAATGAATGGCTTGAAACTGAACGCATCGTTCATGCCTGGGTGTTGGAGAGCTGACAGTTTGTGTATCCAGCGTGCCTCCTTTTGTAGGAGGAGCTTGTCATAGTCTCCTCCTCTAACACCGGGGGGAATATGTTCTAGAGCAAAAAAGTGTAAGCAGTTAGCGTCAAAATTATGTTGTAGGCCTACATGTCGGCTGATAGGGGTCTCCATTCTTTTTTTCTGTATAAGGGAAACATGATCCCTAATTCGACAGAAAAAGGGCCTCTTAGTTTTCCCGATGTAAAACATTTTACATTCGCATAGCATAATGTACACTATACCAATGGATTGACAAGTTACTGCAAATTTTGGTTTGAACAAATCCCCGTTAGGCAACAAAAGGCTACGAGTAGCTAAAATATATCTGCAGTAGGAACAACAGTGGCAGGGTCTGCTGCCTTTATCAGCATCTTTGATTTTAACAACACGATTTTCATAGTGGCTCTGTACCAATGAATCCCTCAGGGATCGACTTCGTCTGAAAGTGATCTCTGGGTATGAGTTAAGGTGTTTAGCCACTTTTTCGTCTCCCATCAACAAATACCAATATTTGTTGAGAATATCACGTATTTGTTTATGTTGACTAGAATAAGTAGTGATGAGTCTGACGCCAGGATTGGCTTTTTTAGGTCTAATGTTGTGTAAGAGAGAAACTCTATTTTGATTTTTAGCTCTAAGGTAGGCTTTTTTAAGGCACTTTTTGCTGTATCCCCGGTTCAGGAAGCGGAGACGTAAACATTTAGCTTCCTTTTCAAAGTCAGACTCATCACTACAGTTGCGTTTAGCACGCAAGTATTGCCCATAGGGCACACTTGTAATCAGGGGGGCTGGATGAGAACTGCTGGCATGCAGCAGGGAATTACCTGCTGACGGTTTACGGTATAAGGTTGTTCTGATACTGCCGTCAAATTTAACTGTGATTTGGGTATCCAAAAAAGTCAGACTGGATTGACTAAGCTCCACCGTGAATCTAAGGTTGTACCTGTTAGTTTTTAGGCTTTCCAAAAAGGACAAAAGAAGATCTTTGGGGCCTATCCATATGAAAAAAATGTCGTCAATAAACCTCCTCCATAAGGGGATTAGTTCCATATATTGTTGCATGTCATCTCGGGAAAATAATTCCCGTTCCCACCCCCCCAGATACAGGTTGGCATAAGAGGGGGCGCATTTGGTCCCCATAGCCACCCCCTGTATCTGGAGGTAGTGGGATCCCCCAAACAAAAAGATATTGTTGGAGAGGATGAACATTAACAAATTCAAAATGAATTCGTTATATTGAGATGATGTCTCATGGTTTTGAAAGAGAAAATCTTTGACGATCTCTACCCCCTGCTGATGGGGGATAGAGTTATATAAGGCCTCCACGTCGAGGGCTACCAGCCACGCGCCCGCGGGGAGGGAAATCCCATCGAGGGCGCGTAGCAGGTCATTGGTGTCCTGAAGATAGGACACCAAACCCTCGACGTGGGGCCTAAGAGAGTCATCGATTAATTGGCTGGCTGTTTCGGTGAGACTGCCGTTACCAGAAACAATCGGGCGGCCTGGGGGTTTAGTCTGACTTTTATGAATTTTAGGGAGAGCGTATAGTGTGGGTGTTCGTGGAGATGTAACGTTTAAAAACTCCCAGGTAGACTTATTAATGAGACCACTTCGGTAGGCCGAGCCTATTAGATGTTGGTAACGGTTAACCTGAACCTGGGATACAGCAAAAAGTGCCTTAAAAAAGCCTACCTTAGAGCTAAAAATCAAAATAGAGTTTCTCTCTTACACAACATTAGACCTAAAAAAGCCAATCCTGGCGTCAGACTCATCACTACTTATTCTAGTCAACATAAACAAATACGTGATATTCTCAACAAATATTGGTATTTGTTGATGGGAGACGAAAAAGTGGCTAAACACCTTAACTCATACCCAGAGATCACTTTCAGACGAAGTCGATCCCTGAGGGATTCATTGGTACAGAGCCACTATGAAAATCGTGTTGTTAAAATCAAAGATGCTGATAAAGGCAGCAGACCCTGCCACTGTTGTTCCTACTGCAGATATATTTTAGCTACTCGTAGCCTTTTGTTGCCTAACGGGGATTTGTTCAAACCAAAATTTGCAGTAACTTGTCAATCCATTGGTATAGTGTACATTATGCTATGCGAATGTAAAATGTTTTACATCGGGAAAACTAAGAGGCCCTTTTTCTGTCGAATTAGGGATCATGTTTCCCTTATACAGAAAAAAAGAATGGAGACCCCTATCAGCCGACATGTAGGCCTACAACATAATTTTGACGCTAACTGCTTACACTTTTTTGCTCTAGAACATATTCCCCCCGGTGTTAGAGGAGGAGACTATGACAAGCTCCTCCTACAAAAGGAGGCACGCTGGATACACAAACTGTCAGCTCTCCAACACCCAGGCATGAACGATGCGTTCAGTTTCAAGCCATTCATTTGAATAATCACAATACTCCTAACCTTGATGAGGCTCGCATCTTCTGCCTTGTATTACCCTTGCGATGTTTCTTCCCCCCTTTTTCTTTTCTCTTTTGTCCTTTTTCTTTATATTTTTTTATTATTTTTGGTCGTTTATTATACCCAGTATTTTTATGCTGTGCTATGGCATCACTTGTATGTTTGAGCCATAGATGATACTCAGTAATAGCTATAATATGACCATATATCTTTATGTATGTTACATTTTTTGTCATTGAATTTCCACTGTTTTATCTGTATTACATCTTGCAGGCTGTGGCTGCAAACTTCACCTATGAAGTTTCTTTGGTTCTATATATTCTATATATTTTTTATTTTTTATTTTTAATTGCTCGCCGGAAGTATTCTCATATTGGGACTGTCTTTGTCAATTTGGACCACACGGACGCCCCGGGCACCCACCATTGGGATGTTGAACCAATCGCCCCTATGGTTGGTGGCCCTTTAATTTGAGCCGGATCACGTCTGGTATGGGTTTTGGATACCGAATTATTGGTATTAACATGAGCCTTTATTAATGAATTTATTGGGAATACATATACATATTTTTCTATCATTTTGTAAAATAAAAGCTGGCATTATGCCTCAATTTATACCTATTCTGCTTTTACCTTTCTTTTTCCCTTAACTAAAATGGCGCCTCCGGCGCCTTCATGCTCCACGGGCTTCTGAACCGCGCAGACATGCGCAGTAACTTCCACACACGTTGATGACGCCAGAGTTGACGTCACCGCGCTCCCCCACGTCCTGACGTGACCGGCCTCATTGAGCGTCCGCATCCCGGCGGCGAGAACAGACGCCGCCGGGATGGGGGTATATAAAGGCGGTTACACACCGCCCACAGCTCTGTCACCGGTGCGATCCTACAGAGGCAGCGTGATGCTCCCCTCAGTCTGCATGCCGGACCACTACTTGTGAAGTAAGTTTTCCCTGTGTGACACTGTCAGTAGCTGACAGTTAGTTACACTTTGAATTCTCCATTGACCCTTTATTGTTTTTCCTCTTCTATATTTAGAAAATATTTCTGCTGGCGATCGCTCCTTCTTGCAGCCATCAGTGAAATTTTTTCACCCATTTTTTCACTCGTTTATGATGCCATCTCCACCTATATGATACTATTTGCCGGTATACTTTTATGTTCCAGGTAATATATCTTAAATTGGTTCTACCTTCAGGGTACATATCCCTCTAAAATTATAAAAATTACATCATGAAAGAGCTTGGTTGCGATCCCCTCCCCCCCCCCCCTTTTTTTTTTCTATCTTTTCTAATCTTTGAATGTATCTTCCTTTTTTAAAGGGCCGCTTCGTAAACTTTATATTCCCCTGTGATATCCCTCATATATGTGAACTTTCCGGTTTGAAACTAGCAGCAGTACTGTCGATCTATTGAAATATTTATGTCGGATTAATGTGCTACAGCCTGGTAAGATGCATAAATTTTGATTGTTTACTTATATTTGATTAAAGTGTTCAATATCGAAATCTATATGCATGTATTTAAATTCTCTGTGTCAACCTTTGCTCTGATAATGGAATTTGTGCATATTCGAAGAAAAAATTCATTAGATGCTTTCTATTCATGTTTAAATGTATGTATTGATTTTTGTTTATTTTCCCATCATTTAGAGTCCGCCACAATCATTGCCTTTAAACTCCTGAAGAAGCTCGTATTAGAGCGAAACATGTCGAGAGCGGCAGATTGTCTTGGCACCTTTAAGTAGTTGCTTCTTGTTGCACTGTCTAATTGTGATATAACAAAAAAATTTTCTTGGGTGACATTGTTTATGTCATAGTGTTCTTATTAACATGTCTTACTCTTGAAGTATGGCATGAATTTTAATGTGATTCATATCAATAAATATTAATTTTATTCACTATGATTGTACAGAATTCTTTGAATATACTGTTTATTAAATAGCACCTTAAAAGTCCCTGGGGAAGTTTTTTCCCCTCCCCCTTTTCTCTAGGCTAAACAGCCTTTAGTTTCTGTTCATTCGCTCCATTTCCAGTACATCCTTCCTGAGGACTGGTGCCCAGAACTGGACACCATACTCCAGGTGCGGCCGGACCAGAGTCTTGTAGAGTGGGAGAATTATCATTTTATCTCTGGAGTTGATCCGCTTTTTAATGCATGCCAATATTCTGTTTGCTTTGTTAGCAGCAGCTTGGCATTGCATGCCATTGCTGAGCCTATCATCTACTAGGACCCCCAGGACCTTTTCCATCCTAGATTCCCCCAGAGGTTCTCCCCCCAGTGTATAGATTGCATTCATATTTTTGCCACCCAAATGCATTAGTTTACATTTTTCTACATTGAACCTCATTTGCCATGTAGTTGCCCACCCCATTAATTTGTTCAGATCTTTTTGCAAGGTTTCTACATCCTGCGGAGAAGTTATTGCCCTGCTTAGCTTAGTATTGTCTGCAAATACAGAGATTGAGCTGTTTACCCCATCCTCCAGGTCGTTTATGAACAAATTAAATAGTGTAGTCTAAAGAAATAGGGGATTGGCGCTGTTCACTGATAGAGAATGATAATGAATAAATCAATAAACTATACAAACTGCTAACAAAAGGAAAACATAACCCCTCAATGTTGGGTGGATAAAAAGTGTAACACAATACAAATGATTATTAAAAAATGTGCTAAGAATGGTCAAAGGATGTGCAGAATACCTAAGTTGCAAAAATTGTTGTCACAAAATAAAGTTGGTAAATAAAACACCAAGCATTAACAAAGGTGAATGATCAATCAGGTGTATAAAAAAAAAAAAAAAAAAAAAAAAAAAATTGTATGTGTGCAATGAAAGATATGAGTGGGTATACCTAAAAAAGAGGGCAAAACACCGTGTTGCCCACTAAAAATAAATATGTGTACTGGTAAAGCTGAATCGTGTTGGAAAATTTATATGTGAAAAAATGTGAAAAAATGTAAGAATATATATAAAAAATGTGAAAATATGTATAAAAAGAAAGAACAATCGGCATGTGATGTGCAGACAATCTGAGTGCACAAAAAACAAAAAGGTGAAAAAACCAAAAAGAAAATAAGAGTCCCAGCAACCAGATCAATTATTAAAAAATATATAGAAAGTTTTTATATCCGTGAATAAAAAACAGTTCTTATGCAGCCAGCTGATATATCTTCAAAGGTTGCGGATAGACGCATTTTTACAGGAAATGCATTTTCGAGGTGATCGTATCCCTAAACTGACCAATGGGGCTTTCCCAATGTGTACTACAGTGTCTCTCCTATCTCCAAATCCAAGGGGGTTAGCATCCTGATGGTCAAATCGGTTCCCTGGATTATAAAGGCACAGTGGACGGATGATCTGGGCCGCTTTCTCCTCCTGAAGGGGAGGGTGTCTGACGTGCAGGTCACTTTTTCCAACATTTATTTTCCAAATGTGGACCACCTGCAATTTTTACGGAAGCTACTTCCTGAGCTCATGGAGTTTTCAGAGGGACTTCTCGTCTTCGGCGGAGACCTCAACTTTGCTCTGGATCCTCTATTGGATGTCTCACGCAGTTCTTCCCACCGCCCTTATTCTTGCCTTAAATGTCTGAAGGTGGATCTGCATACCCTGCATCTGATTGACCCCTGGTGAATACTACATCCACAGGACCCGAGCCTTGCTCGGGCCACGTATCAAAATCTTCTAAAAGTTTGTGAGGAACTCCGCTCACTCCTTTTGCACAAAGCAAAACAAAAACAAAAACTAGCATGGGCGCATCGTACAATGTGTGAATTTTCAAATAAACCAGGTTCGCTGCTACCTCGGGCGCTGCGTGGTTCGCGCATGAAAACCTACATCTCCCATATAATGGGCTCCTCTGGACAGAAGCTCACCACTTCTTCCGATATGGCAAGGGAGTTAAAATCCTTCTATGAAAGCCTCTATAACTTAGATTGTTCCCTCCCCTCAGACTCTTCCTTTGCTGGCACCACCACTCCACAGTCCTATCTTGCCTCCTCGGGCATGCCACCTCTCCCTACTACTATCTGGGAGGAACTGGAGCAACCTATTACAGTTTGGGAGTTGGGGGTGGCCCTGGCAAACTCAAAGCTGAAGAAGGCCCCTGGCCCTGATGGCCTCACCCCGAGCTATTATAAGGTCTTCTGCCCTTAATTCCATCACGGACGGGGAATCTTTCCTGCTTGACACTCTGAGAGCTTATATCGCACTTACATAGTTACATAGTTACATAGTAGGTGAGGTTGAAAAAAGACACAAGTCCATCAAGTCCAACCTATGTGTATGATTATGTGTCAGTATTACATTATATATCCCTGTATGTTGCGGTTATTCAGGTGCTTATCTAATAGTTTCTTGAAGCTATCAATGATCCCCGCAGAGACCACCACCTGTGGAAGGGAATTCCACATCCTTGCCGCTCTTACAGTAAAGAACCCTCTACGTAGTTTAAGGTTAAACCACTTTTCTTCTAATTTTAATGAGTGGCCACAAGTCTTGTTAAACTCTCTTCTGCGAAAAAGTTTTATCCCTATTGTGAGGTCACCAGTACGGTATTTGTATATTGAAATCATATCCCCTCTCAAGCGTCTCTTCTCCAGAGAGAATAAGTTCAGTGCTCGCAACCTTTCCTCATAACTAAGATCCTCCAGACCCTTTATTAGCTTTGTTGCCCTTCTTTGTACTCACTCCATTTCCAGTACATCCTTCCTGAAGACTGAGGACTGGTGCCCACAACTGGACAGCATACTCCAGGTGCGGCCAGACCAGAGCCTTGTAGAGTGGGAGAATTATCGTTTTATCTCTGGAGTTGATCCGCTTTTTAATGCATGCCAATATTCTGTTTGCTTTGTTAGCAGCAGCTTGGCATTGCATGCCATTGCTGAGCCTATCATCTACTAGGACCCCCAGGACCTTTTCCATCCTAGATTCCCCCAGAGGTTCTCCCCCCAGTGTATAGATTGCATTCATATTTTTGCCACCCAAATGCATTAGTTTACATTTTTCTACATTGAACCTCATTTGCCATGTAGTTGCCCACCCCATTAATTTGTTCAGATCTTTTTGCAAGGTTTCTACATCCTGCGGAGAAGTTATTGCCCTGCTTAGCTTAGTATTGTCTGCAAATACAGAGATTGAGCTGTTTACCCCATCCTCCAGGTCGTTTATGAACAAATTAAATAGTGTAGTCTAAAGAAATAGGGGATTGGCGCTGTTCACTGATAGAGAATGATAATGAATAAATCAATAAACTATACAAACTGCTAACAAAAGGAAAACATAACCCCTCAATGTTGGGTGGATAAAAAGTGTAACACAATACAAATGATTATTAAAAAATGTGCTAAGAATGGTCAAAGGATGTGCAGAATACCTAAGTTGCAAAAATTGTTGTCACAAAATAAAGTTGGTAAATAAAACACCAAGCATTAACAAAGGTGAATGATCAATCAGGTGTACCAAGCAGGACACTCTCCCAGGGGATTTTCGTTACATTGCCGTAGCTTTAGCTCTTCTCTTCTCCCTGCACATGGTAATTGTTCCGGATGGATGCCTTCTGAAAGTGATCGGGTGACACAGGTGGAAATTAGGTGGTGAAGGGGACACCAACCGCTTGGATCATCGGATCATCTACATGCTCATTACCCCTACAGGGGTTGGGCACTCTGGTGAGTGGGGGCACTAGAGGGGACTCCACACGGGACAACATATACTTATTGGGACAGACCTATCCGCAACCTTTGAAGATATATCAGCTGGCTGCATAAGAACTGTTTTTTATTCACGGATATAAAAACTTTCTATATATTTTTTAATAATTGATCTGGTTGCTGGGACTCTTATTTTCTTTTTGGTTTTTTCACCTTTTTGTTTTTTGTGCACTCAGATTGTCTGCACATCACATGCCGATTGTTCTTTCTTTTTATACATATTTTCACATTTTTTATATATATTCTTACATTTTTTCACATTTTTTCACATATAAATTTTCCAACACGATTCAGCTTTACCAGTACACATATTTATTTTTAGTGGGCAACACGGTGTTTTGCCCTCTTTTTTAGGTATACCCACTCATATCTTTCATTGCACACATACAATTTTTTTTTTTTTTTTTTTTTTTTTTTTATACACCTGATTGATCATTCACCTTTGTTAATGCTTGGTGTTTTATTTACCAACTTTATTTTGTGACAACAATTTTTGCAACTTAGGTATTCTGCACATCCTTTGACCATTCTTAGCACATTTTTTAATAATCATTTGTATTGTGTTACACTTTTTATCCACCCAACATTGAGGGGTTATGTTTTCCTTTTGTTAGCAGTTTGTATAGTTTATTGATTTATTCATTATCATTTTCTATCAGTGAACAGCGCCAATCCCCTATTTCTTTAGACTACACAATTATTGGATTGCACCATTGGTGCTTTCTCTTTTAGGGGGGCTGCAGTTCGGTTATAAGCCCGTCCTAAGCGCGGAACACCATTATATACAACAAATTAAATAGGACTGGTCCCAGCACAGAACCCTGGGGAACCCCACTACCCACTCCTGACCATTCCGAGTACTCCCCATTTATCACCACCCTCTGAACTCTCCCTTGTAGCCAGTTTTCAATCCATGTACTCACCCTATGGTCCATGCCAACGGACCTTATTTTGTACAGTAAACGTTTATGGGGAACTGTGTCAAATGCTTTTGCAAAATCCAGATACACCACGTATGGGTCTTCCTTTACCTAGATGGCAAATCACCTCCTCATAGGTTAGTAGATTGGTTTGGCAAGAACGATTCTTCATGAATCCATGCTGATTACTGCTAATGATACCGTTCTTATTACTAAAATCTTGTATATAGTCCCTTATCATCCCCTCCAAGAGTTTACATACTATTGATGTTAGGCTAACTGGTCTGTAATTCCCAGGGATGTATTTTGGGCCCTTTTTAAATATTGGTGCTACATTGGCTTTTCTCCAATCAGCTGGTACCATTCCAGTCAGTAGACTGTCTGTAAAAATTAGGAACAACGGTCTGGCAATCACTTGACTGAGTTCCCTAAGTACCCTCGGATGCAAGCCATCTGGTCCCGGTGATTTATTAATGTTAAGTTTCTCAAGTATAATTTTAATTCTGTCCTCTTTTAACCATGGAGGTGCTTCCTGTGTTGTGTCATGAGGATAAACACTGCAGTTTTGGTTACTGAAGCCCCCCGATTCACTCAGGAAGACTGTGGAGAAGAATAAATTCAATACCTTCGCCATCTCCCCATCCTTTGTAACCAAGTGTCCTTCCTCATTCTTTATGGGGTCAATATGGTCTGTCCTCCCTTTTTTACTGTTTACATACTTAAGGAATTTCTTGGGGTTTTTTTTGCTCTCCTCCGCTATGTGTCTTTCAGCTTCCGCTATGTCTGCTTGGGGTCATTGTCCTGCTGGTGAACCTCCGTCCTAGCCTCAAATCACACACAGTGGTACAGGTTTTGCTCAAGAATATCCCTTTATTTAGCACCATCCATCTTTCCCTCAATTCTGACCAGTTTCCCCAGTCCCGACTGCTGAAAAACTTCCCCACAGCACGATGCTGCTATCACCAAGTTTCACTGTGGGGATGGTGTTCTTTGGGTGATGCGATGTGTTGGGTTTGGCCAGACATAGCATTTTCTTTGATGGCCAAAAAGATCAATTTTAGTCTCATCAGACCAGAGCACCTTCCTCCATACATTTTGGGAGTCTCCCACATGCCTTTTCGCAAACTCAAAATGTGCCCTTTTTTTTTTTTTGCTGAAAGTAATGGCTTTCTTCTGGCCAGTCTGCCATAAAGCCCAACTCTATGGAGCGTATGGCTTATTGTCATCCTATGTACAGATACTCCAGTCTCTGCTGTGGAACTCTGCAGCTCCTCCAGGGTTACCTTAGGTCTCTGTGCTGCCTCTCTGATTAATGACCTCCTTGCCCGGTCTGTGAGCTTTGGCGTGCGGCCGTCTCTTGACAGGTTTGCTGTTGTGCCATGTTCTTTCCATTTGGTTATGATAGATTTGATGATACTCCTAGGGATCATCAAAGATTTGGATATTTTTTTTATAACCTAACCCTGACTTGTACTTCTCAACAACATTGTCCCTTACTTGTTTGGAGAGTTCCTTGGTCTTCATGGCAGTGTTTGGTTAGTGGTGCCTCATGCTTAGGTGTTGCAGCCTCTGGGGCCTTTCAAAAATGTGTGTATATGTAATGACAGATCATGTGACAATTAGATTGCACATAGGTGGACATCATTTCACTAATTATGTGACTTCTGAAGATAATTGGTTGCACCAGAGCTTTTTATGGGCTTCATAACAAAGCGGGTGAATACATACGCACATGCCAATTATCAGTTTTTTATTTCTGAAAAATAGTTTTATATATATATTTTTCTAATTTTACTTCACCAACTTAGACTATTGTGTTCTGACCCATCACATATAATTCAGAATAAAAAAAAACATTGAACTAAAGGCTGTAATGTAAAAAATAGGTAAAAAGCCAAGGAAGGTGAAGTACGTTTGCAAGGCACTGTACTCCCGAGATAAACTAATTAAGATAATTGCGGTTGGTTCTCTATGATGTGTTATAGATGTATCATTCCTGTTCAACATGCTAATGATGCTAACCTGTTTCTTCATATGCTGTCAACTGTAATTATTTCAATAAAGCACCTCTATTTGTTAAAAAAACAAGTTCTGTGCTGTGTACTGAATAAAAAAAGTCCTCCTATGCTGATATCCACTGTATTTTGAAATCAAAGGTTATAGTATTAGACAATAGAGGTTGTTGTGCTATGAATGCCCCTGTGTACGTGGTGCACGTTGTTGCATTAGACACCTTTTATTGTACTCTGCATTATCTAGACCAGCCCTTCTCAGCCCTTTCACCACAGATGAACCATTGAAATAATTTTCCAGTCTCAGGGAACCCCTGATAAAAATGACAATATCTGCAACTCACGATGCAATAGTGTGTTGGTCAGTGGGAAAAATGCTCCTTACATTTGTGGACATTGGGAAGAATTACCCCCTCACAGATAGCTAAAGAGGTCAATGGTGTCAGTGGGAACTTATCTGAGAGGCAAAAATTGCTCAAGGAACCCATAGCAAACTCTGGAGGAACTCTAGTTAAGAAATCCTGTTCTAGACAATCTAAATATTATATTACTTTCAGTCTGGTAGAGGTTTATGACATTTTGACCATGTATGGATACTTGAAGCCACTGCTTTATAGGCTTCCTATTCATACCTGCTCTAAGTGCTTGTTGCGCCATAGTTTTAGGACAGTATAAGTGGCCACAACCCTGTGGCCATCAGGGACCACTGAAATATAAGAGCTCAGCTCATTTTTTTTATACATGAGTGTGCTTGGGACCCAACTATTTGCACAGTAGGTAGTCAATTTTAACAGACAGGCCTGGCCTCAACTGCAAACAAGAAAAGTATTTTTTGTACAAACTGTCTAAAAAAAGTTTGGCAAAGGAAGGACAACATTCTGCGGGGATGCCACTATGTCCACAAACATTATTTTCATTTAGTTTAATTGTGATTATAGATGACTTGTTAGAGATTCAAGGATTACTGTATTTTTATTTACATACAAAGCTTTAGGACACCCAGTCGCTGTCAAGGGGCATAGTTAGTCAATTTGTAGCCTTAACACAAATCTCACCATACAATTAAAATTGCCTCCTTTGAAATTTTTTTTTTTTCCTATTAATAATATCCATGACTACTGTAGTCCCATTTTTGCCAACAGACCAGTACAAGTCTAGACAGGACAGCAGGGAAATGCAATAGGGTAGGATTGTATTAAGGTTTAGGACTGAATAAAGAGTAGTATTGTGCCATGATTATCAGTTGTTAAATGTTATGATTAAATAAAATTAAAAAAAATAGTGAATATGTAGGAATGCGAAAGATCCAAATAGTGTGATTTCAATAGGTTTTAATAAAAAAAGATGTTACTATGGTTACTAGAATCCCTGCACACATTGACATTAATGATGTGGCACTCTGGTTTTATTGAACATTGGCAATGGAAATTTTATCTGCAGTAAAAAATACAAGTAACATTTACATGATAAGAGTGTGTACTGCAATATTAACTGTAGATATTAAACCATAGCACTAGGACTGCACTTAGCTGTGCATTTTTTCTGTATAGCGATGCATCATTTTCATAATCTGCACTACTCCAAATTTCATTCTCTGCAATCCTGGAAGGTGGCTTCACACTTGTGTGCACATTTTGCCATGCGTTACATGCTGTACATGTGCATTACCTTGTATTTCCATTCATTTAATTGGCACCACAATGCATATATATATATATATATATATATATATATATATATATATATATATATAGCGGGTAAACAAAAGCACTTGCTTCTCAGCACACTGCAACTAAGATAATAAAGAGTACATGCGTTGCCTGAAAGATAAAATAGTTATGCTTTATGTTATGTGAATATGTTTATTGGGCTCTCTGATAATGAAAAGGCAATGCACTACAAGTTGACACACCAAAAACTGTGAAGACATGTAGAGAAATGTTGCTTCTTTGTGACTGGACACAGTGGATCACCAGCAAAAGGTACAGAGCCAATGAGATTGACTCACTGTCTACGTTTTGTCCAATCACAGAACCATTACAGGACAGTGTGCACACAGGAACGCACAGGGGTTCAGTTCTCTGTGACACATATTCATCATGCCCTTTGAGTAGGCATTGCTGTGTCATAGATTTCACAGAAAAAACAGCCAAACACTTCCAGCGCTCAATGGTCCTCAACAGGGGGAAGGCCAAACCAGTGACATGTATACACTGAGTGGATGCAGTCCTCCTCGGATGGGGTATCCAGTGTGGAACTACAAAATCAATGAAGGGAAATAATTACAGGTGTACATAGGGGTGATGCTGCTGTTCCTTGTTGTGCTTTTTTTGTTTTGTTTTTTCCTCTCCATCTTGCTCCGCCTTTCCGGTTCGATTGGGTTGGATTGTGGCATGCATTACTGTATTCAAGCACTGGGCATTTGGTGGTGCTGATCAGCACAGCTCTGAAGAAAGGGGTGCGCCCCCAAAACGCGTCAGTGTGCTCCATGTGAGGTTTTTGAAGCACTTGCACTTTTTACCTCATGTTAGGCTACCATTTACATGCTGTACATCTTGGTACTTTTGTGAGTATGCATTTCTTTGGCTTCCTTCTATTTTAATAAACATCTTTTAACTCGGGTAATGCATCAGGGGTTTCCGGCCTCCCTTTCTTTGTTTTTATAGATTTCACAGAGCCTGCCTTCTAAACTACAGAGGTGTTGAGAGGAAGAGTGTCAGGAGGCAGAGTCTATACAAGAATCACTGCTTGCAGGCAGAAAGGTACCATGGGATATGTAGTCATTAGAAATTGAAAATAAACTGCAGAGGAGAAGCTGCAAGGAATCCAGAAAGTTGTGAAAAGAGATGGCCAGCAGACAGAAAGCACTCACAACATAAAAGATTGTTCATGTTTTTCATGTTTATCTTATATTGTCAAAAAAAAATCAATTGTTTGTATTGTTAAAATAATGCTGATGCTATAAAATTAGAGTGTATGCTGTAACCATAAAACTTACTTAGAAAAAATACGAATGTGGCTAGATGGTTATGTTGGATACGGCACCTCATCCCAAAGTAATTAAATAACTGATGAGTAAAGGGACAGGGGATTATAATGGTGCTAAAGTACTAGATGTGAAAATGAGAAGGAGATATAAAATTAAACAATTTTATTTCACAATATTAAATACATAGAAAGAACAATAAAATGGTTAACAACCAAAAAGCATATATATTGCGTGTGACCCAAATGCGATAGGGTGGGCCGGATGGAGACGGCCATCAAAGCAAGGGCTCGGTTTCCTACATGTTTCGCCAAGGCATTGGCTTCCTCAGGGAACAAGAGCTCTATTTCAATATAAAAAGATCTATACATTGGGATACAAAAAACATCATATAAACAAGCAGGAACGCAAGAAAATGGACTGTTTTAAACGTTACTGAATGTTGGAATATTATGGCTGGACAATCTCACACAAGGAGGTAACCCTCATATAGCCCCGGGTTCCCAAACATACCTGAACGACCGACACCCAGGGGAGGCGCGGCAAAAGACCCCCAAACAGGGGAGCCCCTGCAAGCACAATTACGGTGCAGCCTGCCCTTCCCCCGTTTGGGGGTCTTTTGCCGCGCCTCCCCTGGGTGTCGGTCGTTCAGGTATGTTTGGGAACCCGGGGCTATATAAGGGTTACCTCCTTGTGTGAGATTGTCCAGCCATAATATTCCAACATTCAGTAACGCTTAAAACAGTCCATTTTCTTGCGTTCCTGCTTGTTTATATGATGCTTTTTGTATCCCAATGTATAGATCTTTTTATATTGAAATAGAGCTCTTGTTCCCTGAGGAAGCCAATGCCTTGGCGAAACATGTAGGAAACCGAGCCCTTGCTTTGATGGCCGTCTCCATCCGGCCCACCCTATCGCATTTGGGTCACACGCAATATATATGCTTTTTGGTTGTTAACCATTTTATTGTTCTTTCTATGTATTTAATATTGTGAAATAAAAATTTTTAATTTTATATCTCCTTCTCATTTTCGCATCTAGTACTTTAGCACCGTTATAATCCCCTGTCCCTTTACTCATCAGTTATTTACTTAGAAAAAAGCTATAGCCATTACATATATAACATGTTTGTGGCAGTGACAGAGGTAAAAACAAAGGCATATTTCTAGCTTCATGTGCTAACTTATATTTTTATTGTATTACAAATTCACAGCCTAGATAAAATGTTTTCCTGAACTCATTGTTACAATGTTAATTACTAAAACATTGAGTTGCTAATCTTCATTAATCCTTAAGAAGCTGATTAAATGTTTCGGGGAATGACAGTTTTCATAGACTTTAATTGCAAACAAGCAGAAATCATCATCTTTTATTATACAGATTATAATAAACTACTAAAACTGATCAGTTATAGGTTTCTCTGGGTTAATGCACCTCAATGCTGTTTGTGTTATGTTATTAAAGTCCTTTCAGTTATGAGTTCACAGTGATACTTGATAAATCTGAAAGCAATAAATGAGATTAAAAAAAGAAGTCTGGATCAATTTCACCACAACTGACAGGTGTCAAGTTTGCATAATTCTTTTATGAAATTACTGGACCAGCTCTGAACCTTAAGATGATATGCATTTGGGTTGATTTACTAAAGCCAAGTAGGGCTGTTCCATTTCCAATGGAAGCACTTTGCAAGGAAATTTTCCCCAGAGATTAGTGAATGTGGTGAAATTTCTTTTTGTAAAGAATACCCAATTCCAAAAGTATACTACCCAGCATGGACACATAAGCCATGGGATGGAACCACAGAGCATGGACACAGAAGTGTTGGATGCAAAAAAAATTTGGCCACTATAGCTCTGTATGCAAGCAAAACGGAAAATTGTATACTCACCTTTCCATAATTTTCCTTTCCTGTCGTATCTTCATGGCAGCATACACTTTGGGTTGTGACTCCGCCCCCACAACCTGATAGGACTACATAGCTATAAGTTGTAGAGATGGCCCCTGCCCAGTATTCTCCGTATATATATCTCACCTTAGACGGGTGGGAGATTGTATGCTGCCATGAAGATACGACAGGAAAGGAAAATTACGGAAAGGTGAGTATACAATTTTCCGTTTTCCTGTCGCATCATGGCAGCATACACTTTGGGGAGTAACTCGCAAAGACTGGGTGGGAATTCAAACTAAGTTTATTAATCAAATAATAGAGGAATTGGCCTGGATAACGGATCTTCCGAAATCCACCGTGGATAAGCAGGTGGAATCCACCTTGTAATGAGACATGAAGGTGTTCCTGGAGGACCAGGTAGCCGCTCTGCAAATCGTCTCCGCCGAGACTCTACAATATGCCGCCCAGGAGGTTGCCACTGCCCTGGTGGAGTGTGCCCTTAAGCCCTCAGGTACTTGATGGTTACTCAGTGAGTAAGATCTCTTGATGGTCTTTACTAGCCATGAAGCAATGGTGCGTGAGGATGCCGCTTGACCTCTCCTGAAACCATGTGGGATAATTAGGAGGTTCTCCGACTTTCTGATGAATTTTGTTGCTGAGAGATATTCCATAACGGTACCCTTAACATCTAGCGGATGAGGGTCTCCCTGATCCGTGCTGAGTGCTGGAAGATTAATCTCCTGGTTAAAATGGAAAGATGAGGACACCTTGGGGATGAATCGATCCGAAGGCCTTAGGACTAGCCTGTCTGGAAGAACAACCAAATATGGTTCGCTAACCATTAGAGCTTGCATCTCTGACACTCGCTTCGCCGATGTTATGGCTATTAAAAATGAAACCTTCAGCGTTAGATCCCAGAGGGATATGCTCTGCGTTGGAAAAAAGGGTTCCTTGGATAATGCCTCTAGAACAATTGAGAGATCCCAGACCGGGAATGACGGTTTTCTGGGGGGCCTCAGCTTTAGACAGGCCCTCTGAAACTGAACCACCAGAGGCTCTTGCGCCCATTTAACTCCTGTCAAGGCGGACAGGGCCGATACCTGGACCTTCAGGGTGCTTGATCTAAGGCCTTTCTCTAGGCCTAATTGAAGGAATTCCAAGATCTGAGACACCGACGGGGAGGACGAGTCCCAACCTTGCTGTTGGGAGAAGGAGACAAATTTTTCCCAAACTCTTCTGTACGTGATGTTGGTAGTAGGCCTTCTGGCCTGGAGTAAGGTATCCACCACCTTCTGGGAACAGCCCTGCTCTAGGTACCTAGCCCCTTCAGTCTCCAGGCCATCAAGTGTAGCTTCCCCGGGTTCGGGTGAAGAAGATGTCCCTGGGAGAGTAGGTCTGTCGTCAATGGGAGAGGCAGAGGCTCTGCCGTGTTCAGCTGCATGAGGGTAGTAAACCATGGCCTCCTCGGCCAGAAAGGGATCACTGCTACCACCAATGCTGTTGACTTCTTGAGCCTCAGGAGGAATCTCGCTATGAGAGGCGTCGGGGGGAAAATGTACCCCAGGTGAAAGTTCCAGGGGTGTTGGAGGCAGTCCGTCCCCTCTGCCGAAGGAAACGGTATCCTTGATAGGAATCTCTGACACTTTGTGTTCTCCGGAGTTGCTGCTAGGTCTATCTCTGGAGGGCCCCAGGTTCAGGATATGAGAGCATAGGCTTGTGGACTCAGAGACCATTCGTTGTTGGAGTGGAAATTTCTGCTCAGCGAGTCGGCTAAGGTGTTCTGGACTCCCGGGACATAAACCGCCCTTAGATCCAGTAGATTCAGCTGCGCCCATTCCAGAACAGGACGGACCTCCTGCCACATGGACCTGCTTCTGGTGCCCCCCTGCCTGTTGATGTAGGCAACAGCCACCTTGTTGTCCATCCTCAGGAGGACGTGCTTCCCCCTCAAGTAAAAACTGAAGGCCAGGAGAGCCTGGAACGCTGCTCTCATCTCCAGAACGTTCGACACTGTATCCTGTGCCCTGAAAGGCCAACGACCCTGAGCCGCAAGGTCCTGATAGTGAGCTCCCCATCCCTGTAGACTGGCATCTGAGGTCACGGTTTCTTGATAGAGAGTGATTATATGCCTGCATCTTCTCAAGTTGTGAGGTCGTACCCACCACATCAATGATTGCTTTACCTCCTGGGAGATGAGGATTGGTTGGGACATTGATGTGCCCTTCCACTGACGTAGGAAGGAGATCTGGAGAGGCCTCGAATTCCATTGCGCCCATTGGACCATTGGAATGGTGGAAGCTAGGGAGCCCAGGATACTGAGACACGTCCTGGCCGGGAGCATTGTAGCGGAGATTGCCCTTTTCACCTTTTGAATTAGAGGAGGGATTTTTTCCCCCGGAAGTTCCACTGTATTCTCCCTTGTGTCCAATTCGGCTCCCAGAAAGACCATTCTCTGTGTGGGATGGATGTTGCTCTTCTTCCAATTTATCAGCCACCCTAGGGACTGTAACGTGGAGACCAGGATTTCCCTGTGAAGGACAAGAGAGTCCTGGCTGTCTGAGAGAAGTAGGATGTCGTCCAGATAATGGTGGACCCTCAGCCCGTTTTCTCTCAGGTGGGCTATTACAGGTAATAGGACTTTTGTAAACGTCCTGGGTGCGGTAGAGATCCCGAACGGAAGGCTTCGGAATTGGAAGTGCCGATGATTTAGGGTAAACCGGAGAAATTTTTGGAACTCGGAATGGATAGGGATATGCAAATACGCGTCCTGGAGGTCGATTGACAGCATCCAATCTCCCAAGTTTATTGCTTGGAGGATTGATTGAAGGCTTTCCATCTTGAATGTTTCTAACCGTATCGACCAGTTGAGGTTTTTTAGGTCCAAGACTGGACGAAGGTCCCCTGATTTCTTTTTCACTAAGAAAAGTGGGGAGTAGAAACCTTTGCCTCTTTGGGATGGCGGTACCTCCACTATTGCTTGTTTCTGGAGCAACTCTTGGATATACTGGACTAGGGATAGTCTTTTCTCTTGAGAAGGAGGAAGTCTGGTTGAGCAGAATTGGTCTCTTGGAGGACGACCTCTGAATGCCCACCTGTGTCCGAAATGAATGGTGGACACCGTCCATGGGTCTTTTATCATTCCCGCCCAGACCAACTTGAACTTTGTGAGTCTGGCACCCACTACCGCTGGTTGGGCGGGCGAACCTTCAAAAGGACTTCTGGTCATTGGAGGCAGGGGTCTTGGGTTTCTGGAACTTGAGGAAGGACGTCTGGGGGTTCTTCCAGCTCCTTCTGTATTCCTTCCCGGGTCTATAGGATTTCGCATCCCTATATCTTTCCGGAAGATTACGTTTAAAGGGAGGTGGCCTTTGTTGTTTCGGCCTTCTGTCCGATGGTATGAGACCCGACTTCCCGCCTGTTACTTTAGAGATTGCGGTATCCAGCTTTGCTCCAAAGAGGTTCACCCCGTCATACGGAATCCTGCACCAGTTTGATTTCGAGGCGGGGTCAGCCGACCAAGGTTTAAGCCATAGCGCCCTTCTGGCCATTACAGAGGCTAACATGGACCTTGATGTGGATCTGATAGTATCTACGGAAGCCTCCGCCACGAAATCTCCCGCAAGGCTAAGTTCTTGTAAGGCCTTAGTGATCTGTTCTTGATCTGCGCCCTCAGTGACGAGCCTCGCTGTAGCTGAGGACCAGCTGGAGATAGCTTTCCCAACCGCCGCTAATGCCACCGCTGGCCTGCAGGCACCTCCTGCGAACAGGTAAGCTCTCTTAAGGTCTGTATCCACCTTTCTGTCAAGCACGTCTCTGAACGTTACTGCATCTTCAATGGGGAGCGTCACGTGCCTGGCTAGACGCATCAAAGATGCATCCACTACTGGAGGAGAAAGTAAGGGAGATACTTTGGGTTCCTTGAGTGGGTACAGTTTGGTAAGTCTGTTGGACAGACTGAACTTCTTTTCCGGATTCTGCCACTCCTCCTTAATGAGCTCATCTAATTCGTCGATGAATGGGAAAGCCTCCGGAACCTTCTTGATGTTTGGGAAATACTTTCTCTGTTTAGGCTGTGTCTCCTCAAGCTCCTCCCAGTTAATCGCTTCCTTAACCGATCTGATGAACGGTTCTATGAGCGCAAAATCAAAGCCAGCTGATGCTTCCGGCTCTTCATCATCCGACAGGAGTTCTTGCTCTCTTGATGCACTGGGAATGGTGGGTGAGGTGCTATAGGCCGTAAACTCCACATCAGGAGTTGAGACCTGGGGAGTAGAGACTCCAGTGGGTTCTATGGGATCCGGCTCTTTCTCCCTGATGGCTTCATCTATGCACTTGCGGCAGGCTAGTTTGTCTGGGAGGGCCGTGGCCCCACATACCCAGCAGGCGTTCCCGGCTGGGCGGGAAGGGTGCGTAGAGGATTGGTGTCCTCGTGCAGGGGATCTTCTGTGGTAGGAACGGCTATGCCTTGAATGGGATCGACTCCGTCTACGACTCCCCTTGCGGCCTGAGCGACTTCTTCCGCGTGAGCGGCTGCATCTATGGCCGGAGCGGCTTCTCCTGTGTGAAGATTCTCTTCGTGATTTAGATGATCTTGCGGACCTGACAGGGCTGACCAATTAGGTAGCATTAGTACGGTCCTGCTCTCTTTTTCAATCTTCTCTACTTACCGCTGGAATCCCCCCCCCTTACCTATTAGGCTGGTGGTGATCTGCTGGGGCAGCGGCCTCCATAGGAGAGGAAGGTGAGTACCTGAGAAGGGTATAGGAAGGTAAGAACATGCAACCAGGCCCCAAAAAACAGTGCATAAGTATTAGACACTTACCCAGAGAGAGAGGGTAGCTTTTGGAATGCAGAAGGTCAAAACACAGCAGTCAGAAGTCTTCCAGGAGGCAAGGAGAGCTCAGAAATGACAAACAGGGCTTTTAAATTTGCCGCCATGGCCGCCGAGGTCACGACCCGCTCGCGCATGCACAGTAGCGGCGCGAGGGCGCCCGGCGCCATCTTGGAAACTGGCAAAATCGAAAGGACGCCCTGACGGCGCGCACCGCGCCGAGACGCCCGGGAAGCCTGTAGGGAGGCACAGAGGGACCACAGAGCCCAGCAAAGAGGAAGAAAGACAAAAAGTGAAGAAAGAGGCATGGCGACCGCTGCACAACAACTAAGCCTGTTTAAGGCTTATACTGGACCGCAACATACCCCCGAGATCACCAGAGCGGGGCTCCTTCCATCTAGCTCGTTTAGAGGCTGTACAGGTAAGGACTTCCACCCAGGAGAGGCTAGAACCTGGCTGGGGCGAATTCGGTAAGGGGGTGCTTCTGATATGTTCAGTCCTTCAGGTGAGGAAAAATAAGAGAATACTGGGCAGGGGCCATCTCTACAACTTATAGCTATGTAGTCCTATCAGGTTGTGGGGGCGGAGTCACAACCCAAAGTGTATGCTGCCATGATGCGACAGGAAAGTGTAGTAGTGCTGGTGGCAGGACAAGTAAGCATTTTCTTTGCGTCCCTGTGTTGTGCCATTAGTGGTTCAGGCACTTTTTTTTCATCTGGCATTTGCTTTGATGAGTGTATCACTGCTGTAAATGTCAATCTACTAAACTATTGACAAAATGGTAACGCTAAGTTATCTAAAGTAACCTGAATAATTAATCTGAGTAATAAGCCAAACTTCATCTCAAAAATTTCTTCTTTATCCCCCCCCCTCCCACTTTTCAAGCAGGAACCTAGTTTTGACAGGTTCCTGTGGAAGTTCAGTACACGTCACTGCTCCCAACCTCCTGGGACATGAGGCCGCAGATCTATTTACAAAAGCATAGTGTGAATGGGAGGCCAGCTGTGAAACTGCAAGGAGTCACACCTGAATCCCCACAGTAAACATGGCGGTGTTGGGGACCCAAAGACCGGTCTGAGTGTTGGATCCCTGGACGAGTAAGTATCTTTTTATTAAAAGTCAGTAGCTACAGTATTTGTAGCTGCTGACTTTGATTTTTTTTTTAAACAGCCTGAAGATCCTCTCTAATCCTAATTAAATAATGATTCAAAAATGCCCTATTTTGGCGTTTTGTGGTTTTAGGTGAGATTACTACAGTATTTTTGCAAATCATAAACATGAATTGCAACCATTTTGATGTCGATCTTGTGTACAATTACCCAAAGTGTTTTATACCACATCTTCCTTTCACAAAAGCATTAAAAAACAAGGTCTGGTAGTGTTATTGCTCTTTTGACAAATTTCATACAGCCTTCACTTAAAATAAACAAAAACACCATTATGTCTCCTAACCTGGGACTAGCAGTACAATAATAACATCTAACCACCAACAATCGTTATGATAGAATCTAGTAACAAGCAGATCCACCCCCCTTTACTTTCTGCAACTCAGCCTAGAACTCTGGGTCTTAGGCTGCATTCACACTTCAGCGTTTTGAATCGTGAGCAGATTTGCCCTGATTCTGTCCGCAATTTCAAAGCGCTGATATGTGAACGACAAATCGCGCTAATCACATTTGAAATGCCATTTATTTGAATGACACCTAAAATTGCGGTGTGGGTCTGCCACGATTGTCGTGCAATAAATCGTGCTGCAATCGCGTGAAGTATGTCGCTCCAAAAAACCTCGACCTGGAGATACCGAAGGGCAAGAGCTTGAACTGGTACTGTAGAAACCCCACGGCAAAGCAAAGAAATTGCTGATGCATGGGAAAGATGGGCACATGAAATTAACCATCACCGATGAACAAAGAAGCCGAAACATCTCCCTGGTGTTGAAGGTGATAACAGATCTGATGGATTCCATCTGGAACTTTTGGGGTTCAAAGCCTTAGGATCCAAGATAGGCAAATGTCCTCTTTGGGCTTGGTAGAAGTAAAACTCCCAAAACCATTCTGCCACAGAAACTGGGACAATGACACCTTGATCTAAAAGATCCAAGAGGGAGATTTGATAATCTGTGTGGGGACATTGGAAGGTTGAAAGTGAGAAAACGGGGGGTGGGGGGGTGGGGGGGGGTGGTATCAAGGAATGAAACTCTGTGGGTGGACAGGGAGCTAAGTTGGAGGTCCTCAACACTGAAGTCGTAGAGAAACGAAAATGACACTTTTTGTCAGGCAGCGAGGGGGATGGCTATGTCCTCTGCTCCTTAAGGCTGATACACATGGGCTGAATATCGCCCGGTATCGGCCAGTTCAACAGAAACTGGCCACCATTTCGCCCATGTGTACAGGGTATGCTGAAAAACCAGCATACGATTAGAGCTGGTAGCAAATGGCTGTGAGAGCTGATCAATGTGTAATGGTGAGGGGGGGAGTCCCCCTGTCAAAACACAATAGCTCAGTGGGGGAGATCACTGTACTAACATCGCTTGTGTTAGAACAGCAATATGTCTGTTTTTTTTGTTCAGCCCACTGGGTTGAATGAAACAAAAACTCCCAGTGTGAACCCATGATTACACTTCTTCCACCTGTGTGTGTGTGGGGGGGCTTTTTAAATACACGCTGCTATTGTATTGTAAATCAGTGTGTATATGCAGCATAGCATGCTTGTTATACTGTGGAACTTAAGGGGTTAATCCTCTGCACTGTTTTATCCTGTATACACAGATCCTCCCCCACCTGCACTGTCTATCTGGGGAAAGCCAGCTAACACAGGCAGGGTAGCCAACCTGCACATGCTCAGTTGTGTCTTTTATGCTGGAGACAGCATTTACTTGCTCTCAGAGCTAGCCAGATCACATGATATTGGCATCACACATGTGGGCGTGTATACAGGCTGAAGTGGAAATCTCCACCTACCTCTCAGAACTGGTGAAACTGTGCAGTTTATCACTGACTGTGGTATACAGATCAGCCAAAAAAGTATACAGTGGCAATATTTTAATGTAAAAAGAAGATTTATTAGCTGGGGGGGGGGGGGGTGAACTATTTTCATATTACTGCGTTTAGTAACACTTTAAGATTTCATATTTTGCTAGTTATTTGATTTGTGCAATCCTTGATACTACATACAAGGTCCTTCCATTGTTTGCATTATGTATAGAATGGTGGTATTCAAGGTGGATGCACTGTATCCTGCATGTGACATTCCACTCTAGCTTCCTAGAAAATATTTTTGGTGTTGTCAGCACACCTAGAATTATAAGTCTCCCCAAATGTGAAAAAATAAAAGTTGCAGCCTCATCACCCGTTACATGGTCTTGGGTAGTATCTCACAGAGAAAAAAAACTCCATTCCAGGGCATGCAAGTTTTTTCACTTTCTCTGTAGACTGCTTGGCAGAAGAACAGAAAAATTACAAAATTGAAAATCTGGAAGCAGGATAAAATAGAAATATACATTTTTCAAGTTGTCATTTAAAGAAAAAATAATTTTGGCAATGTATCTATCATATTCTATATGAAAATCATTTGCTTATCACATTTGATTTGTTTTTAAGTCATCCTATCAGGATAAAACTATGAAAAATGCCATTTCTGATTTTAAAGTGGTTGTAAACATAGTTACACTGCCATGTTTCTGCCTTTCACGTGAACTGACCCTGGACTATCGACTATGCCTCTGCCTACCATCTATTTCTGCCTTTTACCTGCACTGACCTTGGCCTGTTGACCATGTTTTTGTCTGCCCCTTGGACTGATCTTTCACCCTGCTACACCGGGGTCTCACATATGTGAGGGGCTCCAGAAGAGTGTTCTGATTTAAGAAAACCAGTTTTTGGTTTTCTGTGTTCCCAGAACAGGGTCTGGTTGTCCAGAGGCTTCAAAGAGATTTGGGTGGGAGAAGCCTCTACCCCTGTCCCCATTCTTTCCTGACCAAGGCCCTAAACTTGATGGTCCTGCCTGCTGCCTGGACAAATACTTTGGCTGTGCTCACAATATCTCTGCCTGCACTGACCCAGGACTTTATGGATCATGTGCCTGTTGCCCGGACCAATACTTTTGCTGTACTGACCATATCTCTGCCTGCTGCCTGTACTAACTATGGACAGTATTCCTGCCTGCTGCATGGACGATCCTTTTGCTACTACTGACCACATCCCTGCCTCCTACCTGGACCAATGCTTTGACTGTGCTGACAACATCTCTACCTGTACTGACTATGGACAGTATTCCTGCCTGCTGCCTGTTTTGCTGTCGCTGTCCACGTTCCTGCATGCTGCCTGGACCGATGCTCTCCTCTGTGGACCACTGCACTACTATTAATATTTTCTTTACCCTTTGCTCAGCAGAATGTATTTTGATTTGTAATTGGTATTACATGCTATGTTTTAGAAATATAAAGGGCTTACAATAATGTGATAGGTTGGCAGGAGTTTATGTGTGTAATGTATGCTCCTAGAACGCCTAGAGGTGCTATTTGGATGTTGGGCCTTTGAATATGGCCAGGCTGTGTAAAAGTCTCACACACTGGTATCGCCATACTCAGGAGGAGAAGCAGAATGTATTTTGGGGTGTCATTTTTGCTTTGTACATGCTATGTGTTGGAAATATCTTATAAATGGACAACTTTGTGTCATGATGCATTTTCTTTTTTTTTTCCACATTTTTCCAAAAACTTCTGGAAAAAATGAAATGAAATACCTTGGAATATCTACTTTCCAAAAAGGGGTCATTTGGGGGTTATTTTGTACTTTCTTGGCTTGCTAGGGTCTCAAAAAATGAGATTTGCACCATAGCTTGTAAACTCTATAACTTTCACAGAGACTAATATACACTAATTTGGGTTATTTTTACTAAAGATATGTAGCAGTATAAATTTTGGCCCAAATTTATGAAGAAAAATTACTTCTTTGCAAAATTTTACAATAGAAACTAAAAAAATGTGTTTTTTTTTTTTTATTTTCTCTATTTTTTCGCTTACATTGCAGAAAATAAAAAACACAGCGCTGATTAAATACCACCAAAAGAAAGCTTTATTTGTGAGAAAAAATTATAAAAATTTTGTTTGGGTACAGTGTAGCATGACTGAGTAATTGTCATTCAAAATGTGAGAGCCCTGGAAGCTGAAAATTGGTCTGGGCAGGAAGGGTGTATAAATGCCCTGTGTGGAAGTGGTTAAACGTGGTTAAGTGGTTTTTGAGAAGCAGTGTGCATGAGCCCTAATAACGTATGGGGTGGGGCACTTCATCTGGTTTATAAGGGCATTAAGGACAAATCCTGCCTGGTATCTTTATATGTCATTCAAAGATGAGTGGAGTGAGCCAGAAGGGATAGACCAATGGTATTCTGCAGGAATGTAAGCTTCTGTTTATCAAAAAGGAAAATGAAAGGTAATACATTCAAATACATTTCCAGTGCTCTGTTCCAGCTATTGAGTATTACATTTGTATAGAAATCGGCTGGGAAAAGCCATGACAATGCAGAGTTTGAGATGGATACATTTTTACAAGTTGCAATGTAACTACAATAGCAGCCTCTTCTTCTTTCCCAGTCACTGCTCTCTCTCCTACTCACACAACAGTTCACAGGAAAAATCAGTCAGGCAGCCTGTTTGTCTCTGGATCTGTTACCTTATCTACTAAACTTCCCACACTGCTGGGAACAGAATGTAATGTATTATAATTAGTGGTGATCACCAGAACATGTGGTGTATTATAATCTGTAGCTGGCAGTGTGTGAAATGCAGTACATTATCAATTATAAGGCACCCAAGCTCCTAAACTGAAATCTCCTCTCCCATTTTTCTCTTGTTCAGTTGTTATTTAAATTGGAACATTCACAAGATACATGTCAAAGTCACCTACGATTACCAGTTGTGGAACTAAAAGCTGTTTTATTTGGATCATTTAAATTTTACTTTAACTACAAAAAAAAAAAAAAAAAATATATATATATATATATATATATATATATATATATATATATATATATATATATATATATATATATACACAAAGTACAAAATTAGTATGCTTGTCAGCCAGCACGTTTCCTGGACCCGAGAAAACAGTCGGCGCATGCGTGGTGAAAAAAAACAGTCAGCGCATGCGCGGTAAAGACGAACGAACAGCTGTTTGGTGACGCAGGGTCACCGAAAGTGACGAGGTCAAGGATTTTCATAAGTCGAGAGAAATTTTATGACACCCCCACTTTCTGCAATTATGGGCAGTATTAAAAATTTTTTACTTTGTTCCAAATGTATCTTTTTTTAAACCCCCAATAAACATAAAAAGCACAATAGCCTCAAAATGCTTTTCATTAGCTATGAATTCGGACAGTGGGATAAAAAAATGTGGGAATGAAGAAAGAAGCTGAGTAGGCCATGTTTATTAGTATCAAATTAATAATAATAAATGCAGTGCCAAAAGTAGGAACAAAATCAAAGCAGATGATCCATAATAATGATACTAAACATATATATAAACATAGTGTCAAAAAATTAATGTAAAACAAAAGTTCATAAGTGAAAAGAATCCAAAAGAAGTGTCCATGAAGATTGTGTAATCCAGAATAAGTGATATGATTTCACCATGTGATCCACCAACGCATAAAGTTGGACTCTTACCAGAATGCTAGAACTCTATTACGGAGTCACAGACACCCAATATGTATAAGAGGTAACAGGGTAGCAGATATCATCCAAGCATAGGATCAAAGATACAGCGAATTCAAATGGCAACTCCGTGGATAAGCAAAAACGCATTCCCATCATGGGTATGTAATGAAATGGAGCATCCACATAGTGTAAATCAGTTTAAAGCTTTATTTTTAAGACAAGGGGATTGAAGGTACTCAAAATGTCATTGAATAAAACAGGCATCTCAAAATCCAAAGGCAGCAAGCAGCATGAAAGCAAAATCCGCTTGTGTACACAGCAGGATAGGCGTTGGCGTGGCAACGGGACGTACATAGACTACATGTTTCGTCACAACTGACGTAATCGAGGGCATGTACGTGCATATTATTATCAAATGTTAGATTTTTTTAATTCTAAATATATATAATGTATTTTTAATATTTTGATTATAGTGTACCTTTTAAGGGCAATAGTAGATATTGAAAATAAATATTTGTTTTTCAGATGTTTCCAGAGATGGGGGACCATAACATTTGATCTGCTGGAAACCCATGTTGTCGTTTTTGTATATACTGTGTCTCTGAGAAGCAAAAATTGTTATGATTATGGGCACATTTATACCAGGTGTGCTGGGACTGTGCTGTGGAGACTAAGTGGGTACACACAATGAGAAAATTGGATGAGCGATTGTATGATTTTACACAAAGGTGCATATCATGATGTAACCAACGATGGTATTAACTTTTACGAAAATTCTCAAACGACAAAGGCAACGTTCTTTATTGTGTATGATTTTTATGTTCGTTGTCACCTTCTTATGGGTCATTATTTGCTTCTGGTCATGCACATTTTTTTCTATTAAATTAATTCCATATGATCACTGTACAAATTGGGGGAGATTTACTAAAGCTGATGCACTCAGAATCTGGTGAAGCTGTGCATGGTAACGAATTAGCTTCTAACGTCGGCTTGTTCAATTAAAGCGATTGTGATAGGTATTCTACCTATAACAACAGTGTATTTATTCTTTTAAAATGAAAAGGCTAAATACCCTTTTCCACACTGCCGCTGTGCGGTCATGTTATACCCCTGTGCTAGCCGGCCTCGATCTATGGAGAGAACTGGAAGGGGCCAAGATTCTCCTGTGATGTCAGTCGGTCAGCACAGGGGGATCTAAGCCCCACCCGCTTCTCTCCATAGATGAGGGCCGGTCAGCACAGGGGATCACGTGACCTCACAGCGGTAGTGTGGGAAAAGGTATTTAGTCTTTTCATTCTAGAAAAACAAATACATAGTAGTTAATGTTAGTAAACATGTACATTTGCTGCATTATGCAGCTGAATAGCGGGGAGGGGTGGGGAGGAGAGCCGCTCTCATGCTGACAGGGAGGGAGGGGGAGAGACTGAGCAGAGCAACGGATGATGGAGGCACGTAAACTGACCACGGTAATCATGGATCTGCAGCCATGATTACTGTGGCAGGGTCAACCAGGTTTTTTACAAGATAGGAAGGGAAAAATTCTATAGCACGAGCAATGTGCTATACAGCATGCCTTAGGCCTCATGCACACTGGACATTTTTGGACGTTTTTACAGCAGCTGTTTTTGGCAGTAGACTTTTTTTCTACAGTCATTAAACTCTCCATTATGTTATCCTATATGTCCATGCACACATAAGCTGTTATCAGCAGTTTTGGGCAGTGGCGTTTTTGAGCAGTAAAAAAACCCCAAAACTAGTGGGTTCTGAGAGACGTTTTTCAGCTGTAAAAATGTTCTAACGCTGATAAACGTCGATAAACACTCAAAAACGTCGCTCACCAGTGTTTTTGAATATTTTTGATCCATTGAAAAAAAAAAAAAGCTACTGGTGTTTTTATAACATTATAACAACCAGTGTGCATGAGGATTCAAAGGAACAGGATCTTAATTTTTTTTTTTTTAGGGTTACAGCCACGTTAAGCTTTAGAAATAAAACCTGGAAGCTGATTGGTTTCTATGCAGAGCTGCACCAGAAAACAATATACTAACAAACAGATAATCATCCGAGCGTTCCTTGTATGTCATTTTTCTTTCAATTTTATTAGTGTGTACCCAGCTTTATCCAGCACAGTCCGAGCACAGAAAAGGTAAAAATGCTTGTTCGTTACCATGTCAGTTCACACTACTGCTCTGATGTGGTGTGCGCTGATAAAAGGACACCACAATGAAAACCTAAACTGGAACTAAATGTATAAATAAAAAATTGCATGCACAGCTCAGCTTACATTCCTGCATACTGCCAGTGACGCAATACTGATGCCTTCTAAATCTCTGTTTATTTTGTTTTGGGTTATTTTTTTTTTCAATAAAGCTTTTTAAGTCACAATACCATGATACAACAACGGGCCTAGTGTTTGGCTCACCATTGCTATGTAGCCTCATTCACTTGAATGTTCAGTTGCAGTACTGCCCACCAAAAGCAACAGTGGGGATAATTTTTGGCAAAATGTAAAGCATCGTAGCTGCGGCATGTGTATACTCCAGTGCAGCTGCCTTTGCAGTTTAAGGGGGAGAAGGGCAGTCAAATGCAGTGCAACTGCCTATTTTTACCACCCCCAACCACAAGTGTAAACTAGGCCTAAATATGAGTGTAACATAAAACTTGGTCCAAAAGGTGGCTTTAGCCTTTAAGAGAAGGTATTTACTGTTCACTGCAACTTATTTAGTCTTTCCTTCTTCTTTAATGAAAACTGAAGACTTTTAAAGCTTGAGAACAACATATGGAAAGGCGATAACGAGTTGAAGAGGCTGGGTTTCCATCTGCTTAAAATGGAATGACTCGTTGTGCTGTTTTGTATGTTGACGGCACCAAATAAGGGTGTGGACACTTTGGCACATGGAACCAATATGTATAGTACTTGCTCTGAAATCAATAGCATACATTTCACAAGTAGCCAGTTGCAATCTTTGTACAGAAACAATGCCATTTGCACAGGGCACAGAAAAAAGAAATCATATCCTGATATAAAACATCAATACAATATAAAAAGGAAGGAATGAAATAACCTGCCTAAATGTTGCCTCCCCAACGTTGCTATATTTGTTCCATACAGTTTTGAATAAATCTCAATGGAAATACCTTTTTGAAACTTTTGCCAAGTGGTTATATAACTGCAGAGCTCTGTTGAGTGTGTCTGTCTGTGGAGGGCTGACAACACCACTAAATCTTTAGAGCAGTGATGCCATCCCACCAGCATCCATAACTCTAAGGCATGTTTACCCTGAGAAATTTAGACCCCGGTTCACACTGCCCACATGCTAAAACACTCTATTTTAGCACGCAGGCTGCTGTCTGTTTTACCAGGCACTGAGGGGACAGTATGATGCGCTGTTTCCACAAATTGCCCTGTTTACATTTTTAGTCTTTTGGCCTTGAAAACATAGAAAGTGTACACTCCATTCAGGTGTGTGGTGCACGGTGTTGTGGTGACTGGCACACTTGTGAGCACTTAGAAAGAGTTGAAAAAAGGTATTAGCATTAAGATTTAAATTATGCAGTAAATCTAAGAGCAGGGGAGGTAATGTTTTAATCACTTGAAGACCAGACTGTTAGGCCTCATGCACACGAGACACCAGTGCAAACTCTGCTGAACACGTTTTTAAAAGCTGAAACCGGCGTTTAGAAACGCCCGTTTTGCCGCGTTTGCATGCCGCGTTTAGCCGAGTTTGCGTCTAGAAGCGTCTGCAGAGCAGAAAATGACATTTTGCGACCCAACTTTGGGGCCCCATATCTCGGGGCCACTTGGTGCTAGAAACCCCAAATTTGGTGTCCTAACACAGTGGAACTAGCACTACAACATATCGCAAACTGTCAAGCACTGTTCTGCAGCAGAGAATGACATTTTGTGACACGACTTTGGGGCCCCATATCTCAAGGCCACTTAGTGCTAGGAACCCCAAATTTGGATATGTTATAGTGTTAGTCAGTCCAACTGTGTCAACACACCAAATTTGGGGTTCCCAGCACCAAGTGGCCCCGAGATATGGGGCCCCAATTTCGGGTCGCAAAATGTCAAGCACTTTTCTGCAGCAGAGAATGACATTTTGTGACCTGACTTTGGGGCCCCGTATCTCAAGGCTACTTAGTGCTAGGAACCTCAAGTTTGGATATGTTATAGTGTTAGTCCAACTTTATTAGCACACCAAATTTGGGGTTTCTAGCTCTAAGTGGCCCCGAGATACGGGGCCTCAAATTTAGGTCACAAAATGTCAAGCACTTCTGCAGCAGAGAATGACATTTTGTGACCCGAATTTGGGGCCCCATATCTCAGGGCCACTTAGTGCAAATTTGGATATTTTATAGTGTTAGTCCAACTGTGTCAGCACACCAAATTTGGGGTTTCTAGCACCAAGTGGCCCCGAGATATGTGGTCGGGTTGTAAAAAACACGCAAACGCGGCTAAACGCGGGTACCGGCGTTTAGCCGCGTTTGGCGTCTGAAACGTGGAAAACTTTTGTGTCTGAACCCATTTTTTTGCTTCTGGAAAAACAAGGTTAAACGCAGCTGCCTAAAAACGAGACTGTGTACATGGACACATAGGATAACATTGAATGGGTTCAGGGGCAGTTGAAAAAGTGTTCAACTGCCTCTGAACGCGAGTTTAACAGCGTCTCATGTGCATGAGGCCTTATACCCACGTACAGTCCAGATCATTTTTCAGCACATTCACACTTTGAATGACAAATACTAAGTTATGCATCACTATATCTAAATGAATTTTATATCATTTTTTGAGACAGACAGAACTTTGGTGGCATTTAATCACCACTGTCTTTTTTTTTAACTTTTTTGTATATACAAGAAAAAAAAAAACACAAATTTTGAAAAAAAACACAAAACATTTTTCTTCACTTAAGAACTAAAATTGTACAAATAAATAATCATTCTTCATAACTTTAAGTCAAATGTATTCTGCTACATTTCTTTGGTGAGAAAAAAAAAACAAATCAGTGTATATTACTTAGTCTGTGTGAAAGTCATAGAATCTACATACTATGATATACGGTATACAGTATATATTTGAGATTTGATCAGTCCTGATGTACTTACCGTCTATCTCATTACTTGAGGCTCTAAAATGCCAGGACACTGTACTGTAATATTTACTGCTCAGGGGGCTTGGAACATTTTTTGTGTTTATTACACTCCATCCCGATCAGTGCAGTAAGCACTCAATTTCCTCTCATAGCCCGATGGCTGTGGGAGGAAATGCAACAAAGGCGGCAGGCATGCAGCCCTTGTTTACATGTGTGATCGCTGTGATATGTGCTGTACCCTGATCTCTGATCCGCTGTGTATGCCCCAGAGGGGGAGCACAAGGTGCACAAGCAGGATGACGTATAGGTGCATACACCTGCATTAGGCAAGCACCCATCCGGCCACTTATATGCAATGGCCAGATGGGAAGGTTAAATCTGAACTCCAGGAGAACTAAAAGTCTTCCCTTGCATTGTGGATGTGCTCGCACTGCAAGGGTTAAAGTGGAGCTAAACCAATCAATTTACCTGTTTTCCAAAATAGTTACATTAGGCAGGGCGGGGCAACCTGGAAAAGGCTGAAGCGCAGTCAAAGAACATGTGACCTGCCCAGGCTTAGCCCCTCCTCCAACCCAGGCCTAGGTGACATAGCCACTTAGGGGATTTCCTCCACCAAAAGCCACTTACTTACGTAAAAGGGATGTTACCACCACCAATAGGGAACTATTGGTGACTGCCAGGTTGCACAAGTAATTCATTTATAGGTAATGATTTTAGATTTAAACAAAAAGCATAAAACATTAGTAATACTTTAAGAGCTCATTTACATCTATGGAGAGCAGGTACAGCAATTTTACATACCCAATCCTCTGCTCCTGCAGGTTCCTCCACATTGCTACAATGGTCTCTGCAGCCTCTTCTCCCCTATGCTCCAAAGATTAGGTCCTCCCATGTCATCAAATGTGAATCAGAGCCCATATCCCTGCACTGGACGTGAGAATGCTGAGGGACAATCCATTACCGAAGCATGGGGGAGCACCATCCACCAGGACAGCAGAGGATCAGATAAGTAAAATTGTGTTTACTGTCCCCTTGACTAAACGAACAGTTTAAGGGGTTGTAAACCCTCATGGTTTTTCACCTTAATGCATTTTATGCATTAAGGTGATAAACCTTCTGGGCTTCAGCGGCTCCAGCCACTGTTTCATTGGATAGATTGATAGCAGCAGGAGCCATTGGCTCCCACTGCTGTCAATCGAATCCAGTGATGCGTGAGCTGGGGGCGGGGCTGAGTCCTGCTGTCTGTGTCAATGGACGCAGCAGGGGGACTCGTGTGCAGGCCTGAGCGGGTGCCCCCAGGGAAAGCGCCTCTCCTTGGGGGCACCCGAAGAAGAGGAGGAGCCAGGAGCGCCGCCGGGGCACCCCAGAAAAGGAGGATTGGGGCTGCTCTGTGAAAAACCCTTGCACAGAGCAGGTAAGTATGAAACGTGTGTTGTTTATAAAAAAAAAAAACAATCACTTTAACCCTTATAGTGCACATGATGCCCCTCTGTAAGTGAGGACTTTAATTTTCATGAAGTTCAGCTGGAATTCCAGCCTCAACCTTACTAGTCTTGAAAATGTCCCCTCCCCTTTTCTAACACCTATGCTGACAAACCCGTGTATGATAAATTTATGTACTTACCTATTTTCAGCCAGTGGTAGCTGCAGGGAGAGGAGAGAGCGCTCGAAAACTACTGGGAATACCTGGGAGAGGTGACATCACTCATAGGCTCCTATGTCCCTGCCACTGTCAGCACTCCTTCATCTCCCCTGAAACCACCACTGGCTGACACAGCGGAGCCAGGTCACGTGACTGGGCTGGAGTAAAAATATGTAAGTATAGAGGTATTCCCAGCTGTTGTTGAGCACTCTTTCCTCTCCCCTGCAGCTGCCACTGGCTGACACAGGAGATCACGTGGCTGAACCTAAGCAGGCTAAAAATAGGTAAGTACATATATTTTTTTCCACAGGTCAGTCAGCATAGATGTTAGGAGGGTGAGGAAGCATTTTTAAGACTGGTTAGGTTTAGCCTTGAATTCCACTTTAAAACTGCATTTACACTATGGCGTTTTGTAAACACACAGAAAATCATGAGATTCTGCATGTGCTTATAAAACGTATTAAAAAGTGTGCCACGCTTGCAGTGCCATTCAGTGTTAATGGCACCCAAAATGTAGCAGGCGTATAGTTTTTCATGTGAAAAGGCATGATTTGAAAGCATAAAAAAAGGTGCATGGGCTACTTGGCCGCATCTGCCGTGTGTAGCACAGCCCATTGAAATGTATGAACAACACCTGGCATTGCATGTCATAATATAAATGGGCTCAAAGGTATCTTATTTTATATCCTTTTCTTCTACTTTTTGAGAATGAGAGCGACCATAACTTCACCTTCCTATGGAAAGTAACCAGATGTCTCTGTACCTATCAGCTGAGTCTTTCCATGCTGCTAAGTGTGTGACTGAGGCCATCAGGCGCCACCTAGAACACACTGGACTAGGCCCTGCACACTGGACTGATCTCTGCACACTGGACTAGGCCCTGCACACTGGACCGAGCTCTGCACACTGGACCGAGCTCTGCACACTGGACCGAGCTCTGCACACTGGACCGAGCTCTGCAGAGCTCTGCACACTGGACTGATCTCTGCACACTAGGCTGATCTCTGCACACTGGACTAGGCCCTGCACACTGGGCTGATCTCTGCACACTGGACTGAGCTCTGCAGAGCTCTGCACACTGGACTGATCTCTGCACACTAGGCTGATCTCTGCACACTGGACTAGGCCCTGCACACTGGACTAGGCCCTGCACACTGGGCTGAGCTCTGCACACTGGACTGATCTCTGCACACTGGGCTGATCTCTGCACACTGGGCTGATCTCTGCACACTGGACTAGGCCCTGCACACTGGACTAGGCCCTGCACACTGGACTAGGCCCTGCACACTGGGCTGAGCTCTGCACACTGGGCTGAGCTCTGCACACTGGGCTGAGCTCTGCACACTGGGCTGAACTCTGCAGAGCTCTGCACACTGGACTGATCTCTGCACACTGGGCTGAGCTCTGCACACTGGACTAGGCCCTGCACACTGGGCTGATCTCTGCACACTGGGCTGATCTCTGCACACTGGGCTGAGCTCTGCACACTGGACTGAGCTCTGCAGAGCTCTGCACACTGGACTGATCTCTGCACACTAGGCTGATCTCTGCACACTGGACTAGGCCCTGCACACTGGACTAGGCCCTGCACACTGGACTAGGCCCTGCACACTGGGCTGATCTCTGCACACTGGGCTGATCTCTGCACACTGGACTAGGCCCTGCACACTGGGCTGAGCTCTGCACACTGGACTGAGCTCTGCACACTGGACTGAGCTCTGCACACTGGACTGAGCTCTGCACACTGGACTGAGCTCTGCAGAGCTCTGCACACTGGACTGATCTCTGCACACTGGGCTGAGCTCTGCACACTGGACTGAGCTCTGCACACTGGACTAGGCCCTGCACACTGGACTAGGCCCTGCACACTGAGCTGAGCTCTGCACACTGGACTAGGCCCTGCACACTGGACTGATCTCTGCACACTGGACCGAGCTCTGCACACTGGACCGAGCTCTGCACACTGGGCTGAGCTCTGCAGAGATCTGCACACTAGACTGAACTCTGCACACTGGGCTGAGCTCTGCACACTGGGCTGAGCTCTGCACACTGGGCTGAGCTCTGCACACTGGGCTGAGCTCTGCACACTGGGCTGAGCTCTGCACACTGGACTGAGCTCTGCACACTGGACTGAGCTCTGCACACTGGACTGAACTCTGCACACTGGACTGAGCTCTGCACACTGGACTGAGCTCTGCACACTGGACTGAGCTCTGCACACTGGACTAGGCCCTGCACACTGGGCTGAGCTCTGCACACTGGGCTGAGCTCTGCACACTGGACTAGGCCCTGCACACTGGGCTGAGCTCTGCACACTGGGCTGAGCACTGCACACTGGGCTGAGCTCTGCACACTGGACTAGGCCCTACACACTGGACTGAGCTCTGCACACTGGACTGAGCTCTGCACACTGGGCTGAGCTCTGCAGAGCTCTGCACACTGGACTGAGCTCTGCACACTGGGCTGATCTCTGCACACTGGGCTGAGCTCTGCACACTGGGCTGAGCTCTGCACACTGGGCTGAGCTCTGCACACTGGACTAGGCCCTGCACACTGGACTAGGCCCTGCCCACTGGACTGATCTCTGCACACTGGACTAGGCCCTGCACACTGGACTGATCTCTGCACACTGGACTAGGCCCTGCACACTGGGCTGAGCTCTGCACACTGGGCTGAGCTCTGCACACTGGGCTGAGCTCTGCACACTGGGCTGAGCTCTGCACACTAGACTGATCTCTGCACACTGGGCTGAGCTCTGCACACTGCGCTGAGCTCTGCACACTGCGCTGATCTCTGCACACTGGACCGAGCTCTGCACACTGGACCGAGCTCTGCACACTGGACTGAGCTCTGCACACTGGACCGAGCTCTGCACACTGGACCGAGCTCTGCACACTGGACTGAGCTCTGCACACTGGACCGAGCTCTGCAGAGCTCTGCACACTGGACTGAGCTCTGCACACTGGGCTGATCTCTGCACACTGGGCTGAGCTCTGCACACTGGGCTGAGCTCTGCACACTGGACCGAGCTCTGCAGAGCTCTGCACACTGGGCTGAGCTCTGCACACTGGACTGAGCTCTGCACACTGGACTGAGCTCTGCACACTGGACTAGGCCCTGCACACTGGACTAGGCCCTGCACACTGGACTAGGCCCTGCACACTGGGCTGAGCTCTGCACACTGGGCTGAGCTCTGCAGAGCTCTGCACACTGGGCTGAGCTCTGCACACTGGACTAGGCCCTACACACTGGGCTGAGCTCTGCACACTGCGCTGATCTCTGCACACTGGGCTGAGCCCTGCACACTGGACCGAGCCCTGCACACTGGACCGAGCTCTGCACACTGGACCGAGCTCTGCACACTGGACCGAGCTCTGCAGAGCTCTGCACACTGGACTGAGCTCTGCACACTGGGCTGATCTCTGCACACTGGACTAGGCCCTGCACACTGGACTAGGCCCTGCACACTGGGCTGAGCTCTGCACACTGGGCTGAGCTCTGCACACTGGGCTGAGCTCTGCACACTGGACTAGGCTCTGCACACTGGACTAGGCTCTGCACACTGGACCGAGCTCTGCACACTGGACCGAGCTCTGCAGAGCTCTGCACACTGGACTGAGCTCTGCACACTGGGCTGATCTCTGCACACTGGACTGAGCTCTGCACACTGGACTGAGCTCTGCACACTGGACTGAGCTCTGCAGAGCTCTGCACACTGGACTGAGCTCTGCACACTGGACTGATCTCTGCACACTGGGCTGAGCTCTGCACACTGGGCTGAGCTCTGCACACTGGGCTGAGCTCTGCACACTGGACTAGGCCCTGCACACTGGGCTGAGCTCTGCACACTGGACTGAGCTCTGCACACTGGGCTGATCTCTGCACACTGGGCTGATCTCTGCACACTGGGCTGATCTCTGCACACTGGACTAGGCCCTGCACACTGGGCTGAGCTCTGCACACTGGACTGAGCTCTGCACACTGGACTAGGCTCTGCACACTGGGCTGAGCTCTGCACACTGGACTGATCTCTGCACACTGGACTGATCTCTGCACACTGGACTAGGCCCTGCACACTAGGCTGATCTCTGCACACTGGGCTGAGCTCTGCACACTGGGCTGAGTTCTGCACACTGGGCTGAGTTCTGCACACTGGGCTGAGCTCTGCACACTGGACTAGGCTCTGCACACTGGACTAGGCTCTGCACACTGGACTAGGCTCTGCACACTGGGCTGAGCTCTGCACACTGGGCTGATCTCTGCACACTGGGCTGATCTCTGCACACTAGGCTGATCTCTGCACACTAGGCTGATCTCTGCACACTGGGCTGAGCTCTGCACACTGGACTGAGCTCTGCACACTGGGCTGAGCTATGCACACTGGGCTGAGCTATGCACACTGGGCTGAGCTATGCACACTGGGCTGAGCTATGCAGAGCTCTGCACACTGGACTGATCTCTGCACACTGGACTGATCTCTGCACACTGGACTAGGCCCTGCACACTGGACTAGGCCCTGCACACTGGACTAGGCCCTGCACACTGGGCTGAGCTCTGCACACTGGGCTGAGCTCTGCACACTGGATTAGGCCCCGCACACTGGGCTGAGCTCTGCACACTGGGCTGAGCTCTGCACACTAAACTAGGCCCTGCACACTGGGCTGAGCTCTGCACACTGGGCTGAGCTCTGCACACTGGGCTGAGCTCTGCACACTGGACCGAGCTCTGCACACTGGACCGAGCTCTGCACACTGGACCGAGCTCTGCAGAGCTCTGCACACTGGACTGAGCTCTGCACACTGGGCTGATCTCTGCACACTGGAATGAGCCCTGCACACTGGGCTAAGCTCTGCACACTGGGCTAAGCTCTGCACACTGGACTGAGCTCTGCACACTGGACTGAGCTCTGCACACTGGACTGAGCTCTGCACACTGGACTGAGCCCTGCACACTGGACTAGGCCCTGCACACTGGACTAGGCCCTGCACACTGGACTAGGCCCTGCACACTGGACTAGGCCCTGCACACTAGGCTGATCTCTGCACACTGGGCTGAGCTCTGCACACTGGGCTGAGTTCTGCACACTGGGCTGAGTTCTGCACACTGGGCTGAGTTCTGCACACTGGGCTGAGTTCTGCACACTGGGCTGAGCTCTGCAACTGGACTAGGCTCTGCACACTGGACTAGGCTCTGCACACTGGGCTGAGCTCTGCACACTGGGCTGAGCTCTGCACACTGGGCTGAGCTCTGCACACTGGGCTGAGCTCTGCACACTGGGCTGAGCTCTGCACACTGGGCTGATCTCTGCACACTGGACTGAGCTCTGCACACTGGACTGAGCTCTGCACACTGGACTGAGCTCTGCACACTGGGCTGAGCTATGCACACTGGGCTGAGCTCTGCAGAGCTCTGCACACTGGACTGATCTCTGCACACTGGACTGATCTCTGCACACTGGACTAGGCCCTGCACACTGGACTAGGCCCTGCACACTGGACTAGGCCCTGCACACTGGACTAGGCCCTGCACACTGGGCTGATCTCTGCACACTGGATTAGGCCCCGCACACTGGGCTGAGCTCTGCACACTGGGCTGAGCTCTGCACACTGGGCTGAGCTCTGCACACTAAACTAGGCCCTGCACACTGGGCTGAGCTCTGCACACTGGGCTGAGCTCTGCACACTGGACCGAGCTCTGCACACTGGACCGAGCTCTGCACACTGGACCGAGCTCTGCAGAGCTCTGCACACTGGACTGAGCTCTGCACACTGGGCTGATCTCTGCACACTGGAATGAGCTCTGCACACTGGAATGAGCTCTGCACACTGGAATGAGCTCTGCACACTGGACTGAGCTCTGCACACTGGACTAGGCCCTGCACACTGGGCTAAGCTCTGCACACTGGGCTAAGCTCTGCACACTGGACTGAGCTCTGCACACTGGACTAGGCCCTGCACACTGGGCTGAGCTCTGCACACTGGACTGAGCTCTGCACACTGGACTGAGCTCTGCACACTGGACCGAGCTCTGCACACTGGACCGAGCTCTGCAGAGCTCTGCACACTGGACTGAGCTCTGCACACTGGGCTGATCTCTGCACACTGGAATGAGCTCTGCACACTGGAATGAGCTCTGCACACTGGAATGAGCTCTGCACACTGGACTGAGCTCTGCACACTGGACTAGGCCCTGCACACTGGACTAGGCCCTGCACACTGGACTGAGCTCTGCACACTGGACTAGGCCCTGCACACTGGGCTGAGCTCTGCACACTGGACTGAGCTCTGCACACTGGACTGAGCTCTGCACACTGGACTGATCTCTGCACACTGGACTAGGCCCTGCACACTGGGCTGAGCTCTGCACACTGGACTGAGCTCTGCACACTGGACTGAGCTCTGCACACTGGACTGAGCTCTGCACACTGGACTGAGCTCTGCACACTGGACTAGGCCCTGCACACTGGACAAGGCCCTGCACACTAGGCTGATCTCTGCACACTGGGCTGAGCTCTGCACACTGGACTGAGCTCTGCACACTGGACTGAGCTCTGCACACTGGGCTGATCTCTGCACACTGGGCTGATCTCTGCACACTGGGCTGAGCTATGCACACTGGGCTGAGCTATGCACACTGGGCTGAGCTCTGCAGAGCTCTGCACATTGGACTGAGCTCTGCACACTGGACTGATCTCTGCACACTGGACTGATCTCTGCACACTGGACTAGGCCCTGCACACTGGACTAGGCCCTGCACACTGGACTAGGCCCTGCACACTGGGCTGAGCTCTGCACACTGGATTAGGCCCCGCACACTGGGCTGAGCTCTGCACACTGGGCTGAGCTCTGCACACTGGACTGAGCTCTGCACACTGGGCTGATCTCTGCACACTAAACTAGGCCCTGCACACTGGGTTGAGCTCTGCACACTGGGCTGAACTCTGCACACTGGGCTGAGCTCTGCACACTGGGCTGAGCTCTGCACACTGGGCTGAGCTCTGCACACTGGGCTGAGCTCTGCACACTGGGCTGAGCTCTGCACACTGGGCTGAGCTCTGCACACTGGACTGATCTCTGCACACTGGGCTGATCTCTGCACACTGGGCTGATCTCTGCACACTGGGCTGATCTCTGCACACTGGACTAAGCCCTGCACACTGGACTGAGCGCTTTATACAGGACTGAGCTCTGCATACTAGACTGAGCTCTGCACACTAGACTAAGCTCTGCATATTAAACTGAGCTCTGCACACTGGACTGAGCTCTGCATACTAAACTGAGCTCTGCACACTGGACTGAGCTCTGCATACTAAACTGAGCCTTGCACACTGGACTGAGCTCTGCATACTAGACTGAGCCTTGCACACTGGACTGAGCTCTGCACACTGGACTAAGCCCTGCACACTGGACTGAGCCCTGCACACTGGACTGAGCTCTGCACACTGGGCTGAGCTCTGCACACTGGGCTGAGCTCTGCACACTGGGCTGAGCTCTGCACACTGGGCTGAGCTCTGCACACTGGACTAAGCTCTGCATACTAAACTGAGCCTTGCACACTGGACTGGGCTCTGCACACTGGACTGAGCTCTGCACACTGGACTGAGCTCTGCACACTGGACTGAGCTCTGCACACTGGACTGAGCTCTGCATACTAAACTGAGCCTTGCACACTAGACTGAGCTCTGCATACTAGACTGAGCTCTGCACACTGGACTGAGCTCTGCATACTAAACTGAGCCTTGCACACTGGACTGAGCTCTGCACACTGGACTGAGCTCTGCACACTGGACTCTGCACAGTGGTCTGAGCTCTGCACAGTGGTCTGGACTCTGCACAGTGGACTCTGCACAGTGGACTCTGCACAGTGGACTCTGCACAGTGGACTCTGCACAGTGGACTCTGCACAGTGGACTCTGCACAGTGGACTCTGCACAGTGGACTCTGCACAGTGGACTCTGCACAGTGGTCTGAGCTTTGCACAGTGGACTCTGCACAGTGGTCTGAGCTCTGCACAGTGGACTCTGCACAGTGGTCTGAGCTCTGCACAGTGGACTCTGCACAGTGGTCTGAGCTCTGCACAGTGGACTCTGCACAGTGGTCTGAGCTCTGCACAGTGGACTCTGCACAGTGGTCTGAGCTCTGCACAGTGGACTCTGCACAGTGGTCTGAGCTCTGCACAGTGGACTCTGCACAGTGGTCTGAGCTCTGCACAGTGGACTCTGCACAGTGGTCTGAGCTCTGCACAGTGGACTCTGCACAGTGGTCTGAGCTCTGCACAGTGGACTCTGCACAGTGGTCTGAGCTCTGCACAGTGGACTCTGCACAGTGGTCTGAGCTCTGCACAGTGGACTCTGCACAGTGGTCTGAGCTCTGCACAGTGGACTCTGCACAGTGGTCTGAGCTCTGCACAGTGGACTCTGCACAGTGGTCTGAGCTCTGCACAGTGGACTCTGCACAGTGGTCTGAGCTCTGCACAGTGGACTCTGCACAGTGGTCTGAGCTCTGCACAGTGGACTCTGCATAGTGGTCTGAGCTCTGCACAGTGGACTCTGCATAGTGGTCTGAGCTCTGCACAGTGGACTCTGCATAGTGGTCTGAGCTCTGCACAGTGGTCTGAGCTCTGCACAGTGGACTCTGCATAGTGGTCTGAGCTCTGCATAGTGGTCTGAGCTCTGCACAGTGGACTCTGCACAGTGGTCTGAGCTCTGCACAGTGGACTCTGCACAGTGGTCTGAGCTCTGCACAGTGGTCTGAGCTCTGCACAGTGGTCTCTGCACAGTGGTCTCTGCATAGTGGTCTGAGCTCTGCACAGTGGACTCTGCATAGTGGTCTGAGCTCTGCACAGTGGTCTGAGCTCTGCACAGTGGACTCTGCATAGTGGTCTGAGCTCTGCATAGTGGTCTGAGCTCTGCACAGTGGACTCTGCACAGTGGTCTGAGCTCTGCACAGTGGACTCTGCACAGTGGTCTGAGCTCTGCACAGTGGTCTGAGCTCTGCATAGTGGTCTGAGCTCTGCACAGTGGTCTGAGCTCTGCACAGTGGTCTGAGCTCTGCACAGTGGTCTCTGCACAGTGGTCTCTGCATAGTGGTCTGAGCTCTGCACAGTGGTCTGAGCTCTGCACAGTGGACTCTGCATAGTGGTCTGAGCTCTGCACAGTGGTCTCTGCATATTGGTCTGAGCTCTGCACAGTGGTCTCTGCATAGTGGTCTGAGCTCTGCACAGTGGACTCTGCATAGTGGTCTGAGCTCTGCACAGTGGACTCTGCATAGTGGTCTGAGCTCTGCACAGTGGACTCTGCATAGTGGTCTGAGCTCTGCACAGTGGACTCTGCATAGTGGTCTGAGCTCTGCACAGTGGACTCTGCATAGTGGTCTGAGCTCTGCACAGTGGACTCTGCACAGTGGTCTGAGCTCTGCACAGTGGACTCTGCACAGTGGTCTGAGCTCTGCACAGTGGACTCTGCACAGTGGTCTGAGCTCTGCACAGTGGACTCTGCATAGTGGTCTGAGCTCTGCACAGTGGACTCTGCATAGTGGTCTGAGCTCTGCACAGTGGACTCTGCATAGTGGTCTGAGCTCTGCACAGTGGACTCTGCATAGTGGTCTGAGCTCTGCACAGTGGACCCTGCATAGTGGTCTGAGCTCTGCATAGTGGTCTGAGCTCTGCACAGTGGACTCTGCACAGTGGTCTGAGCTCTGCACAGTGGTCTGAGCTCTGCACAGTGGACTCTGCACAGTGGTCTGAGCTCTGCACAGTGGACTCTGCATAGTGGTCTGAGCTCTGCATAGTGGTCTGAGCTCTGCACAGTGGTCTGAGCTCTGCACAGTGGTCTCTGCATAGTGGTCTCTGCATAGTGGTCTGAGCTCTGCACAGTGGACTCTGCATAGTGGTCTGAGCTCTGCACAGTGGTCTGAGCTCTGCACAGTGGACTCTGCATAGTGGTCTGAGCTCTGCACAGTGGTCTCTGCACAGTGGTCTGAGCTCTGCACAGTAGTCTCTGCACAGTGGTCTGAGCTCTGCACAGTGGACTCTGCATAGTGGTCTGAGCTCTGCACAGTGGACTCTGCATAGTGGTCTGAGCTCTGCACAGTGGACTCTGCATAGTGGTCTGAGCTCTGCACAGTGGTCTCTGCACAGTGGTCTGAGCTCTGCACAGTGGACTCTGCATAGTGGTCTGAGCTCTGCACAGTGGGATGATCTCTGCACACTGGGCTGATCTCTGCACACTGGGCTGATCTCTGCACACTGGGCTGATCTCTGCACACTGGACTGAGCTCTGCACACTGGACTGAGCTCTGCACACTGGACTGAGCTCTGCACACTGGACTAAGCTCTGCATACTAAACTGAGCCTTGCACACTGGACTGAGCTCTGCATACTAGACTGAGCTCTGCACACTGGACTGAGCTCTGCATACTAAACTGAGCCTTGCACACTGGACTGAGCTCTGCACACTGGACTGAGCTCTGCACACTGGACTGAGCTCTGCACAGTGAGCTCTGCACAGTGGTCTGAGCTCTGCACAGTGGTCTCTGCACAGTGGACTCTGCACAGTGGTCTGGACTCTGCACAGTGGACTCTGCACAGTGGACTCTGCACAGTGGACTCTGCACAGTGGACTCTGCACAGTGGACTCTGCACAGTGGACTCTGCACAGTGGACTCTGCACAGTGGACTGAGCTCTGCACAGTGGACTCTGCACAGTGGTCTGAGCTCTGCACAGTGGACTCTGCACAGTGGTCTGAGCTCTGCACAGTGGACTCTGCACAGTGGTCTGAGCTCTGCACAGTGGACTCTGCACAGTGGTCTGAGCTCTGCACAGTGGACTCTGCACAGTGGTCTGAGCTCTGCACAGTGGACTCTGCACAGTGGTCTGAGCTCTGCACAGTGGACTCTGCACAGTGGTCTGAGCTCTGCACAGTGGACTCTGCACAGTGGTCTGAGCTCTGCACAGTGGACTCTGCACAGTGGTCTGAGCTCTGCACAGTGGACTCTGCATAGTGGTCTGAGCTCTGCACAGTGGACTCTGCATAGTGGTCTGAGCTCTGCACAGTGGTCTGAGCTCTGCACAGTGGACTCTGCATAGTGGTCTGAGCTCTGCATAGTGGTCTTAGCTCTGCACAGTGGACTCTGCACAGTGGTCTGAGCTCTGCACAGTGGACTCTGCACAGTGGTCTGAGCTCTGCACAGTGGTCTGAGCTCTGCACAGTGGACTCTGCACAGTGGTCTGAGCTCTGCACAGTGGACTCTGCACAGTGGTCTGAGCTCTGCACGGTGGTCTGAGCTCTGCACGGTGGTCTGAGCTCTGCACGGTGGTCTGAGCTCTGCACGGTGGTCTCTGCACAGTGGTCTCTGCATAGTGGTCTGAGCTCTGCACAGTGGACTCTGCATAGTGGTCTGAGCTCTGCACAGTGGTCTGAGCTCTGCACAGTGGACTCTGCATAGTGGTCTGAGCTCTGCATAGTGGTCTGAGCTCTGCACAGTGGACTCTGCACAGAGGTCTGAGCTCTGCACAGTGGACTCTGCACAGTGGTCTGAGCTCTGCACGGTGGTCTCTGCACAGTGGTCTCTGCATAGTGGTCTGAGCTCTGCACAGTGGACTCTGCATAGTGGTCTGAGCTCTGCACAGTGGTCTGAGCTCTGCACAGTGGACTCTGCATAGTGGTCTGAGCTCTGCATAGTGGTCTGAGCTCTGCACAGTGGACTCTGCACAGAGGTTTGAGCTCTGCACAGTGGACTCTGCACAGTGGTCTGAGCTCTGCACAGTGGACTCTGCACAGTGGTCTGAGCTCTGCACAGTGGACTCTGCACAGTGGTCTGAGCTCTGCACAGTGGACTCTGCACAGTGGTCTGAGCTCTGCACAGTGGACTCTGCACAGTGGTCTGAGCTCTGCATAGTGGTCTGAGCTCTGCACAGTGGTCTGAGCTCTGCACAGTGGTCTGAGCTCTGCACAGTGGTCTGAGTTCTGCACAGTGGTCTGAGTTCTGCACAGTGGACTCTGCATAGTGGTCTGAGCTCTGCACAGTGGTCTCTGCATAGTGGTCTGAGCTCTGCACAGTGGTCTCTGCATAGTGGTCTGAGCTCTGCACAGTGGTCTCTGCATAGTGGTCTGAGCTCTGCACAGTGGTCTCTGCATAGTGGTCTGAGCTCTGCACAGTGGTCTCTGCATAGTGGTCTGAGCTCTGCACAGTGGTCTCTGCATAGTGGTCTGAGCTCTGCACAGTGGACTCTGCATAGTGGTCTGAGCTCTGCACAGTGGACTCTGCATAGTGGTCTGAGCTCTGCACAGTGGACTCTGCATAGTGGTCTGAGCTCTGCACAGTGGACTCTGCATAGTGGTCTGAGCTCTGCACAGTGGTCTGAGCTCTGCACAGTGGACTCTGCATAGTGGTCTGAGCTCTGCACAGTGGTCTGAGCTCTGCACAGTGGACTCTGCATAGTGGTCTGAGCTCTGCACAGTGGACTCTGCACAGTGGTCTGAGCTCTGCACAGTGGACTCTGCACAGTGGTCTGAGCTCTGCACAGTGGACTCTGCACAGTGGTCTGAGCTCTGCACAGTGGACTCTGCACAGTGGTCTGAGCTCTGCACAGTGGACTCTGCACAGTGGTCTGAGCTCTGCATAGTGGTCTGAGCTCTGCACAGTGGTCTGAGCTCTGCACAGTGGTCTGAGCTCTGCACAGTGGTCTCTGCATAGTGGTCTGAGCTCTGCACAGTGGACTCTGCATAGTGGTCTGAGCTCTGCACAGTGGACTCTGCACAGAGGTCTGAGCTCTGCACAGTGGACTCTGCACAGAGGTCTGAGCTCTGCACAGTGGACTCTGCACAGAGGTCTGAGCTCTGCACAGTGGACTCTGCACAGAGGTCTGAGCTCTGCACAGTGGACTCTGCACAGAGGTCTGAGCTCTGCACAGTGGACTCTGCACAGAGGTCTGAGCTCTGCACAGTGGACTCTGCACAGAGGTCTGAGCTCTGCACAGTGGACTCTGCACAGAGGTCTGAGCTCTGCACAGTGGACTCTGCACAGAGGTCTGAGCTCTGCACAGTGGACTCTGCACAGAGGTCTGAGCTCTGCACAGTGGACTCTGCACAGAGGTCTGAGCTCTGCACAGTGGACTCTGCACAGAGGTCTGAGCTCTGCACAGTGGACTCTGCACAGAGGTCTGAGCTCTGCACAGTGGACTCTGCACAGAGGTCTGAGCTCTGCACAGTGGACTCTGCACAGAGGTCTGAGCTCTGCACAGTGGACTCTGCACAGAGGTCTGAGCTCTGCACAGTGGACTCTGCACAGAGGTCTGAGCTCTGCACAGTGGACTCTGCACAGAGGTCTGAGCTCTGCACAGTGGACTCTGCACAGTGGTCTGAGCTCTGCACAGTGGACTCTGCACAGTGGTCTGAGCTCTGCACAGTGGACTCTGCACAGTGGTCTGAGCTCTGCACAGTGGACTCTGCACAGTGGTCTGAGCTCTGCACAGTGGACTCTGCACAGTGGTCTGAGCTCTGCACAGTGGACTCTGCATAGTGGTCTGAGCTCTGCACAGTGGTCTGAGCTCTGCACAGTGGTCTCTGCACAGTGGTCTCTGCATAGTGGTCTGAGCTCTGCACAGTGGTCTGAGCTCTGCACAGTGGACTCTGCATAGTGGTCTGAGCTCTGCACAGTGGACTCTGCATAGTGGTCTGAGCTCTGCACAGTGGACTCTGCATAGTGGTCTGAGCTCTGCACAGTGGACTCTGCATAGTGGTCTGAGCTCTGCACAGTGGACTCTGCACAGTGGTCTGAGCTCTGCACAGTGGTCTGAGCTCTGCACAGTGGTCTGAGCTCTGCACAGTGGACTCTGCATAGTGGTCTGAGCTCTGCATAGTGGTCTGAGCTCTGCACAGTGGTCTGAGCTCTGCACAGTGGTCTCTGCACAGTGGTGTCTGCATAGTGGTCTCTGCATAGTGGTCTGAGCTCTGCACAGTGGACTCTGCATAGTGGTCTGAGCTCTGCACAGTGGTCTGAGCTCTGCACAGTGGACTCTGCATAGTGGTCTGAGCTCTGCATAGTGGTCTGAGCTCTGCACAGTGGTCTGAGCTCTGCACAGTGGTCTCTGCACAATGGTCTCTGCATAGTGGTCTGAGCTCTGCACAGTGGACTCTGCACAGTGGTCTGAGCTCTGCACAGTGGACTCTGCACAGTGGTCTGAGCTCTGCACAGTGGACTCTGCATAGTGGTCTGAGCTCTGCACAGTGGACTCTGCATAGTGGTCTGAGCTCTGCACAGTGGACTCTGCATAGTGGTCTGAGCTCTGCACAGTGGACTCTGCATAGTGGTCTGAGCTCTGCACAGTGGACTCTGCATAGTGGTCTGAGCTCTGCACAGTGGACTCTGCATAGTGGTCTGAGCTCTGCACAGTGGTCTGAGCTCTGCACAGTGGTCTGAGCTCTGCACAGTGGTCTGAGCTCTGCACAGTGGACTCTGCACAGTGGTCTGAGCTCTGCACAGTGGACTCTGCACAGTGGTCTGAGCTCTGCACAGTGGTCTGAGCTCTGCACAGTGGACTCTGCACAGTGGTCTGAGCTCTGCACAGTGGACTCTGCACAGTGGTCTGAGCTCTGCACAGTGGTCTGAGCTCTGCACAGTGGTCTGAGCTCTGCACGGTGGTCTCTGCATAGTGGTCTGAGCTCTGCACAGTGGACTCTGCATAGTGGTCTGAGCTCTGCACAGTGGTCTGAGCTCTGCACAGTGGACTCTGCATAGTGGTCTGAGCTCTGCATAGTGGTCTGAGCTCTGCACAGTGGACTCTGCAGAGGTCTGAGCTCTGCACAGTGGACTCTGCACAGTGGTCTGGACTCTGCACAGTGGTCTGAGCTCTGCACAGTGGACTCTGCACAGTGGTCTGAGCTCTGCACAGTGGACTCTGCACAGTGGTCTGAGCTCTGCACAGTGGACTCTGCACAGTGGTCTGAGCTCTGCACAGTGGACTCTGCACAGTGGTCTGAGCTCTGCACAGTGGACTCTGCACAGTGGTCTGAGCTCTGCACAGTGGTCTGAGCTCTGCACAGTGGTCTGAGTTCTGCACAGTGGACTCTGCATAGTGGTCTGAGCTCTGCACAGTGGTCTCTGCATAGTGGTCTGAGCTCTGCACAGTGGTCTCTGCATAGTGGTCTGAGCTCTGCACAGTGGTCTCTGCATAGTGGTCTGAGCTCTGCACAGTGGTCTCTGCATAGTGGTCTGAGCTCTGCACAGTGGACTCTGCATAGTGGTCTGAGCTCTGCACAGTGGACTCTGCATAGTGGTCTGAGCTCTGCACAGTGGACTCTGCATAGTGGTCTGAGCTCTGCACAGTGGTCTGAGCTCTGCACAGTGGACTCTGCATAGTGGTCTGAGCTCTGCACAGTGGACTCTGCACAGTGGTCTGAGCTCTGCACAGTGGACTCTGCACAGTGGTCTGAGCTCTGCACAGTGGACTCTGCACAGTGGTCTGAGCTCTGCACAGTGGACTCTGCACAGTGGTCTGAGCTCTGCATAGTGGTCTGAGCTCTGCACAGTGGTCTGAGCTCTGCACAGTGGTCTCTGCACAGTGGTCTCTGCACAGTGGTCTGAGCTCTGCACAGTGGACTCTGCACAGAGGTCTGAGCTCTGCACAGTGGACTCTGCACAGAGGTCTGAGCTCTGCACAGTGGACTCTGCACAGAGGTCTGAGCTCTGCACAGTGGACTCTGCACAGAGGTCTGAGCTCTGCACAGTGGACTCTGCACAGAGGTCTGAGCTCTGCACAGTGGACTCTGCACAGAGGTCTGAGCTCTGCACAGTGGACTCTGCACAGAGGTCTGAGCTCTGCACAGTGGACTCTGCACAGAGGTCTGAGCTCTGCACAGTGGACTCTGCACAGAGGTCTGAGCTCTGCACAGTGGACTCTGCACAGAGGTCTGAGCTCTGCACAGTGGACTCTGCACAGAGGTCTGAGCTCTGCACAGTGGACTCTGCACAGAGGTCTGAGCTCTGCACAGTGGACTCTGCACAGAGGTCTGAGCTCTGCACAGTGGACTCTGCACAGAGGTCTGAGCTCTGCACAGTGGACTCTGCACAGAGGTCTGAGCTCTGCACAGTGGACTCTGCACAGAGGTCTGAGCTCTGCACAGTGGACTCTGCACAGAGGTCTGAGCTCTGCACAGTGGACTCTGCACAGAGGTCTGAGCTCTGCACAGTGGACTCTGCACAGAGGTCTGAGCTCTGCACAGTGGACTCTGCACAGTGGTCTGAGCTCTGCACAGTGGACTCTGCACAGTGGTCTGAGCTCTGCACAGTGGACTCTGCACAGTGTTCTGAGCTCTGCACAGTGGACTCTGCATAGTGGTCTGAGCTCTGCATAGTGGTCTGAGCTCTGCACAGTGGTCTGAGCTCTGCACAGTGGTCTCTGCACAGTGGTCTCTGCATAGTGGTCTGAGCTCTGCACAGTGGTCTGAGCTCTGCACAGTGGTCTGAGCTCTGCACAGTGGACTCTGCATAGTGGTCTGAGCTCTGCACAGTGGACTCTGCATAGTGGTCTGAGCTCTGCACAGTGGACTCTGCATAGTGGTCTGAGCTCTGCACAGTGGACTCTGCATAGTGGTCTGAGCTCTGCACAGTGGACTCTGCATAGTGGTCTGAGCTCTGCACAGTGGTCTGAGCTCTGCACAGTGGACTCTGCATAGTGGTCTGAGCTCTGCATAGTGGTCTGAGCTCTGCACAGTGGTCTGAGCTCTGCACAGTGGTCTCTGCACAGTGGTCTCTGCATAGTGGTCTCTGCATAGTGGTCTGAGCTCTGCACAGTGGACTCTGCATAGTGGTCTGAGCTCTGCATAGTGGTCTGAGCTCTGCACAGTGGTCTGAGCTCTGCACAGTGGTCTGAGCTCTGCACAGTGGACTCTGCATAGTGGTCTGAGCTCTGCATAGTGGTCTGAGCTCTGCACAGTGGTCTGAGCTCTGCACAGTGGTCTGAGCTCTGCACAGTGGTCTGAGCTCTGCACAGTGGTCTCTGCACAGTGGTCTCTGCATAGTGGTCTGAGCTCTGCACAGTGGACTCTGCACAGTGGTCTGAGCTCTGCACAGTGGACTCTGCATAGTGGTCTGAGCTCTGCACAGTGGACTCTGCATAGTGGTCTGAGCTCTGCACAGTGGACTCTGCATAGTGGTCTGAGCTCTGCACAGTGGACTCTGCATAGTGGTCTGAGCTCTGCACAGTGGACTCTGCATAGTGGTCTGAGCTCTGCATAGTGGTCTGAGCTCTGCACAGTGGTCTGAGCTCTGCACAGTGGTCTGAGCTCTGCACAGTGGACTCTGCATAGTGGTCTGAGCTCTGCACAGTGGTCTGAGCTCTGCACAGTGGTCTCTGCACAGTGGTCTCTGCATAGTGGTCTCTGCATAGTGGTCTGAGCTCTGCACAGTGGACTCTGCATAGTGGTCTGAGCTCTGCATAGTGGTCTGAGCTCTGCACAGTGGTCTGAGCTCTGCACAGTGGACTCTGCATAGTGGTCTGAGCTCTGCACAGTGGACTCTGCATAGTGGTCTGAGCTCTGCACAGTGGACTCTGCATAGTGGTCTGAGCTCTGCACAGTGGACTCTGCATAGTGGTCTGAGCTCTGCACAGTGGACTCTGCATAGTGGTCTGAGCTCTGCATAGTGGTCTGAGCTCTGCACAGTGGTCTGAGCTCTGCACAGTGGACTCTGCACAGTGGTCTGAGCTCTGCACAGTGGACTCTGCACAGTGGTCTGAGCTCTGCACAGTGGACTCTGCACAGTGGTCTGAGCTCTGCATAGTGGTCTGAGCTCTGCACAGTGGTCTGAGCTCTGCACAGTGGTCTGAGCTCTGCACAGTGGTCTGAGCTCTGCACAGTGGTCTCTGCATAGTGGTCTCTGCATAGTGGTCTGAGCTCTGCACAGTGGACTCTGCATAGTGGTCTGAGCTCTGCATAGTGGTCTGAGCTCTGCACAGTGGTCTGAGCTCTGCACAGTGGACTCTGCATAGTGGTCTGAGCTCTGCATAGTGGTCTGAGCTCTGCACAGTGGTCTGAGCTCTGCACAGTGGTCTCTGCATAGTGGTCTGAGCTCTGCACAGTGGACTCTGCACAGTGGTCTGAGCTCTGCACAGTGGACTCTGCACAGTGGTCTGAGCTCTGCACAGTGGACTCTGCACAGTGGTCTGAGCTCTGCACAGTGGACTCTGCACAGTGGTCTGAGCTCTGCACAGTGGACTCTGCACAGTGGTCTGAGCTCTGCACAGTGGACTCTGCATAGTGGTCTGAGCTCTGCACAGTGGACTCTGCATAGTGGTCTGAGCTCTGCACAGTGGACTCTGCATAGTGGTCTGAGCTCTGCATAGTGGTCTGAGCTCTGCACAGTGGTCTGAGCTCTGCACAGTGGTCTGAGCTCTGCACAGTGGACTCTGCACAGTGGTCTGAGCTCTGCACAGTGGACTCTGCATAGTGGTCTGAGCTCTGCATAGTGGTCTGAGCTCTGCACAGTGGTCTCTGCACAGTGGTCTCTGCATAGTGGTCTCTGCATAGTGGTCTGAGCTCTGCACAGTGGACTCTGCATAGTGGTCTGAGCTCTGCATAGTGGTCTGAGCTCTGCATAGTGGTCTGAGCTCTGCACAGTGGTCTGAGCTCTGCACAGTGGTCTGAGCTCTGCATAGTGGACTCTGCACAGTGGTATGAGCTCTGCACAGTGGACTCTGCATAGTGGTCTGAGCTCTGCATAGTGGTCTGAGCTCTGCACAGTGGTCTGAGCTCTGCACAGTGGTCTGAGCTCTGCACAGTGGTCTCTGCATAGTGGTCTGAGCTCTGCACAGTGGACTCTGCATAGTGGTCTGAGCTCTGCACAGTGGTCTGAGCTCTGCACAGTGGACTCTGCACAGTGGTCTGAGCTCTGCACAGTGGACTCTGCACAGTGGTCTGAGCTCTGCACAGTGGACTCTGCATAGTGGTCTGAGCTCTGCACAGTGGACTCTGCATAGTGGTCTGAGCTCTGCACAGTGGACTCTGCATAGTGGTCTGAGCTCTGCATAGTGGTCTGAGCTCTGCACAGTGGTCTGAGCTCTGCACAGTGGTCTGAGCTCTGCACAGTGGACTCTGCACAGTGGTCTGAGCTCTGCACAGTGGACTCTGCATAGTGGTCTGAGCTCTGCATAGTGGTCTGAGCTCTGCACAGTGGTCTCTGCACAGTGGTCTCTGCATAGTGGTCTCTGCATAGTGGTCTGAGCTCTGCACAGTGGACTCTGCATAGTGGTCTGAGCTCTGCATAGTGGTCTGAGCTCTGCATAGTGGTCTGAGCTCTGCACAGTGGTCTGAGCTCTGCACAGTGGTCTGAGCTCTGCATAGTGGACTCTGCACAGTGGTATGAGCTCTGCACAGTGGACTCTGCATAGTGGTCTGAGCTCTGCATAGTGGTCTGAGCTCTGCACAGTGGTCTGAGCTCTGCACAGTGGTCTGAGCTCTGCACAGTGGTCTCTGCATAGTGGTCTGAGCTCTGCACAGTGGACTCTGCATAGTGGTCTGAGCTCTGCACAGTGGTCTGAGCTCTGCACAGTGGACTCTGCACAGTGGTCTGAGCTCTGCACAGTGGACTCTGCACAGTGGTCTGAGCTCTGCACAGTGGACTCTGCATAGTGGTCTGAGCTCTGCACAGTGGACTCTGCATAGTGGTCTGAGCTCTGCACAGTGGACTCTGCATAGTGGTCTGAGCTCTGCATAGTGGTCTGAGCTCTGCACAGTGGTCTGAGCTCTGCACAGTGGTCTGAGCTCTGCACAGTGGACTCTGCACAGTGGTCTGAGCTCTGCACAGTGGACTCTGCATAGTGGTCTGAGCTCTGCATAGTGGTCTGAGCTCTGCACAGTGGTCTCTGCACAGTGGTCTCTGCATAGTGGTCTCTGCATAGTGGTCTGAGCTCTGCACAGTGGACTCTGCATAGTGGTCTGAGCTCTGCATAGTGGTCTGAGCTCTGCATAGTGGTCTGAGCTCTGCACAGTGGTCTGAGCTCTGCACAGTGGTCTGAGCTCTGCATAGTGGACTCTGCACAGTGGTATGAGCTCTGCACAGTGGACTCTGCATAGTGGTCTGAGCTCTGCATAGTGGTCTGAGCTCTGCACAGTGGTCTGAGCTCTGCACAGTGGTCTGAGCTCTGCACAGTGGTCTCTGCATAGTGGTCTGAGCTCTGCACAGTGGACTCTGCATAGTGGTCTGAGCTCTGCACAGTGGTCTGAGCTCTGCACAGTGGTCCGAGCTCTTACCTGGCAGCGCTGTGGCGCTCGGACGGCGGGGCGCTCCTCAGGCGGCTCCTCTTGCTCCTCAGTACGGTGCTGCTGTCCGCTGAAGCGATCTGTGTGAGGGCCTCCTCCTCCCCCCGAGCGCTGTCCGAACCCTTGGCAGTGTCCTTAGCTCTACAGCCGCTATATCTCATGGTGTGACGGGGCGCCGCATTCCAGGCTCAGCGGCAGTTCAGGGTCTCCCTCACACATGGGCTGCATGACGAGCTGGGCGCCAAGTTCCCGCTCCCGTCACAGACGTGACAAGTCCCCTTCCATCTTCTCCTCGGCGGAGACGTGTCACCATGAAGATGAAGGGAGAGCACCTTTAGCAGTCATAGGTTATCTATGGCCGGAGAAGTAGAGGTGTCCGGCCATGGGGGGTGTGGGCTGCGTGAAGGAATGAAGACGTGCACTCTTTTATAGAATGAGAGGGAAGGACTAGAAATCCAGTGTAGGTGGTGAGGAGAAAGGAAAGCTCGCTGCCTGTCAGGCACAAGTGCAGGAAATGTTCCACTGACCTACATATTTCTCCAAACATACATGACCTTTATTTCTGCTGTGTGGGAGGAAAACAGGGAGGATCCAAGGCTATGGAGAAGAGCCAGTGAGGGGAGACGAGGTAGTAAGTGGAGAAGACCAGTGAGGGGAGAAAAGGCAGTGATGGGAGAAGAGGTGAGGGGAGAAGAAAGAAGAGGCAGTGAGGGGAGAAGAGGCAGTGAGGGGAGACGAGGTAGTAAGTGGAGAAGACCAGTGAGGGGAGAAAAGGCAGTGATGGGAGAAGAGGTGAGGGGAGAAGAAAGAAGAGGCAGTGAGGGGAGAAGACCAACGAGGGGAGAAGACCAGTGAGGGGAGAAGACCAACGAGGGGAGAAGACCAGTGGGGAGAAGAGGCAGTGAGGTGAAAAGAGGCAGTGTGGGGAGAAGAGCACAGCACAAGGAGGCCCTGCTATCACTCTCAGATAGTCACAGCTGACAAATAGCACTTCTTCTAACTTAAAAGACACAAGGGAGCGGGGGTCCTGATCCCAAGAGCCTGCAATCTATCAGGGAACTTATACTGGTCACACTGGCAGCTGCACACTTTGCTTGCCTCATTTGTGTGCAAGTTGAGAACAAGGGGTTAAAGCTCACATCGTGGCACCATTCTACCATTACACAATATGCCAAATAAAAGAATACATGTAGGATGCAGTCTGTCGCAGGTGTTATGTGCTTTTCTGAATCTCCCATGTAACATAGTTTTATCACCTGTTGATCCTGCCAGTGGATCGGTTATTTTGCTACTTGATTTATCAGGGTGACGACAACACTGTTCCTTCGTGAAGTTGCTCAGTAACGTTGCCATCTTGCAGGCAGGGTTGTCTGAAGCTGGTGGATTGAAATCCATAGCTGTTAAGCCGGCCATAAATGGTTAGAAAATCTTTAGGAAAAGCGTTTGATGCGCTCGATCACTCGATTGTGAAACATTAGTTGGCTAATTTTGATTCTCGAAATGCAAATTTGTATGCCAAAAAACAAACCATGTCAGATTTTTTGCACCGAAATGAATGATTTTCAAAACAGTAGTGGAAAACAGTTTGAACAAACTGACAGCGCATGCGTGTGCGTCAAAATGTAACCCCGGATCGTGTAATCGATTGACAAAAAAATCTACTGTTTATGTTGTTATCGATCGATAATATGTCAATAATTAGGCGACATCTATTGATATATACAATGATGGCGTTATTGCACGTTCTATTTTTTTTCATTCTGTTTTTGTCGAATGATTTTATAACCATGTATGGCCAGCATTAGACCGACTTCTGTTGACTGCAGCCACTAATCAGAGTATTCTGACAGCAGAGAGTCCCGCTTTCTGTTGTGGGACAGGTGAGTGGCTGTTCTTTAACCGGTTCAATACAGGGCAATTTCACCCCCTTCCTTCCCAGGCCAATTTTTAGTTTTCAGCGCTGTCGCATTTTAAACGTCAATTGCGCAGTCGTGCGACGTTGTACCCAAAAAAAATTGACGTCCTTTTTTAACCACAAATAGAGCTTTTTTTTGGTTGTATTTGATCGCCTCTGCGGTTTTTATTTTTTGCGCTATAAACAAAAGAAGCAGGCTTCAATGGAGGAGAAGATTTGGATGCCGCACACCGGATGTAGTCAAAAAACTTCACTTTATTGAAAAAATGGGATCATCAAAATAACAAGACTGTCATGCAGAAAGTACAGGTAAGCTGACGCGTTTCGCACTCAGGACTGAGTGCTTACTCATAGCACTAAGTCCTGAGTGCGAAACGCGTCAGCTTACCTGTACTTTCTGCATGACAGTCTTGTTATTTTGATGATCCCATTTTTTCAATAAAGTGAAGTTTTTTGACTACATCCGGTGTGCGGCATCCAAATCTTCTCCTCCATTCAAGCCTGCTTTGCCTAGCATTCAGCCAGCACCTGGAGCTCTTCTGCTCTGAAACTTCTACTTACACCTGGGTCAGTGTCAGCCTGAGCGGTGGAAACACTTTCTTTGCTTGTCTGCATAAACAAAAGAAGAGCGACAATTTTGAAAAAAACAATATTTTTTACTTTTTGCTATAATAAATATCCCAATTTTTTTTTTTTTAAAAACACATTTTTTCCTCAGTTTTGGCCGATACGTATTCTTCTACATATTTTTGGTAAAAAAAATCGCAATAAGCGTATATTGATTGGTTTGCGCAAAAGTTATAGCGTCTACAAAATACGGGATAGATTTATGGCATTTTAAAAAAAAAAAAAATTTTTTTATTTTTTTAGCGGCGAATGCGATTTTTTTTGGTGACTGCGACATTATGGCGGACACATCGGACACTTTTGACACATTTTTGGGACCAATCACATTTAAACAGCGATCAATGCTATAAAATTGCATTGATTACTGTGTAAATGTGACAGGCAGTGAAGGGGTTAACCACTAGGGGGCGGGGAGGGGTTAAGTATGTTTCCTAGGGAATGATTCTAACTGAAGGGGGAGGGGACGCACTAGGGGAGGAGACCGATCAGTGTTCCTCCATTCTGGGAACACAGATCGCTCTCCTCAGAGCTGACAGGCTGTGGATCTGTGTGTTTACACACACAGATCCATATGCCGGCCCGGTTAGCGGGCAATCGCGGGTGCCCGGCAGACATCGCGGCCGCCGGGCACACGCACCGGGTCCCGAGGAACGTGGCGGGCGCGCGCGCGCGCCCCCTAGACGGCCGGGAATCCCAGGACGTCATATGACGTCCACCCAGGATGGGAGATCCCATCTGTGGACGTCATATGACTATGGGCGGGTAGGGAAGTGGTTAACCACCTCAATACAGGGCACTTACACCCCCTTCCTGCACAGGCCAATTTTCAGCTTTCAGCGCTCTCACACTTTGAAAGACAATTGCGCGGTCATGCTACACTGTACCCAAATGAAATTGGGTGGATGTTAGAGACCTTGCGCTTCTCCACCTTCCGTTTGAGGATGCCCCCACAGATGCTCAATAGGGTTTAGGTCTGGAGACATGCTTGGCCAGTCCATCACATTTACCTTCAGCTTCTTTAGCAAGGCAGTGGTCATCTTGGAGGTGTGTTTGGGGCCGTTATGTTGGAATACTGCTCTGTGGCCCAGTCTCCGAAGGGTGGGGATCATGCTCTGCTTCAGTATGTCACAGTACATGTTGGCATTCATGGTTCCCTCAATGAACTGTAGCTCCCCAGTGCCGACAGCACTCATGCAGCCCCAGACCATGACACTCCCACCACCATGCTTGACTGTAGGCAAGACACACTTGTCTTTGTACTCCTCACCTGGTTGCCGCCACACACGCTTGGCACCATCTGAACCAAATACATTTATCTTGGTCTCATCAGACCACAGGACATGGTTCCAGTAATCCATGTCATTAGTCTGCTTGTCTTTAGCAAACTGTTTGCGGACTTTCTTGTGCATCATCTTTAGAAGAGGCTTCCTTCTGGGATGACAGCCATGCAGACCAATTTGATGCAGTGTGTGGTGTATGGTCTGAGCACTGACAAGCTGACCCCCTCACGCCTTCAGCCTCTGCAGCAGTGCTGGCAGCACTCATACGTCTATTTCCCAAAGACAACCTCTGGATATCATGCTGAGCACATGCACTCAACTTCTTTGGTTGACCATGGCGAGGCCTGTTCTGAGTGGAACCTGTCCTGTTAAACCGCTGTATGGTCTTGACCACCATGCTGCAGCTCAGTTTCAGGGTCTTGGCAATCTTCTTATTGCCTAGGCCATCTTTATGTAGAGCAAAGATTCTTTTTTTCAGATTCTCAGAGAGTTCTTTGCCATGAGGTGCCATGTTGAGCTTCCAATGACCAGTATGAGAGAGTGAGAGTGATAACACCAAATTTTACACACCTGCTCCCCATTCACACCTGAGACCTTTTAATACTAACAAGTCACATGACACTGGGGAGGGAAAATGGCCAATAGGGCCCAATTTGGACATTTTCACTTAAGCGTGTACTCACTTTTGTTGCCAGCGGTTTAGACATTAATGGCTGTGTGTTGAGTTATTTTGAAGGGACAGCAAATTTACACTGTTATACAAGCTGTACACTCACTACTTTACAGTGTAGCAAGGTGTCATTTGTTTATATAATTTTTTTTTGTATTGTTATTTATTTACTTATTTTTATTTATTTATTTTGTTAGGTTAGGGGCTATAAATTAGGATTATGGGTTAAAGCGGAGCTCCACCCAAAAGGTGTTTTCACCCTCCCCCCCTTTCACTTTCACATTTGATACTTTTAGGGGGGGGGGGGGTACCTGGTTTTGACAGGCACCCGCTCCCACTTCGGGGTAAGATTTCCACAGTGATCTACGAAGATGAGCGAGGTGAGTACATTGATTAGGCCCCGCCTACTCGCACACATGAACTATCAAACAAAAATATGTGGTAACAGTTGTGATATTGCAGCAAAGTTTATGGCTAAACCTGTTTCTTTGTTATACTAAGAACCCGCTGCGGATCGCACAGGAGTGCTGTGCGTTCATGTTCCCTGTTTCAGGAACGAATCGGGGCCGAATCTATGCCTGAATTTGGCCCTGAAACAGAGCCAAAGTATGCGTCTCTGTGCAGTGCGCTCCACAGCCGCAACGGAGATATGTGAACCGACTCCATAGGGAGCCAGTCACATTCTCCTGCTATGCGAATTAGATGCGGGTAAATCCGCATCTAATTCACATAGGTGTGAACCCGGCCTGACAGTGCAGTTGCCAGAGAGGACATAATGGCTGACCGACACACACCAACACACAGAAAAGGAAGAGGGATTACAGCATCAGGAAAAGGAATTTTTGTCACACCAGGATTGTTTTAATTGGTCAAATGACAAGTCGGACTATCACAAAGTCGGATCAAAAACATATCCAGTGCATAGAAGTAGGATCGATGTAGGACTGATGTTGCAGGGCAAAGCTGGATTGATGGTTGTATGACTGTCGTTCCGTACCAGTGTGAACCCAGCCTAAAGCGGTATGAAACTCAAAACCAAAAATGTATTATATTGCAGCTCACCAATCATTAGATGTGGTGGCTGCAACAGTTTTGTATTTAGGCTTTTTTTCTCTCTGTTTTTACCTGGTGATCTTACCAGTAAAACGTCTCTTGTATTAGAGTGCACCCACTCTGGAATAAGGAGCACAAGGGGCACCTTTGGAAGGCAGCATTGTCAGTCTGGGGGGAGGGGAGTGTAAAGGGCCGTACACACGATCGGACTTTTTGACAACAAACATGCAAATTAGTTGTTTTGGAGCAACATCCGTGTGTATGGTCCATCGGACAAACTTTTTCAGTTTCCATCGGACTTTTGTTGGCTGTGCGAACGGACAAACTTTCCGGCAACAAAGGTCCGATGGAGCAAAGTCCGATCGTGTGTACACAAAGCCATCGGACTTTTGTACAAACTACAGTACGCAGCCGCGAGAATGTTTCTCGGCAGCAGGGTACTGTACATCTCGCGCTAGCTGCAATAGGAAAAACACATTTTCCTACTGCGGCGGGCGCAAGAGGGAATTCCCCTCTGGGGAATACCAAGCCCTTCGGTCTGGTATGGATTTTAAGGGGAACCCCCTACGCCGAAAAAACGGCGTGGGAGTCCCCCCAAAATCCATACCAGACCCTTATCCGAGCACGCAGCCTGGCCGGTCAGGAAAGGGGGTGGGGACGAGCGAGCGCCCCTAGGGAAAAGTGTCAATAAAAAACACAGTACACAGGTTTTTAAAGTAAATTATTAGGCAGCTTTATTAGTCATCATATGACCACGCCCCTTATGACCAGCATGCCCCGGGACTGTGATGTCATAGGGGGCGGGGTCACCGCCTATATAAGTCCGTTGCGGAGCGCACAGAGACCATTCCGGCTGGAGAGAGCGTTGTGTCAACATCTCTGGAAGAGAAGAGGGAAGAAGACGATCCAGAAGTCCGGACCACCGCTGGCAAAAGAGCGCCAGAAGATAGCAGTGGAGCCGGCAGAAGATGCGGACACTGGGAGAAGACGCCGGAGAGACCCCCGAAGTCGGAAGAAGACCCCGGAGCTGCCGAATAAATTACTTTAAAAACCTGTGTACTGTGTTTTTTATTGACACTTTTCCCTAGGTGAATGGGTAGGGGTACGATGTACCCCATACTCATTCACATAGGGTGGGGGGCCGGGATCTGGGGGCCCCCTTATTAAAGGGGGCTCCCGGATTCCGATAAGCCGCCTGCCCGCAGACCCCGACAACCAACGGCCAGGGTTGTCGGGAAGAGGCCCTTGTCCTCATCAACATGGGGACAAGGTGCTTTGGGGTGGGGGGCCCACAGGGCGCCCCCTTCCCCCAAAGCACTCACCCCCCATGTTGAGGGCATGCGGCCTAGTACGGCTCAGGAGGGGGGGGGGGGGGCGCTCGCTCGTCCCCACCCCCTTTCCTGACCGGCCGGGCTGCGTGCTCGGATAAGGGTCTGGTATGGACTTGGGGAGGACCCCCATGCCGTTTTTTCAGTGTAGGGGGTTCCTCTTAATATCCATACCAGACCTAAGGGCCTGGTATGCCCCTGGAGGGGAACCCATGCCGGTTTTTTATTTGAAATTTGGCGTGGAGTTCCCCCTCAAGATTCATACCAAAGTGCCTGGCATTGGCGGGGATCCAAGTCGGATCCCCGCACCAGTGTCAACCCGGCTCGCAAGGTGTCAATCTCGCCAAAAAAAAGTGGCGAGATTGACACAATATCAGACAACAATACACAAGTTGACCCAAGGGTGGTGGTAAAGAGCTGAAAAACCACGTGATATGGTGAAAGTTGGCTGGAAAAGTCCTGTCGTCTGTATGCAAGACAAACTTTTGGGCAAGGCCCTTTGTACAAAAATCCAAGGGAAAGTTTGTACAAAGTCCTATCGTGTGTATGGGGCTTAAGATGTACTAGCAGATTTAGATACACTAACAAATTGAAGCTGAATTCCTGCTGTATGTTTTTTATTTTGCTGAATCATACTTACCTAGGTGGATGCAGCATCTGTCTCCTGGTGCCTCTACACTGAAAACCGATCGATCGAACACCGCTGATTGCTCCGTTCTCACAGCTGCCCGAGCAGAGAGCTGGAGACTGTCAGTCCCATCTCTCTGCTCTGCCCCTCCTCGCTCATTAGAGTGCTGGGCTGTGGAGGGGGTGGCTGGCTCAGGCTCTCAGCGGCTCACTAAGAGGCTGAGCCAGGTGTTGGTCCAGGGATCTGGCGGATCCCGACTCCTTGGTCGTGACATGCTCTGTGACATCAGCAGAGAGCGGTCTTCAGCTGGCTCTCTGCTGAAAACGGGTCACAGGAGTTCAAAATGAACTACACTCCTGTGATCCATAGGAGAAGTACAGCCTAACAAGCTTAGGCTGTACTTCCCCTTTAATGAGCAGTTACAGCATACAGTTCTGTTCCTTTTGGGATGAAGGTTTTACATAAATCAATATAAGCTGACCATTGTCATCACAAGCACCCTTGTCAGTACTAAATGGTTTATCACATCCCTGTAACTGCTACATCTGCAGAATCTACATCTGCTACATCTGGCCAGATCACCAGATGAAAATAAAGGAAAGAAAGCCTAGAAAAAAAAACAAATGCAGTCGCCACACCTAAGAATACGTAAGCTGCACTATAATAAATGTTTGCTGTGTGGTTTTGTGATGGACAGTCTGGCACCCGGTCCGGGTGCTTCCGCCAAACAGTGCCTCCTGCCCTCCAGACCCTTCCAGCAGACCAAGAGCTAATACCAGCCCTTTACCACAAGCATTGTACACAGACATGATGTTGGGATAAAAACCAAAGGAATGACTCTTTATTAAAACTCAGCACATACTTTATACCCCATAGGAGGACAGTCCCCTCTTGGTGATATTAGCATGACAATGCAAACTTCAAACAGCAATCCAATTAACAGCTAACAACTAACAGTGATCTTAATTAAACAGTAAGCTAATTAACAATTAGCCACCTAGACAAGCCTAGGTGACTCAGGTCAGTGCCCACCCAGACAGTTTGGCACTAGTTCCCCAGTAAGGCTCCATTCACACTAGCGCGTTTTTTGATGCATTTTGCATTTTGCAGAAATGCACGGGAATTTTTTAACATGGGTTCCTATGGAACATGTTCACATCAATGCCTTTTTGTTTCTCTGCATTTTTGGAAAGGGTCGGGGACTTTTTTTCATGCAAAAAGCAGCGTTTTGCATGTAATGGATTTCAATGGACAAGCATCAAAAACGCAAGTGTACCGTTTTTGCAGCGTTTTTGATGCGTTTTTGATGCGTTTTTGCCGTTTTTTTTTTTCTTTTTTGTTTTTTTTTTAATTTTTTTAAATTTTTTTTTAGACTGTAAAAAAAACTGTAAAAAAAAAAAAAAAAAATGCAAATCGCGGCAAAAACGCCGCAAAAACGCTGCTCAAAAACGTGGCAAGCATGAAAAAAAAACCTCCAAAAACGCCCAAAAGCAACATGCATAGGTGTGAATCGAGCCTAAGAAGACCCAGGGCTATCCAAATCTCATTAACCAGCTTTCACATTCTGTCCACTAGACAAGTCATCATAAGACAAAATTCATACAATGTTCCAGCAGAAAAAGTGGAATTAATTTATCTTCATAGATTTCTTGAATGAGATTGTTGATAAATATTTCTGTCCCAAGTGGAGGAGATTCTCCAACCCAGTCTGCAGGAGGGCCACCATATTTCCTCTGACCAGTAACCTGTACAAGCTTCATTTTACACACTTCCATCCACTCCAGAAGGGAAGCTTTATTGTCTAATTTAGGGAAATAATCCAAGTCACTCTCAGCATTCATCACGTTGTTGTCCATCATTAGAGAATGATCTGCTCTTTCCATGTGATCAGAGCCTGCACTGAGCTCTTTTGCATGCTCTGGCCAGAAGAAGCAGACAAAATCCCCGGTCTCCTCCATGGGTAGGTAGAGTTGCCACCTCATCCCTTTAAACCTGCACACATATTGATTACATGGGTTCTGTGGCTGTTTAAGATGGTAATTAAACTCACTTGGTGCCTTATCTGCACTAAATTGGTCTCAGAACCTGTGTAATTCATATGTGTTCGGGTTTAAAGGGATGAGGTGGCAACCCTATCAATGGGCCATAATCACTGGGTAGGAGGCTAGCCCCTTGTCCCCTCCAAAAGCCTCTGTCCCAGTTGGGTCTGTCACAGGTTTATTACTGCTTTTCCCTATATTGACATTTAATTTAAAGCTGAAGTGTAGCGTTTTTTTTTTTTTCTTTCTGTACACATTACACCAGTAATGAAGTAAGCCCTTTATCATGCAGGTAGCTGGATCCTGTTGAAATCTTCGCTTCACTGTAGGGTAGGGTTGCCACCTCAACTGAGCACATATTAATTACACAGGTTCTGTGGCTGACCACTTCCCGCCCGCCGGCCGTCATATGACGTCTTTGAATTTGTGCGGGTATATCTGAATGATGGGTGCAGCTACAGGCATCATTCAGATATCGGCTTTTTCAGCCGGCGATTCCCTACACCATGAGAACGATCATAGAGGCTGTTCCGCCGCTTGATCGTTCTTCTGTTACCCCCCCCTCCCGCTGCCCTCCTGTGCTTCTACCCACTCACTGCTTCCATCGCTGATTTGGAGACAGGATCCGCCGGCCCCAGATGTTTACCATAGAGGTTTCCGGTGGACAAGATGGTCGCCGAAGTCTCTATGATCGTTCGGAGGCCGGGCGCGATGTTATGACGTCAAGCCTGGCCTCTGCATTCAAACAAACGACACTACCTCGGCTGGAAAGCCGAGATCTTTTTTTCCTTATTTTTGATTTCAGGCTTCCCAGCCTAGAGGTGAGATGTGAGGTCTTATTGACCCCATATCTCACTGTAAAGGGGACCGATCGTGCCATATTCCTATTACAAGGGTTGTTTACATTCCTTGTAATAGGAATAAAAGCGTCAAACTAAAAAAAAAAAAAAAAAAGTAAAATTAACAATAAAAAAAAATTGAAAGCGCCCCTGTCCGCATGTGCTCGCACGCAGAAGCGAATGCATACGTAAGTCCAGCCCACATATGAAATAGGTGTTCAAACCACACATGTGAGGTATCGCCGCAAACGTTACAGCGAGAACAATAATTCTAGCCCTAGACCTCCTCTATAACTCAAAACATGTAACCAGTAAAACTTTTTAAAGCGTTGCCTATGGGGATTTTTAAGTACCGAAGTTTGGCGCCATTCCACAAGTGCGTGCATTTTTGAAGCGTGACATGTTAGGCATCTATTTACTCAGTGTAACTTCATCTTTCATATTATGTAAAAAATCAGGCTAACTTTACTTTTTTTTTTTTCTAAAGCACAAAACTGTTTTTTTCCCAAAAAAAGGCGTTCAAAAATTTGCAACGACTGCCATTGTATTCTCTAGGGTCTTTGCTAAAAAAAAAACATATATAATGTTTGGGAGTTCTATGTAATTTTCTTGCAAAAAATATTATGAATTTTACATGTAGGAGAGAAATGTCAGAATTGGCCTGGGTGGCAAGTGGTTAAGGTAGTAATTAAATTCACTTAGTGCATTACCTGAATTAAATTATCCCCAGAACCTGTGTAATTAATATGTGTTCAGTTTTAGACCCCTTTCACACTGGGGCCACGAACGCATTAGCACTAAAGCGCCGCTTGTTTTAGCGACGATTTAGCACTGCTTAACCACTTGCCTACCGCCGTATTGTAAAATGACGGAGGCAGGAACCCTTCCTCCCTCCAGACGGACATCATATGATGTCTTTGTCTTCCCGGCATTGTGGAGTGCTCGCCACATCACTGGGGACCCGGTGCGTGTGCTCGGCGTCCGCGATGTCCGCTGAGCACCCGCGATTGCTCAGCACAGAGCAGGGACGTGGATCTGTGTGTGTAAACACACAGATCCACGTCCTGTCAGGGGAGAGGAGAACTGATTGTATGTTCCTTGTATATAGGAACAGCGAACGGTCTCCACTCATCAGTCCCCTCCACCTACAGTTAGAATCACTCCCTAGGACACACATTTAACCCCTTCAGCGCCCCCTCGTGTTAACTCCTTCCCTGCCAGTGACAGTTATACAGTAATCAATGCATTTTTATAGCACTGATCGCTTTATAAATGTCAATGGTCCAAAAATAGTGTCAAAAGTGTCCAATCTGTCCGCCGCAATGTCACAATCATGATAAAAATCAAAAAAAAAAAAAAAATAATAAAAAGGACATAAATCTATCCTCTATTTTGTAAACGCTATAACTTTTGCGCAAACCAATCAATATATGCTTATTGCAATTTTTTTTACCAAAAATATGTAGAAGAATACATATCGGCCTAAACTGAGAAAAAAAATTGTTTTTCTAAAAAAAAAATTGGGATATTTATTATAGCAAAAAGTAATAAATATTGTGTTTTTTTCAAAATTGTCGCTCTTTTTTGTTTATAGCGCAAAAAATAAAAAACGCAGAGGTGATCAAATACCACCAAAAGAAAGCTCTATTTGTGGGGAAAAAAATTATCAAAATTTAATTTAGGTACAATGTCACATGACCGTGCAATTGTCATTCAAAGTGTGACAGCCCTGAAAGCTGAAAATTGGCCTGGTCAGGAAGGGGGTGAAAATGCCCTGTATTAAAGCGGTGCTTTTCAGCCGCTAGCGGGGAGCTTTTAACCCCAAAGAAAAGATTAAGAACTCCCATGTTGCGGTGCTTTCAAATCGCTTTTCAGGTGCTTCGGAAGTGCTGCCCATTCATTGCAATGGACAGGGGTGTTTTGGGAGCGCTGTATACAGTGTTTCCAAACCGCCCCAAAGATGCTGCTTGCAGGATCTTTCCGAACGTCCCGCAAGGGCACCGCCTGGGTGTGAAAGCACCCATCGTAATGAATGGGAGACAGTTTACAGGCGCTATTTCTAGCGCTAAAACGTCTGAAAACTGCCTTAGTGTGTAAGGGTCTTAAAGGGATGAGGTGGCAACCCATTTGGGTATTATATGGGTAGTATGCAAGCAAAGGCATTCTGTCTAGGAACACCCATTCCTCCACACCGATGCCCACCCATCAAGGCATTTTTATATTTGCATAACTTCTCCAAAGAGCTGACCCACTGCTTGCATCAGGGTTGGAAGGAGCACCAGCTATGATCTGCCTGTATTGCATATAGAAGCACAAAGACCTAGCAATGACATCACTGGGTCTAATAAAAGGTTTGAAATTAAAAAGGTAGATATTTTATTGAACAATGTAATTAGTATGGTGATGAGGGAAGGAGGAACCAGAAAACCATCTGCGTGTTGTGGTGTGTTGCATTAAAAAATACTGCATGTCTGGTTTTAGTGCCTTGCGAAGGTTTGCAGCCAAACCAAACTGAATAGACTGCTTAAATTCTAATTCTACCAATATACCTCCCCTCTTCTGGGTTAAATGACAGCTGCTTAATGACATGGTGTCGCGCTCTGCAGCATTTAGGATCTACCCACTGCCGCAGGAAGAAGAGTACAAGGACGACCTGTGATATCATCGAACCCAGCTGAAGACACCTGGAAAAACAAGTGTGGATATTCATTTATTTCTCTGCAGCTCAATGTTGTGAGCGGTATGTGTCTTGGCAGCTTCTTTATGCAAATAAAGCATTTGTTCTTATGAAGTGTTAGGCCTCATGCACACTGGACGTTACAGCAGCTATTTTTGGCTTCAGACGTTTTATTCTACAGTCAATAAACTCCCCATCATGTTATCCTATGTGTCCATGCACACATAGGCTGTTATCAGCAGTTTTTGGCTGGGGCATTTTTTGACTTTCAAAAAACCCCAAAACTAGTGGGTTCTGAGAGGAGGTTTTTAGCTGTTTTCAGCTGTAAAAATGCTCTAATGTCAAAAAAAAAAAACGCTGATTAACACCAATAAAACGTAAAAAATGTTTTTGATCCATTTAAATTTTTTTTTTAAACCCAGCTAAAAACGCTAATGCGGAAAAATGCTAATAAACGCTCACTGCTAAGCTACTGGCTTTTTATAATGTTATTTTAACGTCCAGTGTGCATGAGGCCTATAGCTGAGTACCCTATACAAGTTTAGTAACCAATATACTGTAAAATATTTATTAATTAGTTGTTTCAAAGAGCTTTTGAATAAAAATAGAAAGTCGCTAGATCCTCTTCTGTTAATACTTTAGTCTGCTGTGACTTTTTTGCAGTTGTTAAAATAGTCTTAATTGTATTCCTCTGAACCTGTGAATCATTGGCATGCTGCTTCTCACTATCATTTGCTTTTTCAATATTTAATCACAAGAATAAATAAATAATTAAACAACTTGTTGGATAGAAAGAAGAGCGGATGACAGCCAAAAAGTATTTTGATCTGGAATATTTGACAAGCTATTAATTTTGCAGTACCTAATGCTGTTATTAATATACAGTATATGTTTATAGAAATACTGCACCTGCACATGTCATCAATTCATTTGTTGTACTCATTGATATCTAGGCAATGGATCAGTAATGGATCAGTAATGCTAACACACTTCCTATGCTGTTCCTCCATAGATACAGCACAGTGGGCGCATTGTGACATTAGGACAGGAAATGTGTTATTGGCAGGCATTGGTGTGTGCAGCCTATTGTATTAGGGTGTGCCCCCCAGAGTACAAACACACATGCGTGTATATCAGCAGTGCAGTGGGCGGTGTCAGTAGAGCAAGGATTGGTGTCAGTAGGCCGCTGGATGGTGTCTGTAGGTTTTTATTTTTTTACAATATTATTTTTTTTACATTTTTTTTAGGAGCCCCGTTATTACTCCTGATTAGACCCCTGATGTCTCACTTTTGAGACAGAGAAAGAAACTGAGGACAGAGATTCCCCAGTCCCTTTCTCTGCAGCCTGCAGCAAACGTAGTTTACTATGATTCTATTAAGAATAAAGACAGAATGATCATTACGGCCAGTTTTTGCATTGGAACATGTTCCCCAGGGCAGTAAATACCCTCCTGCTATTGTTTTGACACCCTAGCTATTCCCAGGGCAGTAAATACCCTCCTGCTATTGTTTTGACACCCTAGCTATTAGTCCAGGAAATGGGCATTTTAAATTTGACAGATTTGGCTTCTATTGATTTCAATGGGTTTCAGGTATCCAAACTTTTCTGGACCCTGCTCGAACCGAACCCAGGGTAATTTGGCTCGTGCCTAATGGCGGTGCATCACAGTATGGCTGACCCAGAGGAATGAATGTAGGGATGGGTATGACTTACACACGAAAAGGAAGCAAGGGGCTAAACATGAACAGTGAGGGCAGAGTGTACACAAATCTGTCACCCACGCTCAAATTTGTCATGAAGAGGAGCGAGGGAATTCTAGAAGTGTCTATGACCCTCTTTATGAATTCCTCAGCTGGTGTTTATATTCTAATCTCATTGCTATGTGTAGTATAGACTGGATCAGCCTTTTTCAACCAGGGTGCCTTCAGGTATCTTCCGGGGGGGCCTTGGTAAAATGCCAAAAAATTGCCCGAAAATTGTACACAAGCCAACAGGTGGATGAAGGCTGCCTTTTAGTTACACAAAGCCACAGGATTTTTGTGCACCACTACAACCTTCTAGCCACTGGTATCCTAACAACCCATCATCAGTTTACAAGAAGGACATCGGGCACCTGCACAGCTTTCTTGTTTGCCCCTCTCCACCAGTACTAGGGTCACACTAGCTGAGTAATGGAGAGAAACTGAGGGAGAAGAGAAACATTGGAATACTAGTCAGTACCAGTGTGCTAAGGTGTGCTTGCTTTGGAAGAATAAATCACCTCTAACATTGGGTGTCCTATGTGTGTGGATGTTGCTGCACTATGTAAAAATATTAGTTTTGTTTTTTACATTTAAGATTGGGGTTCCTCAAGATTGTGCATACAGTAATTTTAACCCCTTCCTGAACAGCCACCACAGTTATACTGCCGCAGGTTGGTTCCCCTGCGCGAGCCGTCGTAGCTGTACGTCGGCTCTTTAAGACGCTGAAGCAGGCACGCAGCATGTCCCCGGAGCCGATGACACGATGACCGCCGGGCACCCGCGATCACTTGTGACAGAGCGAGAACCAGGATCTGTGTGTGCAAACACACAAATCCCTGTTCTGTCAGGGGAGATGAGACAGATTGTGTGTAGGTACAGCAATCTCTCTCCTCCTCTAGTCAGCCACATTCCTTCCACAGTTAGAACACACATAGGGAACACATTTAACCCCTTGATCACCCCCTAGTGTTAACCCCTTCCCTGCCAGTGACATTTATACAGGAATCAGTGTCTATTTATAGCACTGATCACTGTATAAATGTCAATGGTCCCACAAAAGTATTTGATTTGTCCGCCGCAATGTCTCAGTCCTGATAAAAAAAAAAAAAAAATCGCAGATCGCCGCCATTACTAGTAAAAAAAATAAATAAAAATGCCATAAATCTATCCCCTATTTTGTAGACGCTATAACTTTTGCGCAAACCAATCAATGTAAACTTATTGCAAATTTTTTTTACCAAAAATATGTAGCAGAATATATAACGGCCTAAACTGATGAACAAATTTTTTATTTTTTTTTAATTTTGGAGAGATTTATTATAGCAAAAAGTAGTAAAAAAAAAAAAAAAAGTGTGTTTTTTTTCAAAATTGTTGCTCTTTTTTTAGTTTATAGCGCAAAAAATAAAAACTGCAGGGGTGATCAAATACCACCAAAAGAAAGCTCTATTTGTAGGGAAAAAAGGACATACATTTTGTTTGGGTACAACGTCACACGACCGTGCAATTGTCAGTTAAAGCGATGCAGTGCTGTATCGCAAAAAATGGCCTGGTCATTAAGGGGGAAAATCTTCCGGGGCTGAAGTGGTTAAAGGGTGCCTTGGTTGAAAAAAGGTTGAGAAATACTGGACTGCATTGTATCCTCACCCCCTGGGAAAAGGGGGGAGAGGGGGTATGAAAATCAATTCAAGAGAGCATAGAACTGGAGTTCAGAAAAATATTTTAAAAATCGAAACAGGATTCTCTGAATTATTAAACCTGAAGTCAAAGTGGAGAAATCAACTTACTGTGTCAGATTTCAAAAAGTCACATGTCACATTATTAGTAACTGTTTTGAAAAGAAACCGGAATATCTCTCTAGTTGTAGCAGTTGTAGCTTGCTTTTATATTTGCAACTTGCCCCTTTTATATATATATATATATATATATAAAATATATAATAACATTTATAGCACCCTGGAGATAAGGTAGGGTTGCTCCTTACAAATTTACTTGCCAGGAGTAGTTATCCTGGTTGATTGCTAGAGATCTATTGATTTCTCCCTAAGTTTGGCCTTGTTGCACTTTTCTCTTCTACCACTAGGTGGTACTAGATATCAGAAGGGTAATGCAAGGTCAGGTTATGGGTAATGGAGCATCTCAGCCAATGGGCAGGGGTTTTCTTGAATCCCTTGGCCTGCTGGGAGAGCCTATATATTCGGGTGGAGTCAGGTGATCTATGTTCTGGCCAGATACTTGGTGGTACTAGATACGAGAAGGGCAACGCAAGGTCAGGTTATGAGTATATGGGATTTATTGAATCCCTTGGCCTGCTGAGAGAACCTATATATTTGGGTGGAGTCAGGTGATCTGGGTTCTATGCCACCTGGACGGCTGTCTGGGTGGACGTGCGTCGTGTGCCCCAGGCTGCTAGGCCGGGGATTGGGCCTATCCTGGGGGCATCTGACTGCTAGACTGTCTGAGGGCCTATCCAGAAGCAAGAGAGCAGCACGGGGTTGGGATTGCGGCTTGCAGTCCAACCAAAATTGACAGTTCTGCCGGCCAGAGAACCAGTCGTGGTCTGAGGTAGAGGGGAAGCTGTCGCCAGTAAGGGACTATCCGCCTTATTACCAGGGACCACAGTGAGTAACTGAAGCAAGTAACGGAGCAGCATTATCACCAGACGGGGACAGTGAAGAATCTGTAAACTTCAGTGGGAATCAAGCCAGGGACCCAGCCAGCGGTGGTGACACTTGCAGAACAGCCTTGAGTGTCAAGATGGGGACCGAGCGGGCCAGCGTGGGTGAAGCTTGAGAGGTATCTAGAGTGTCAAGCTAGGGATCCAGCAGAGAAGCGGGAGTGACGCTTGAGGAAGATACCACCGTGAAGATTGGAGGAGCTCAAGGGCTTCAGTCGCAGTGAATCAGTGGGTCTAGAGAGAGACCGGGAGCTCAGTGTATGGAAGAACCACAAGGAGAAGTTGTAGTGAAGGTGAAAGGACTGTTACGCTTTGTGTTAGGAACTGTTAAAGACCGTTGCCACAGGAGACAGCATTCCTGCATGTGCAGATGGAGCTTCTTGCTAGAGACCTTTCCCTGCACAGCTGTCCTCCTATTGAAGTCTCAGAGTCTGCTAAATTAATTTGCAACTACCTAAGGGTGTCCTGGTCCTAACCCTCTCTCCCCCCAAAATACAAAAAAAGGACTGTTAAGAGAAATAAAACCTCTTTTACATCCAAGAAGTGTCTGGCGCCCAATGACTTTCACCATCTTTGCACCCACTATGCCTCACAACCCACTACATACAGAAGGATGTCAGCTATCTCTGGCCCTGGAGGTTCTCATTAGACCGAAGGAGGCTTGAGACCTTGCTACATTTGGCACCCAACGTGGGGCTAAGGTGTTATCTCTGCAGCCATCACCGTTAGCAACCAGCCTCAGCTTCATCAGGATTAAGTCTGGCTCCGTGGGAAGGTGGCAAGTAACTTTTACACTTCTAATGGACTGTGCTGTCGTGTGTACTATCAATGTGGGGAAGAACCAACAAGTCTTACTGCTCAGGGGAGAGGATCAGCCTGGTCTTTTGACACTTCCCGCCAGCGCTGTGAGGGTTAATTAAGACTTCAGAATGGACTCCAGTGCAGTTTTGGCGTGCCACAGCATGAAGAAGGCGGGCGCCACATGCACCAATCCGTTGGCAGGGGGAGGAGTTCCCACTCTGTAGAGGAGGACGTATTACTGTTCGAGTCGCCATCTTGGGTCCTCATGCTGAGACTTTGTGGCCTGAAAGGAAACATGGGAGCTCCAGGATTTGAAGCCCCTCATCTCATGTCGGCCGAATATGACCCACGGGAAATCGCCCTTTTCTTCGCCTCTGGAACTAGGATTACAGATACAGGTATTCGGATGGCACCGAAGGGTAAAAATGCCCTGTACATTTCTCAAAGCCTCACAGCCATGGGTATCGTCTGCTGGCAGTTTTCCAGGTTTGCCATGTTTTTGCCTCGGTGCTGTCAATGCAGAGAACTGCTGCTGATAGCTGCTAGGCCCCCACTACCATTGCGGGTAATGAGGGCAGATTGGGCTCGTGGATATGCCTCAGTAGAGGAACCCACATCCAGTACCAAAGCTGCTGATCCGGGCAGTCCTACTTCGGCCCAGACTGACTCTTCCTCCGAAGAACCAGATGTGTCTGGTGAGCTTGCAGACAATGCAGTGGAAGTGTTCGTTTCCGCTGCCAGCATTCCTTCTGAGACACCCACAGTGACCGATAGTCCGGGACAGGTGGTGCTGGTAACCCCTCTCCCTGCTACTGAGATTCAAGCATCTGCCTCGGCTACTACATCGGGTGTTGCGGTTGCAGAAGGAGGTGGCCCCCACGGTCATTACTCGTCTGGCCCAGTATATTCACTCATCACAGATGAAGCAAGGTGAACTGTCCCGTATCTCTCCCCAGTGGCGCCTGAAGAGGGAAGGGAGAATGTACAAAATGAATAAAGTGACTGTTATGCAAAGTAGCCGTCATGCATCAAGCCTTGAAAATCTGTTCACTTCCCCACCTTAAGGGAAGAAGTGTTCCACTGTTGGCGGAGCCGTTAAAACCCCATCGCCTTAAAAATCTTATGTGTAAGTTGTTACCATTGAAATACAGCAAAGAACCAGGGAATGAAGGTCCCCATTGTTATCTGTTTTCACATCCATTTGTTGAACTAATGCAAATAATATCGGTTCTACCAAAGGGTTTTCAATCACTTTGTCATTATGGCGAATACAAAAGGAGAGTCTGTACTACTGGTTAACTACATTGGAACTGCATATGCCTCTATGCCTCACAACCCACTACATACAAAAGGATGTCAGCTTTCTTTGGCCCTGGAGGTTCTCATTAGACCGAAGGAGGCCTGGGACCTTGCTACACATTCTTATGATTTTATTTCTGCTGTTCTTTTCTATCTATATATAAAGGAAAACCAAGCTATTGATATCTCTTGAAACAATACTGGCACTTAGGGCCCATTCACACTGCTCTGCAGCCCAAACCGTTGCTGCCCCGCATAGCGTTTGAGCTGCAGATCCATGTGGCAGAGGGCAGTGTGATACGTGTTTTGTTGCATCAGACAACTTCTTTTTTAACAGAACTTTATTTGAAGTGTACAATGTGAGACTTCATGCATGTCACTGCACAACAGTTGCAGTGACACTTGCTGCGCAGTGACATGCAGGACTGAGCGCTACACTATTATGCAATCCTGTTGCATATCACTCTACTCTGGAATGCATTGTAACACTGTGTTCTGGTCTGATCGTGACACACAGAAAAGTAATGTTTTCTGTGTGTCATTGTAGTTGCCTGAGTTTTTTTCATGAGGAAAAATGCAGGTAACTACACATAGAGTGAATGGGCCCTAAACAGAACAGTGACAATGTTTTGACGATTTCAACTTGCGAAAGAGGTATAGGAACATATTGGGCAATCCACTGTGGACCTGTAATTGTAAAAAGGTTATGAACTGCTTATATTGGCTATTAATAATTTTTTTAATTGATCATTAATATGGGCCTGCATGTGAAAATAGTGAGATGGCAATATGCCCCAGAGCTGTGCTAAAGGCCTTGAGAAGAAAAAGTATATATTTTTTTCATAGTTTTTATATAGTGACCAGGCACGTAGGTTTTAAGAACTGTACAGTAGGTAGGCTATGATACATTTCTCTAGTTAACCTTGTTAAAAAAAAGAATATGTGATAGAATCTTTTCTTTCAGCTGTAGAACCCTGGAGTTTAGGCAGGGTTGCTCCTCACAAATTTACTTGCCAGGAGTAGTTATCCTGGTGGATTGATAGAGATCTATTGATTTCTCCCTAAGTTTGGCCTTGTTGCACTTTTCTCTTCTACCACTAGGTGGTACTAGATATCAGAAGGGTAATGCAAGGTCAGGTTATGGGTAATGGAGCATCTCAGCCAATGGGCAGGGGTTTTCTTGAATCCCTTGGCCTGCTGGGAGAGCCTATATATTCGGGTGGAGTCAGGTGATCTATGTTCTGTGCCACCTGGACGGCTGTCTGGGTGAACGTGTGCTGTACTGCCTGGGTTGCTAGGCCAGAGATTGGGCCTATCCTGGGCACATCTGGCTGCTAGGCTGTCTCAGGGCCTGTCCAGAAGCAAGAGAGCAGCGCAAGGTTGGGACTGAGGCTTGCAGTCCAACCAGAAGTGATGGTTCTGCCGGCCGGAGAACCTGTCGTGGTCGGAGGTAGAGGGGAAGCTGTCACCAGTAAGGGAATGTCCGCCTTATCACCAGGGACCACAGTGAGTAATTGAAGCAAGTACGGGAGCAACATTCTCACCAACCGGGGATGGTGAAGAATCGGGAGACTTCAGTGGGAATCAAGCTAGGGACCCAGCCAGCGGAGGTGACGCTTGCAGAGCAGCCTTGTGTGTCAAACCAGGGACCGAGCAGGCCAGCGTGGGTGGAGCTTGAGAGGTATCTAGAGTGCCAAGCTAGGGACCCAGCAGAGAAGCGGGGGGGGGGGGGTGACGCTTGAGGAAGATACCACCATGAAGATTGGAGGAGATCAAGGGATTCAGTGACAGTGAATCAGTGGGCCTAGTGAAAGACCGGGAGCTCAGTGGGCCGAAGAACTACAAGAAGTGATTGTAGTGAAAGAGAAAGGAACTGTTACGTTTGTGTTAGGAACTGTTAAAGACTGTTGCCATAGGAGACAGCATTCCTGCACATGCAGATGTGGCATCTTGCTGCATGCCTTTCCCTGCATGGCTGTCCTCCTATCGAAGTATCAGGGTCTGACAACTAATCTTGCAACTACCTAAGGGTGTCCTGGCCCTAACCCTCTTTCCCCCTAAAAGATTGTTAAGAGAAATAAACTTTCTTTTGCATTCAAGAAGTGTCTGGTGCCCAATAACTTTAACTACTCTGCACCCACCATGCCTCACAACCCACCACATACAGAAGGATGTCAGCTGTCTTTGGCCCTGGAGGGTCTCATTAGACCAAAGGAGGCCTAGGACCTTGCTACAAAAGTAATTGAAACAAACAAACCAGTTTGAACAGATATGCTGTCTGCATAAGTGTGTTCTTTTTTGTTTTAATTTTCATTATAGGGGTGTCTAGAAAAAATACTGTTAGTACAAATATGTTTTTTATTCACACGTGTAGACTGGATAAGTATCCACTATACAATGTATTTGAGCATTTAAAAAAGTTTTATTGTGCCTGACTTAATTTTAACGCCTGTCACTGAGGGGTTTTCCTGTCATTATCAGAAGCAGCTGAGGAGATCAAGTTGAGGCAATTGCCATTCTGATTTCTTGCATGAAAAAGCACACCAGGGTGCCATTTAGGTCGGCCCAGAAGCTATTGGGTTATACAATGGTATCATTTGCAGTTGCTTTATCCAAGTCTTCTCCTGAGGCTAGTATAACATAACATAACATGCATCATGACCCTCATTTCATTAAAATAACAATGCTCTTTATGATATTTTTTAAAGTAGCAAGGAAATAAATATATGTGCATAATTATGTGTATGCCTATATACAGTATAGATGTTCATGTATCTGTCCCTTACTCTTCCTATATCATATGTATTAGTGAGGTGGTTCATGTCTCTAGAACAGGGGTCTCCAAACTTTCTAAATAAAGGGCCATTTTACTGCCCTTTAGACGAGTAGAAAATGGTGTCAGTGGGAGGAATAGTGCCCCATCCATCATTGGAGCACAGGTGTGTCAGGAGGAAGCTGTCTGGAGCTGCTGCAGGTGATCCGTGTGAGAGGGGAGTGGTGAGGAAATCTCTCCCAGCTCTCCTGGCTCCTTTCTGGGGAAGCCATGGAGGCCAGCAGGGCCTCTCCTGCTGGAGGCTCCCAGCCATCTCCTGGGCCATCAGGTGACATGCCTGCCCCTGTGCAAACCATGGCTTGTGATCTCTCTGCCCCTGGTGAGAATGAAGGCTCAGAGGCAATTCAGGAGCGAGTGGTGGCCGGGATTAAGGTCCTGAATAGGGAGAGAGACAAGCTCTATAAACTGAGAGCGGAGGTGAAGCGCTTGAGAAGACAGCGTGAGGGCTTGCATAGCCAGAGACGTGGGTCCATGGATCCGGAGATCCAACTGGCCAAGGTCCGGGTTGAACACCAGGAGACCATTGTGGCCATGATGGAAGGCAGAGATGGGCCCTTTAAGGAAAAATTCTGCAATGACCGAAGGTTTGCCAGGATGACAAAAATGGGGGTGGAGGAGGAGACCCCCAGTTCAGACCCCCTGCCCCCTCAGGGAGAGGTAAGCAGCCCCATGCCTTCCCAGGACTCATGCTCAGGGTAATCCAAGCAATGGAGTCTCCTGTGCGGGGTGATCAGTTGGTATTTCATGAAGAGGACATTACAGATAATGTGCCTGACAAGGTAAAGCCTGTCAAGCCTCATGTGGTGCATAAAACTGTTTTTGTGAACACTGTGACTGATACTGACAATGTGCCCAGTGACAATCAGGCTGCTAGTCCTATGTGTGGCAATGCTGTGCCTGCTGATGCTGCAGTGCAGCAAAAAATGCATTTAAAAAATGACATTCCTGCAGAGGAACTACAAGATTCAACAGAGCCAATTAACCCCCCTTTAGCTGAGTCTAAAGTTGTTTGCCCCACAGCTGCTGAGGACTCTACAGCACAGCTTCAGGAGACAGCTGGTATTACATCAGAAACTGTGACTATTCCTGATGGGAATGGGAATGTTTGTGTGACTGATAAGAATCTTCCCAGCACAAGTGTGATGGACAGTCCTACCACTTCCATTCCAGCAGATAATAATAATAATTGTAATGTACAGACTAATGTTACATCAGTGTGGGGCCTTGGCCCTGATAAGCCTACATTTGCCCAGGTGGTACGCTGTGCTCCTGGTAGCTCCGCCCCCAAGAGGGTTTTCCCCCTGCGACCTACCACCTTGAGCACCCCAGGATCTGGTCTTGGGTCTCTGGTTTCTGCTGGGGGTCCGAGACGAAATGTAGTGATTCTTAAATGGGAAGGTGGTGCAATCCCTCCAGCACGACGTGTGGTGGTGGACATGATTTTGGAGATGGGTTTTGGGGCAAACGATCTGTATGCCCTAATACATGTTGCTGGGAGCCGGGAATATACTATTAGTTTCACCAGGCCAGAGGGTCTTGACCTGTTCTGGGAGAGATATGAGGCTCGGTGCAGGTCAAGACCCGAATGGGAAGGTCTGGCCCCAGTGGCGGTTTCACAAAGGTCTACAGTGAAAAAAATCACAATTATTCTCACTAATGAGAGTGTTCCTACTCGAGATTTAGAGGTCTGGTTAAAGAATTATGGTGAGGTATTGACTAAGCCCAGCAAAATCCTTGATGAGCGTAACATCTGGACTGGGGGTTGGTCGGTTACAGTCAGGTTGGCCAGGGATGGGAATGTTGTCCGTCACCTGCCCTCCTCAGCTTTTATAGGGAGGGATAGGATGACTATTTTCTACCCTGGTCAGCCGAAGCTGTGTCACCGCTGTGGAGAAAAGGGGCATTTGAGTTCCTCCTGTTCAGCCTTGATATGTTCAGTGTGTCGGGGTCAGGGTCATATGGCCAAGGACTGCACCGAGATGATCAGGTGCAACCTGTGCCTGCGCCTTGGCCACCCCTACAGCAGATGTCCTGAAGCCTGGCACAATATGGAGAAGGAGGTAATTGATGACATGTCAAGGCTGGACAGGATGGAGGGTGAGGCCCCTGGTGTACCATCCTCCTCTGCGGTGACTGACTCCCCTGGTCCTGCTCAGGATCCCTCTCCAGTTCTTGTGGCCACCCCTCCTGTATCTGTAAGTATTCCTTCTGTATCTGTATCTGTCTCCCCCCAGCCTACTGTACCCTCTCCTCATGTGTCAGAACCTTCCAAGTCTGTGCCCCCCGAGTCAGTTCCCCCCCAGGAGTCTACCCCTCCTAAGTCTGACTCAAAGGGAGCACCCCCCCACCAGGAGTGGTAACATGTACTAAAAAGGTTGCTTCTTCCTCTGTAAAGAAGTCTTGTGGAAAGACTTCACAGAAAAAAGTAACAGATGAGGGCATCTCTGAAGCTGACCTGCAGTACCTGGAGGAGAGAAGGAAGGTTGGGAAGCGGAAGAAGCAGGTGGTGAGGGCGGAACAGGCTCCAGTGCCTGTCTCCAACCGTTATAGGTCCTCTAATTGGGATATCTCTTCATCTGGAGCTTCTTCGGAGCGAAGTTCTGATTCCGAAATGGAGTTTGAGGCGGCCTCAAGAAAGAGAGAGGCATCTGGTGCTGAGCAGCAGAGGGGAGCTAAGAAGCAATCCACCCAATAACCCAAATGGCGGTTCCCCCTCCGTTAAAAGTGGTGACAATAAATGTCGCCAGCATTAAGTCAGTAAGAGCTCGTTCTATGGCCTTCTTTTTCTTCAGCCAATTAGATGCTGAAATTTTATTTTTGCAAGAGACTAGGCTCACCTCCTTGGCAGATATTCATATGGCCAAGAGAGAGTGGAGGTATGGTCCATCTTACTGGTCTCTTGCGGCCGAGCCTTACGGCGGTGTGGCGGTGTTGTTTAAAACCGGCATGGTAACTGTCCGGCGGGTTATTGAGGTGGAGATTGGGAGATGTATGGTCTTAGACGTCCTTGTGGGAGGGCAGGACCTGCGCCTAATTAATGTTTATGGGCTGCACACAAAGTGGGACAGGAAATGCCTTTTTACAAGGATCAAGCCATTTCTTTTTACATCCCGGCAAGTGGTCTTTGGAGGTGACTTTAATACAGTAACTAGGCCCAAGGACAGGAAGGACTTCAAGGACAGGCTGGGATATGATAGCGTTTTTTTAAATAGTATGGTTAGGGATGCTGGTCTTGTGGATGTGCACATTAAGCACCTCCTGGATGACACTGGGTTCACCTTTCATCGAGGTAATAGTCAGAGTAGAATAGATAGGTTTTTTTTTTAAGGAGACCTCTGCTTTCTCACCCCCAGTGGTGCAGGCAGTAGAGTTCTCTGATCACTGTATGCTATCTGTGGTCCTGAATGCTTCAGACGCCCCTCAGAGGGGTAAGGGCATCTGGAGATTGAATTCGACTCTACTCAAGGAAGAACATGTTAGACAATCCTTTGAGGAATTCTTTCAGGCACAGGTGACCATCCTGGACTTTTTTAGCAGCAAGGCTGAGTGGTGGGAGCTGACCAAAAAGAGGATTGCTGGATTCTTCAGGGGCCTAGCCAATAGAAAGCAGTTTAATAAATACATGACCTACCAACGTTTACGGAGGAAGCTGGATATTCTTGTCTCGAGAGGAGGAGATCCTGGGGCAATCTCTGAAGTGAAACTCCTTCTCAGGAAGTGTCAATATGACCGGCATGCCTCTTTGGTTCTGGAGAGGGACTATGGGAAGTACCACTCGCCTGACCCTTACCAGAACTGCAAACAAGGTGTAGCTGTTAAAACGGTCGTTGGCCTTAAGGACAGTACAGGTTCCTTGACAAAGTCCAGGTCAGGGATTCTGGAGGTCGTGAGGTCCTTTTATGCTGACCTTCTTGGGAGGAAAGAGCTTGACCGTGACAAGATGGAAAGCTTTTTGGACTCTACTCCAGGTCTAAATGATGAAGATGTCCCATTGATGAATTTGACAGAGGAGATCACAGTTGAAGAGGTGATGAGGGCAATTGAACAGCTTTCCATCAAAAAGTCACCTGGACCGGATGGCTTGACGGCTGAGTTTTACAAAGCTTTTAAGCCTATTCTGGCCCCACATTTGGTAGAGGTTTTTAACAGTTGCCTTGCAGAGGGGGTACTTCCCCCTTCCATGAGGCACTCAGCTGTGATTCTTCTTTCAAAGGGTAAAGATCCTTCGATGATTGAGAATTGGCGCCCCATCAGCCTTCTTAATGTCGATAGAAAGATACTGGCAAAGATCATTTTCTGGCGCCTATCGTCAGTAGCAGAGTCTTTGCTTTCTCGCCATCAGCACTGTTCGGTCCAGGGTAGGTGCACCTTCACAGCAGTTTTAGCTGTCCGGGAGGCCTTGGAGCAATGCAGGGCTGCAGGCTGGGGAAAGTATTTGCTGACATTGGATCAGGCAAAAGCTTTTGATCGTGTTAACCATGAGTACCTGTGGTTGCTCCTTAGTAAGTACGGTCTGCCGGGTGGTTTTGTCAATTGGTTAAAAGTCTTGTATAAGGGGGCAGAAAGCTTTCCTCTTGTTAATGGTTGGGTTGGGCAGTCCTTTGAGGTTGGCTCCGGGGTGCGCCAGGGTTGTCCCCTGAGTCCCCTGCTCTATGTGTTTGCAATCGACCCCTTCATCAGGAGGCTAGAGAGCGGCATGTTGTGTGGGGTGCCAGTGGGGCTCCCAGGTGAGCCGCCTTTGAGGGTTGTTGCCTATGCGGACGATGTGTCCGTGATTGTCACTGGGGCGGATGAAGCAGAGGAGGTGGTCTCTCTGACATCACGGTATTCTGAAGCATCAGGCTCCAAGATCAATCAGGAAAAGACTGAAGTTTTCTGGATGGGAAAGGAAGGTGAGGGTTTTGATCTCCCGGACACCTTTCCAGTGCCCCAGGAAAGAATTAAGATTCTAGGCATTGAATTTGGACCTGGCGATTATGGCCTCAAAAACTGGGAAGGCAGACTGGAAATTGCCAATACTAAGGTGGTCAGCTGGAAGAGATGGAAGTTATCTATGAGGGAAAGGGTTGATCTGATTAAGACTTACCTGATTCCGATCTTCTTGTATGTCAGCTTTGTCTGCATCTTGCCAGTGTCTCTCTATGCTAGGGTCAGTAGTGTGTTCTTCCAGATGTTGTGGGTGAACAGACTGAACCCCATCAAGAGGAATGTCACCTATCTATCCAGGAGGGAGGGTGGCTTAGGTATGGTCAACCCAGTTCTTTTCTTTTCACTGCTTTTTCTCAAGTTTAATATTGGTAATATGCTTGCAGTGGAACCTCCTGGATGGGCAGGCATATTTAGATCTTGGTTTAGGCCTTTTCTACGACTTTGGAAAGAAGGTGGCCAAGTGAAGAATCTCAGGGGTCATCGTGGTCAGCTACCAGCCTATGTCTCTCCGTGCCTGAAGTTACTACGGCAGTGGCGATTGTCGGCTGAAGATCTCAGATCGGTTCCGAGGAAAGTCCTTATGAGCCGAGTCTTGAGCGAAGTCTTTCATGACCCATTGGCCTTAAGGGATTGCCCAGGCCCAGTTTTGAGGGCAGGGTTAAGACTTATTAATTTGGACAGAGTACCCCCTAAATTCAGGGATCTGGCCTGGTTGTGCTTCCATGGGAGGCTCTATGTTAGGGGCAATTTGAAATTCCGCAGTGGGGTGGATCGTAGCTGTCCTCGGGAGGAGTGTGCAGGTGAGGAGGAGACTATGGACCATTTTCTGCTTCATTGCCCCTTTAACATAGAGGTGTACAAACAGGTGGGGAGGGCCCTCGGTGTCCCTTTCCTCTCCAGGCTGGGTTATGCTGAGTGGGTGTACGGAGCATTCAATACTGGTGGTGGTTTTTGTTTAGATACACTTTTTCTAGTTAGCCTAGTAGTCCGTTATTTCACTTGGAACGCACGGTGTCAGGTCAGCATTCGGCATAAAATCCTTCCTGTTCAGGTGGTGGTGTATGACATTCTGCATGAGGTGGAGAAGATTCGGGTACTTGAGAGAGACAAGCGGAGTCAGGGGGCTTGGTTGAAGGCGTGGAGGGGTTTCAAGCCTCCCTGACTGCCAGGAGTCTCTTTCCCGGGTGTGGCTGTCTGTCTCTTATCACCCTAGATTATTATTTTTTTTGGGATTCATTTTTGATAAATGGCTGCGTACATAGGTGATGGGTTGTGCCTCTTAGGCCCTCTCTGCTGCTTTATGTAAATAATTTTGGTAGTGGATTATGTATATATTGTATATATTCTGAACATGGATGTGTATTCCTTGGATTTCTGTTGAAGTTTTGTACTATGGTTTTGTTTTTTACTTTTGTATAAAATTGGTTGCTTGATTCTTTTTAATAAAAGATCAATAGTGCCCCATCAATGGTGTCAGTGGGAAGAATATTGCCCCGTCTTTGGTGTCAGTGGAAGAATAATGCCTCATCATTGGTGTTAGTGGGAGGAAAAGTTCCTCATCATTGGTGTAATTGGGAGTAATAGTGCCGTGAGTGCTGGATAAAGGATTGGAGACCACTGCACTAGAAGATAATATTCAATCCTGAACTCATTTTACTTAATATAAATTAGGTGAATGAACAGACATATTGCAGATATATGATGGTAACAGGAAGGGAAGTGGCGCCTAATGTATGGTTTGTGATTAAGAGTTTGGCTTCACTTTTGCTGTGCCATATAAGAGGTGAAATAGTGGCGTGCAATGGTGGCATAACTGGGTCTCTGGGGACAGGCTGGAGCAGGGTTTTTCATCACTAATTACACTTTTGGGAGTTGTTTTATAGCTAAATAACTTATATTTGGCAATAATTTCTGTAAACATTAACAAAGCAAAGAATTGCTTTAACCACTTCAATACTCGGCACTTATACACCTTCCTGCCCAGACCAATTTTCAGCCTTCAGCGCTGTCACATTTTGAATGACAATTGCGCAGTCATGCGATGCTGTACCCAAACAAAATTTTTTATCATTTTTTTCCCACAAATAGAGCTTTCTTTTGGTGGTATTTGATCACCACTGGGGCTTTTATTTTTTGCGCTATAAATAAAAAAAGACCAGAAATTTTGAAAAAGAAAACGTTTTTCTTCTGTTAAAAAACTTTGTAAATAAGTAAGTTTTCTCCTTCACTGATGGGCACTGATGAGGCTGCATTTATGGGCACTGATGAGGCGGCACTAATGAAGTGGCACTGATGATGAGGCACTTATATGCAGCACTTACAGGCACTGATTGACGGTACTGATAATCAGCACTGATAGGTGGTACTGATATACAGCACTGATAGGTGGCACTGATGGGCACTCATAGGCACTCATCAAGAGGCACTGGCAGGCATCACTAATGGGCACAGAGTGCCATCCCTAATGGGCATTGATTGGCATCCCTGGTGGGCTCTAGTGGGCTTACCTGGTGGTCATCCCTAGTGGTCATAGGTGGGCATCCCTGGTGGGCATCCTTGAGGGGGCTGCATCAATCAGCGCAGACCCCCCCCCCCGTCAAGAGAGCAGCCGATCGGCTCTCCTCTACTCGCACCTGTCAGTGTGAGTAGAGGAAAAGCCGATACACAGCTTTTCCTGTTTATACTGTGATCAGCTGTGATTGGACACAGCTGATCACATGGTAAAGAGCCTATGTCATAGGCTCTTTACCTCGATCGGAGATGCGGTGTGTCAGACTGCAGGCCTGGCTTATCCTGCTGGACGTCATATGACGCACAGTCAGGATAACAGAACCCCTTTCCAGTCGTCATTTTGCTATATGGCGGGCGGGAAGTGGTTAAGGTCTTGCTTTTGTGAATTTGGACCAGGCTTTCCTAACTCTTCTCAACCTTTTCCACACAGAGGAATCCTTAAAATAACTTTCTAGTCCCAGGGAACCCCTTTTAAAAATTTCTATATCTACAACTCAGTGGGAAGAGTGCTCCTTATATTTTTGGTCATTGGGAAGAATTTCCCCCTTACAGATAATTAAAAAGATAATTAGTGTCAGTGGGAACTTATCTGTGAGGCAAAAATTGGTCACTGCTCAAGGAACCGGTAGCAATCTTTGAAGGAACCCTGGTTGAGAAACCAAAATTTAAACCATGCTTTTAAAAACACTCAAAAACGGGCATAATTTAAAAATTGTTTAAAAACAGCACACCAAGGGATGTATTTATTAAAAATAAAACTGCATGTACATTCATTCTTTGCAGTTTGGGGACAAAGACAATTATTCTCAGGTTAATTTTTTCTCCATGTCTAATGTATCATTTATAGCAGTGGTCCCCGACTTCCTTGGCACCAGGGACCCACCACATGGAAGACAGACCCTCCACATAATTGTTGTCTCACTCTGTGGATGATCCAAAACAGTTAGGGGACAGGATGGATTGATATTTCCAGGAAATAAATCAGAGAAAAGAGTATGTCTGCTGGACAGAGTGATTTGACAGGATCTTACATGCCACAATGTGAGTATCAGCGAGAGAGTAACAGTGATTACAGGGAGGCACCATGGCCACCTAGATTAAAAAAAAAAAAAAAGGGGGGTAAAGGGGGGAGTGAGCAGTTCAAACTTATTCCACATATTCACCAGCATGGCTATTCCAGAAATGCAAGATCTAAGCAAAAGCATGAGGACACCAGATGGGTGTTTGGCAGCAGCCTGTCACCTCGGGGGGGGGGGCTGAGGTGTTGGGAGCACAGCCTGCGCCTCACTAGTTCTCTATGAGATCCTGCCTTTTCCTTCTTCTTGGCCACAGAGAGGGAAGGGAGTAGTGGTGCTGGGAGAAGGGGAGCGGGAATTCTCTGTTGGTCGGAAGGGTGGCAGTGCAGGTTGTGCTGGCACGCTCATCTGCCGCCCACCCGCTGCCGCGCTGCCCAACCCCTGCAGGCCACGAACCGGGGGTTGGGGACCCTTGATTTAAAGAAATCAGGAAAATACTGCATTAGGGCCACTAGATGGAAATGAACATCATAGTAAATAGGAGCTTAATACTTATCATGAGCTCCACCTAGTGGCAAAAATTGACTTTAGCATAATATGGCAATGTTGCGAGATAAAGGAAAATTTATTATCAAATACTTACCGTAATTTTCCTTTCCTGAAGGACTCCATGGCAGCCTACGTGTGGGTTAACCCCGCCTCCTCTCCAATGCTATAGGACCCCATTCCCATAAATTAGCACTCACCACTAGCTGCTGCATTCCGTAACTAGCATACTCTTAGACCAATGGGTGGGAACTCCGTCTGCCATGGAGTCCATCAGGAAAGGAAAATTACGGTAAGTATTTGATAATAAAGTTTCTTTTTTCCTGACAGCCTACGTGTGGGAAATAACTAGCCAACCACATGGGTGGGTATGCTGAACAAATCATAATTTTAATTTGTCCTATCAACCGATAGGATTCTCAGACCAAAGTTTACAGAAGACAGAGATGCAGGTTCTATGCAGTAATGAGCCATAAATGTGTTAATAGAGGCCCAAGAGGCCGCTTTGCAAATGGTGTCTGGAGCCACATGTCGAGCCGCCGCCCATGAGGCTGCCATTCCCCTGGTGGAGTGAGCTGTCACCGCCTCTGGAGGAGCCAAGCCCTTAGCCCTGTATGCTTGCTGGATGGTCTGCACGATCCAGGCTGCGAGTGTCCTGGTTGAGGCTTTCTTCCCTTTATTGCTGCCCGAGTGTAAGACAAAGAGATGATCAGAACGTCTAAAGGGAGAAGTAACTTTCAGATACAGCTTCGCCTACATCCAGAGGGTGAGTTTCAGTGGACCCTGGGACCTGAACGTAGGTAAGACGATCTCCTGATTCTCGTGGAACACCGAAGACACTTTCGGGTTTTAACCCAGCATAGGAATGAGAACTACACGGTCCGGGAAAAACGTCAAGAAGGGTTCTTCATGACCCAGTGATCCGATCTCAGAGACCCTTTTAGCCGAGGTGACGGCTACTAAGAAGGCGACTTTTGCTGAAAAGTCCTTGATGGAGAGCGGGGAGGGCCCCTTAGTACTGAGTCCAGAGATTGAGTCAAGGACAAGTGGAAGGTCCCACTTGGGAAATCTGGATTTCCTTTGGAGCTTGAGCCTTGATGCCCCGCGAAAAAATTGCCGAATAAAAGGATGAACCGCCCACGAAGAACCGGAGAAGGCCGATAGCGCAGATACTTGGACTCTAAGAGAGCTGATAGAGAAGGGTAGATCTAGGCCTGTTTGAAGGAAGCTGAGAACATCTTGGACTTCTGGATGTCTAAAAGACCTGCCCTTAGAAGAGCAAAATTCCATGAATTTGGACCAAATTCTACCATAGACCTTATTTGTGCTAGATCTTCTTGAACTCATGAGGGTGGAGATCACTTTAGAGGCACAGCCAAGGGATTCTAGCCTCTCCCTCTCAAGAACCAGACCATCAGTCTCAGCACTGCCGGACAAGAGTGCAGGACTGACCCCTGAGAAAGAAGGTCCGGCCTGAGAGGGAGAGGCACTGGGTCCCAGAAACTGAGTTGGACAAGGAGAGGGAACCAAGGCCTGTTCGGCCAATAGGGAGCTATTGTCACCACTTCGACTGCTTCCATTCAGAGCCTCTGCAGGAATCTCAGGATAACTGGAAGTGGTGGAAAGGCATACACCCTCCTGAACCTCCACTGGTCCATCAGGGCGTCTGTTCCGAAGGCCTGGCTGCAGCGGCCCCTGGTATAAAATTTCTTCAGCTTGAAATTGCAGAGGGAAGTGAACAGATCTACTTCGGGATCGATTCCCAGTGACAAGATCCACTTGAACGTCTGTACATGAAGGGACCACTCATTGTTGTCCAACTCGGTATGTGATAGGAAGTCCGCTTGAGTGTTTTGGACTCCTGGAACGAAGACTGCTGAGATGTTGGAAAGGTTCTTCTGTGCCCATGATAGAATGGGCTCAACTTCCCGAAGGAGTGTGGAACTCTGAGTACCCTCTTGCCTCTTCACATAAGAGACCGCTGTGGTGTTGTCCATCCTTAACAACACTGACTCCCCTTTCAGAAGGTGAGAGAAGGACTGTAGGGCACACCAGTCCACTTGAAGTTCCAGGACATTCGAACCTGGGTCGGGGAGGCAGGTGTCCCACTTGCCCTGACCAAGGTTCGATCCGCAGAGGGCTCCCCAACCGGTACCGCTGGCATCGGTCGTGACTGTGACCCAAGAGATAGGAGCAATGGAGTGGCAAGTCAGAAGGTTTTTTTGCGCTGACGCCACCAGAAGAGGCTGTTCCTCATTGTCGATGTTATGTGGATACTTGATTCTTGTCCCGTCTTCCATTGCTGTAGGAGACCTGACTGGAAGGGACGTAATCTCCACAACGCCCATTTGACCATGGGAGTCGTTGAGACCATCGTGCCGACAATTTCCAGGCACTGGGAGGCTTTCAGGCGCGGGGCAATTCTGTCTCGAACTGTCGGCATTTTCTGTAGTGGAAGGGAGATGGTGTTTTCCACTGTGTCGAACTGAGCTCCTAGGTATATTAGACGTTGAGCTGGGTCTAGATGACTTTTCCCTAAGTTCAGGAGCCACCCAAAGCTGGACAGGGTGAAGATCACTTTTTCACGGTGAGCCAGCAACTGCTCTCTGTTTTGAGACAATACTAGGAGGTCGTCGAGGTAATGGTAAAGTCATACCCCTTTCAATCTTATGAGAGCCACTGTGGCTAGGAGAACCTTTGAAAAGACCCGGGGGGACGTTGTCAGTCCGAAGGGGAGTCAGATAAATTGTAGATGATCGTGCCCGACTTGGAATTTGGAGATATTTGTAAAACTCCTTTTCCACTGGAACGTGGAAATAAGCGTCCTTCAAGTCGATTGAAATCATCCAATCGCCTGGCTGTATGGCTCGCTGGATGGTTACCATTTTGAATTTTCCGTGCTCTATGAATTTGTTGAGATAGGTCAGGTCTATGACTGGGCGCCAAGAGCCACTCTTTTTCTGGACTAGGAAGAGAGGGGAGTATATCCCCTGGAACCATTCGTCCTTTGGGACGTGTACCACTGCTCCCTGAGTCTTCAGAAGGTCCACATAGGACAACAACACTTGTCTCTGTTCCTCCGAACGAGGAAGAAGAGTGGAGACGAATCTGGGGGGAGGAGTACTGGAGAAGGTCCATCTGTAACCTGACGAGACTGTCCTTATAAAAAGTCCGAGATTGAGGCCACCCAGACGTGCCGTAAGAGGAGCAGACGAGCCCCCACCCGACACACCTGGGCGGGCGCAATCTCAAAAAGACTTTGCCTACTCAAGACCGCTGGATGTTTGGCCTTTAGGGGGCTTCCGAAAGGATGCCTGCCCTCTGCTCCAATTTTTCCTGAAGTCTCGATCAGGCTTGTATGTGCGTGCTTCCCTGGAGCGCTCCGGAGTGCGTCTTCTATACTGGGATTTCTTCCGTCCAAGTAGACGCCTGTCCTGGGGGAGGAAGCCTGACTTATCACCCGTGGCCCGCGTTATGGCATCATCTAACTTGTTGCCAAACAATGAAGATCCCTCAAAGGGGATTTTACACCAGGCTTGCTTGGAGACCGGGTCAGCGAGCCAAGGACGCAACCATAAAGCCTGTTTGGCCGTGACCAATGACAACATAATTCGCGCCAATAGGCGGATCAAATCGATGGACGGCTCCCCCAGGAAGACTGCTGCTAGTTTCAGTTCTGCAGCTGCTGAACTTCCGGCCAGCTCCTCTGAGACACCCTTAAGGAAGGAATCTACATTCTCCATCCAGGCCTCCATGGCCTTCGACATGGCTGCAAGTGCCAGGGCCGGTTTACAGACTGTGCCGGCCAGCCAGTAAATTTTCTTCAAATCCTGGTCTATCCTTCTTTCAAGACCATCTTTGAAGCACACCGCATCTTCCAAAGGGAGAGTAATATGTTTGCCCAGACGCATTAAGGCTGCGTCCACAAGGGGACATTTTCCAGATACTTCACCTCTTCTGACTTGAAGGGATATAATCTGAAGGTTTTATTTGACATGGAGGACTTCTTGTCCGTCTTACTCCATTCCTCATCTATGATGTCTTTTAGTTCAGAGTTTGAACGTTCCTTCCCCAGATGTTTAAAGAACTTCTTCTGTTTAGCTGGGGGGTGGAGGGGTCTTCCCACATGAGGGCCTCCTTGATTGCCTTGATTAATGGTGAAACCATACCAGAGTCAAAGCCTCCGATGCCCTCTTCTTCTTGAGGTTCATTATTCGAAGAGTCAAGAGAGGCAACGTAGGGCTGGGAAGTACCTGGACCATCATGGGCCTCGTCAGCCGGAGGGTCAGATAAAGTAGTGGACTGGCTCAACGTGTGGGGTGAATCCATCTCTTTCAAGGATTGTTGCACCACACGTTTCACAAGAGACTCCAAACGCAGGTTCTCTGTCTCTTTTTCCATAACCGCACGGGCATAGCAACGGTCACACAGTGACTTGCCCTCCGGAACTCGTGTTCCACATCCCCAGCAGGCTCTCCGGTCAGAGCGGCTGTCATGGCGGTAGGAGCAGTGTCTGGAGGAGGAATGGGAATGTCTCCTCTGGTGGTGGTTTCCATGCGAAGAGTCTCGTCTGGATCTAGATGACGAGTGGTATTGTGGGCTAGCAAGGTCTGGTGCATTCTGGACCATGATCTGAGGGTCCGATTTAGAAGGGCTGAAAAAAGAAAGGGGGGGAGGCAAGACACAACATCAGAAAAAGCAAGCATTTGCGACTGTACCTCAACCCCTCCCCTCACAAGCACGTACCTTGTGCGTGAGGGCTGGCCACTTAAAGGCGGTGACTTGTCCATGATCTTGGACGAAGAGCGACACAGTAATGATTGTAGACAAAAAATGCCCTGAAAAAGCCAGTGAGGGGAATAATAAACTTGCCCCAGAAAAGAAAAATGAATATATACATTATTCCTTTTGTTCTTCTTCTTTTCTTTTTATATATATATATATATATATATATATATATATATATATATATATATATATATATATATATATATATATATATATATATATATATAAAAATCTCTTTTTTTTATATTTATTTATTATTTATTTACCAAGTTTTTTTTTGTTTGTTTTTTAAATAAATAAATATATATATGTCCCAGGCAGAGCCACACTCATAGCTGCTAGACACAGTAAAGAAGTCTCTTACCTGAGACCAGGGCTGGGGGAAAACTACTCCGTTCCACTCCCTCTCACTGTCAGGGAGTTCCCAATCTGCAGGAGCTAGGAGCCGATTTTAAATCCCCCGCCCATGACGTCATCGCCCCCACCTCGCGCCTGCGTTGTGGGGCGGTGACCGTACTGCGCATGCGCGGCTGCCGAGCGTCCCGCCACTCTGCGCACGCGCGAACCAAGCCTCGGTCCTGAGGAGGCTACAGCGTATGCGTGAACGGCGAAAACGGCCGCACCCGGAAGTGCCGAGGCGAGCTGGAACGCACAAGCGCTCCAGCCGCCATGAGGGGTAAAACGGCCGGACAACGACCAAAGTAAGCCACAGGACTGACTTATGAGAGTTTAGAGGGGAAGACAGAATACACAAACAACAACTGCCATGGAGAAAAAACAAAAACTGACACCGTTGCAGACCTTGCCAGCCGTTGATGCGTCCATCCATTCGGCATACAGAGGCGACCACCCCTTCCCCCATAGGGGTATTACTCCAGCTTCTAGACGCTACTCGCCCACCCGTGGCTGGGCTCTGAGCCACACAGCATGAGGCATGCCAACATCTCGGATCCATCCGATCGGACGTGAACGTCATGTGTAGGTCCATTGGAGGAGGACAAAAAAGGAACACAGCAGCTAGTGGTGAGTGCTCATTTATGGGAATGGGGTCCTATAGCATTGGAGAGGAGGCGGGGTTAACCCACATGTAGGCTTCCATGCAGTCTGTCAGGAAAGGGATATTTTCAGGAACAGGACTTGACTACCTTTAAAAATTCAAGACAAATGATAGGTATAGAAAAGTAAATAACAATTTCAATTGATGTTGCTGCAAAATCCAGTATGTAATCCAGTATTTCAATGTACTTCTGCCATGTCTGCAGATAATACAGCTGCTACTGGTTTCCGGGCCACATAGTGAAATGTCCCTAATACCATGTTCCAGGAGATTCACATTTTCCATGCCTGCCATGTGTTCAGTTGGGTCCTCAGTTCAGCGACAGGCCTGCTAAGGAAATGGGATGCTCTGGGCATTTTCTAATCAGAACTAATCCAGAGCAATTCGCTGCATCTCCAATTGTTAAGAAATGCTCCTAGTGATTGCTGTGGCTCTCCTCACAGCTCTGCAGAGCATAATAACAAAATTAAACTTCGTGCCTCCACATCTTGTCAGGCAACGAAGAAGGGTCATATTTTCATTTCTTTCAATTAACCTACTTGTCATTTTCAATGAAGTCTAACATGAGCATATAGTTCTTATAAGCTGCAAGCAATTACTTTCAGTGGAAATAAATGTTTGAATGATGTGCTTTTTAGGCTGAGTTATATATGCTAGCTAAATGTAATTCTCTCATTATTTATACAAAACATTGTTAACAATTTACTACAATATTACATGGTAACGTGTCACAGCATTTCTTGCAGCTATTCCTATGTTATTGAAGCACCTATTCAAACACAGCTTTTTTGTGCTACCTCTCACTTCAAAGAGGCTATTGACCATTCGTTTTACAGTGCGCCTGTCATTTACACATAACAGCATGTTAATTCTATGCTGTATAATTAATTATGTTTTTTCATACCCCCATGACTTTGCAAGTATGCATTCATTTGGGCAGGTAGACATTACTATACATTTTTTCTGAGAATGTAATTACCCCTTTACCGTGCTTCTGAGAATATAAAACAGTAATATCTCCCAGTGAATGCCAAAATTCCTTGGTGTTCTCTTCATAAACTGCAATATTGGACATGGCAAACGTTTGCAGTTGTGCCTATGGTTCCCATTAGTAGATTACTGTTAATTCTGGTTCCAACATACCTTAACTCATATATTGCCTAACTGACCCTAATGATTTCCGATAAATCACTTTGCAGCTAAAAAGCAGATGAGGTATGAGCAAAAATAAAGAAATGGTTTGGTGCTATCAGTGATGCACCTCCATCCCTATTAGTCATACATTTTTAAGGACACACTCCTTAATATATTTCTTCTTTTTTACTACTTGTTCTCATATGGATCCTTCTGCTTGATTCTTTCTGAATCTAGTTACAGCGATTTCTTGCATTCTCTACACTCCACGTATTTATTATTTTTTGTTCATACTTCCCATTCTATGTCACTTTGGTACTTTGCAATAACAAATACTAGACACATATATTTTTATATCTTTTTACACATTTTTTTTTTTTTTTTTAACATAAAGTTTATTTATTTGTTCTGAACAAACAGAAATAAACAAGTAACATTAGTTCAAGACAGATATTGTACAATGATCATCTATATCATGACAAGTCAATAAGTACAGTGAAAATAATACAGTTCAATGTCTCACATAGTGGCGAAAGTATACTATTAAATCTCCAAGTCATATATGCTTATAAGACCCCTGGGGGGGGGGGGGGGGCGCGGGGGTTTGGGGGGAGCCCGACAGGGGTCCCCCAACCCTAGTTATATACTAGCTGTGTATCGGCCAGGCCATGTCCGGATCACTGGGTAGCCAATGGTCTAATGTAAAGTATCCATTATATTTATGCAATGGTTAGGTGTTTGGCCTCCACCCATCCCGCCCATATCCTATCGAATTTCTTCGGACAATTTCTCCCCATATATGTAAGCTTATATAGGGGCAGGGCTGCATTGATAAGAGAGAGCCATAGTTGTTTAGTGGGTGGTTGAGGCTGGTTCCAATTAAGGAGAATCGCCTTTCTGGCATACATTGCTGTGTAGAAAACGAATATTTTTTTCCTTTTGGGGGCCTCAAGAGAGTGGCATATGCCCAACAAGAGGGGGATAGGACTATAGGGGACCCTGACTTTGCCCACCGAATTAATATCATCCAGGACTATCTTCCAAAAACCCACTATCCTTGGACATGTCCACACCGTATGGAAGAAATCGGCATCATCCGCATCACACCTAGGACAGGTGGCTGTTCTATTCGTGTAAATTTTAGCAAGGCGTGATGGGGAGTAATAAGCCCGATGGAGAAATTTTAATTGGGTAAACCTATCCCTGGAGGAAATGGTCAGAGTTAGGTATTGCTGCACCCCTTCTTCCCAGTCCTCATCAGTCAGGTCAGGGATGTCACGTTGCCAGTTAGACATCAATTGTGAGACTCTAGACGTGTCCAGTCGTGCAAGCTTATTGTACATAGTCGACAGCAGTCTGGTTCCCTCAGGTGCGCTGAGCTCAGTTTCCAAATCTGACATCTGCAAGATCACCGGACCAGGAAACTGGGAGCGAAAAGCATGTCTTATCTGAAGGAATCTAAAAAACATCTGGTTTGGGAGGCCCTTTCTACTCTTCAGTTCATCAAATGTTATCAGTTGTCCCTGTAATACAATGTCACTCAGGGTAACTATTCCGTATCTAGCCCATATGACGGGATCTGGTATCGAGTGGAAATGGCTCAACCGTGGATTACCCCAAAGTGGTGTCACAGGGGACCATGTATTTTGCTTACCTAGCTTCGTGTTTACCGTATCCCATACTTTGATGGTCGTTTTCATGGGCACAATCATTTTGAGATTGGAGCGGGGCCCCCTATGTATAAGATTTCTTAGCTCCGAATAAGAACCAAGTAACGCGGCCTCCACCGCGGATGCAGGGTTAGAGGGCTCCTTCGCCAACCACCATTTTACCGTCACCAGGACCGCCGCCCAGTAATATTTTAGGAAACTTGGGAGTGCCAGGCCTCCTAATGTAACCGGTAATTGTAGGGTTGTTTTTGCGATTCTAGGGGTCTTTCCATTCCATACAAAGGATACGATTAAGCTGTCTAATTTATTAAAAAAGGAATTCGGTATAGGGACAGGAGTTTGCCGAAATAGGTAGATGAATTTGGGCAGGATAGACATCTTAATTAAGTTTACGCGTCCCACTGGACTAAGGGGGAGAGACTTCCATGATGAAAATTGGTGGGTCACCCGAGACATCACCGGGGCCAAATTAAGGCCAATGAATTGATGAAGGTCTCTATGTATCTCTACGCCAAGGTATCTGAACTGTGACACCCTGCGAAGCTGTGCGTCCAAGTGCGAAGGAGCAACCCCAGAGTGCAGCGGGAACAGCAGCGACTTCCCCCAGTTAATGCATATTCCGGAGTATTGCCCGTATCTATCTATTACCTGAAGCGCTTGTGTCAACGATTGTCCATCATCCTTAAGGTATAAAAGGGTGTCATCTGCATATAATGACACCTTCTCTTGTAGTGGGCCTATAGTAATACCCTGTATACGTGGGTTGGACCTTATTAGGATAGGCATGGGCTCTATCGCGAGCGCAAAAAGCCCCGGGGATAATGGGCAGCCCTGTCTCGTCCCCCTACGGAGGGGAAAGGACTGAGAGAGGACCGTTCCAGTGCGCACCACGGCTGTTGGAGATCTGTACACCACCTCAACCCAGGAGATGAAGACGGGACCAAATCCAAATCTGCGGAGGACCTCCCATAGATAATTCCATTCCACGGAATCGAAAGCTTTTTCCGCGTCCAGGGAGGCCACTACCGCTTGGTCAACGTCTCCAACCCCCGAGGTCAAGACCGCATACAGTCTCCGCAGGTTTATGTCTGTGCCTTTGCCCGGCATGAACCCCGATTGGTCCTCATGCACCAATGATAGTATTACCTCATTAAGGCGTCTAGCAAGGATTTTGGTCAACACTTTTGCATCAGAATTCAATAGGGAGATGGGCCTATAGGACGAACACAATTGGGGATCCTTACCTGGTTTGGGCACCACAACTATTATGGCTTGTGCCATGGAAGGGGGGAGGGCGCCCTCTCTTAGCGTCTTAACCAACATGCTGTGTATTCTTGGGACCATTTCCTCAGTATATTGCTGATAAAATTCAGGAGGGAATCCATCCGCTTCCGGTGTTTTACCAGATTGTAAAGAGCCCAGGGCTATTTGAACCTCTTCTATTGTGATCGGCTATCGAGGGACTGTCTTGCCTCCGGGGTAAGAGTAGGAAATTCCACTCCATCCAGGAACTCAGAGAGCTCTTCATCAGAGTATCCTGCCCTCGAAGAGTACAGACTGGAGTAGAACTCCCTAAAGCATGTATTTATATCTAATGGGTCTGTCTTTATCGTACTGTCCGACGCCTCGACTCTTGCTATAGTGGGGGTCATGGATTGTTCTTTAGCTAGCCAGGCTAACAGTTTCCCCGTCTTCTCCCCTTGTTCAAAAATTTTTTGTGTTTGGACCAACTGTCTTTTTTTGACCTTGGCCACCCTAAGAAGCTGAACCTCCCTATAAGCTGCTCTCATATCCTGTCCTATAAGGGGGCTAGCCGTGAGGGCAAAGTCAGACTCGAGCGTCTGGGCTCTGGCCTCCGCCTCTTCCAGTGCAATCTGATTGTTTTTACGTTCCGTAGCTATGGAAGACATGTAACACCCTCTGATATAGGCCTTGAATGCATCCCAGTCATTACCCGGTGTAGTAGAGTCAGCATTTATCAACCAGTATTGTCTAATCAAGGTGGCCATCTCAATCTCTATAGTCGGGTGATTTATCCAGAATCTAGACAGTCGCCAGACTCTGTCAGCAGGGGGAGTCACCGTCTGCATATCACAGAACATCGGCGAATGGTCCGATATTCCTCTGGGGAGGATCTTGATCCCCCTAAGCCCGGGCAAAAAACTGCCACTAGCGTAGATGAGATCAATGCGGGATAGTGTGTTGTGTGAGTGGGAGCAGCACGTGTATGACCATTCATGAGGGTGCTTCCATCTCCACACATCTACAAAGCCAAAGACAGCCGCCCATCTGGACAAGGAAGAGTCCGTGGCCGGGTCAGGTGTGAGCCTGTCTCGGGACGGACCAGGTGCTATGTTAAAGTCCCCTGCCAGGAGGACATTATCTGTGGGATATTGGGCTAGGAGAGGGATGAGATTATGTAGAAGGGAAATGTCAGCCGGGGGTGGTAAATAAATGCCCACAACCACCATCTCAATCGTGTCAATAAGTGCATGTAGTAGTACGTATCTACCCCCAGGGTCCAGCTTAACATCCAATAACTTGAATTGGAGGGACTTATGAATCAGGATACTAACTCCCCGGGAGTATCCAGAGTGAGTGGCATGAAAATGTCTCCCAACCCAGGGCCGTTTGAGACTCATTATCCTACTCCCCACTAAATGCGTATCTTGCAATATGCAGATATGGGGGTTATATCTCTTAATATATTCGAACACTAGGGAGCGCTTTATTTTATCTCCAAGGCCCCGGACATTCCAGGAAAGAATTCTCAGGGAGGCCATAGCAAGGGGGAATAGGAATATGCGAGGATCAAATTATAGTCAGCTGGACCCCGAGGGGCCGACACCACCATCAATTCACTGTACACATGGGTCCGCCACAGACCTAGGCAGAGTGGTGGCAGGGCCCAAATCCACAGCACCCTTGTAAAGCATATATTGTCACACATCTGTCTTATGTAGTAGAAATTAACTTTGATAAACCAAAAAAACAAAAACCCAAGCCCGGCCCACCCCGCACATCCGCTGTAGAACTCGGCGTGCCTGTACCCCAAACAGAACCCATTAAATTCTAGGAAAGTCCCCTATTAAGCAGTGAGACAACTCCCAGACCTACACCAAACAACACAGGGGCGGTCAAAGTTCGATGCAGTCCAGAGATATCCGTCCGTATCCTGAGGATAAAAGCACCATAATAGAGATCCATGCTAACTTTAAACTAATATAAGAAAACATAATAAAAAAAAAAAAAAAGGTAAAAATAAAAACACCTAGCCGGAGCTAGGGGCACATACTTAGGTCTCAAGTGTGACCAATAAACCCCCATACACCTTTTAAGGAGGTCCCCTGTTTCTTCTGTAGAAAAAATAAAAAAATACAGTGTGTCTGAACTGTTATGGCTTCTACATATTTGAAGAGGGTAGAGGATAAATCCGCCATGTAGAGTTCAACGGTAGGAGGAGAGGGAAAAGAACCAGCAAGGGAACCATCCACCCCCCAACCCCTCCATCCCCAACAGGCACTTTTTAGTGAACAGGAAACCAAGAACTAGGGGGGGGGGGGGGCAGGAGTAAGGCTCTCTGGGGAACCACATGAGCATAGCCGATCTTCTTGGTAAGTATTGAAAGTGACAGTCACACGCATCTGAGAAGTTACTTCTAAGGCACTAGGTATCATCTTTGGGCACTTACACCAGCATTTGCATATATTACTCCTGTCCCCTTCGATCTTGGGGTAGGGTATCCAACCAGCGGGAAGCATCCTCTGGCGAGGTGAAGTATCGAGAGGATTCTCCATCAATCACTCTGAGGCGAGCCGGGAACAACATGTTATACTTTAGCCCTTTCAGGCGGAGCTGTGCTTTGACGTGATCGAAGGTTCTGCGGAGACGCTGGGTGTCAATAGAGTAGTCCGGAAACATCATGATTTTGGTGTTTTCGAAGCGAAGCACCGGGACCTTCCGAGCCTCCCTAAGGGCCAAGTCTCTGTCGCGGAAATTCAGCAGCCGGAAGATGAAGTTACGCGGTGGAGCCCCAGGTGGGCCCCGCACTGGAGGCATCCTGTGCGCTCGTTCCACCACAAATTGCGGGGAGAATGGGGCCTGTGGAAGTAAAGTGCGGAGCAGGGTTTCCGTGAAGGCTGTAGGATCCCGACCCTCAGAGCCCTCCGGGAGGCCCACCAGCCACAGATTGTTCCTGCGACTACGGTTCTCACTGTCCTCAGCCCTCGATTCGAGGATCTTTACCTTGGCCTGCAGGGTGTGGATAGAGGCCCGGTTGTCCCGAATAGTATTTTCCGAGTCGCCGATTCGCCGCTCCGCTTCATTCATGCGATCCCTCATCTTGTCCATATCCCTGTGCATAAGTCCGAATTCCATTTGGAGGGTATCAATTTTAGCTGTGAGGGTGTTCTGGCATCCAGAAATAGCCTGCATCAGAGCTTGGAAATGATCCTCCTCCGAGCCCGGATCAGTGGGGATGGTCTGGGATGCCATGTGTGCGTAGGTGGTCGGGCCCGCTGGGGCTTGTGACCTCCGCTGTGAGGAAGCTTTAGGGGTATGCCCACCTGTCTTCGCTGAACTGGATCTGCCTCTTCTCATGCCCAAATGCCCTCCACTGCTGGATGAAATGATCTATAATACTGGAGAGGACTCAGGTAGGGCACGGGCTTTGAAAACTGCAACTATGTCACCCCCAACAACAGTACCTTGTGGTATAGGCTGTAGAGTGTCCTCTAGGTCTCAGGCCAGAAGGGGGGGTCGTCTCTGCAAATTCTTCTATGTCGTTTAGATGCTTATCTCCTCTTGTGCAGGTCCCAGGTCGGGTGGCAGCTCCCTCCCACAGACCCCAGCACCTCAGGGCAGTGTTGGTATAGTCCTGGACTCCAAAGTGGTGGCTGGCAGCCGGTGTATGGAGCCCCCCGAGGGCCTTTATGGTATTTACGGCGCCTCCCCTTGTTTCCACCGGATCCCGCTGCTGCTTCTGGCTGGGTGGCACCAGTGTATATCCTGCGGTGGCCCTCCTCCCGCCGATCGCGGAACCCGAGGCCGGAGATCGCGGAGGCGCCGCAGGCCGCAAGATGGCGGATCGCGTCCTGATTGTGGGGCCGAATGGAGGCCGCTGCGGTGCGCTTGTCTCCCCCAGTTCTCACTTCCTCCCACCTCTGGACGGGTTCGATGCGCGGATCGCTGAGGTCCCCCTCCCGCGGATTGCGGTAATCTAGGCCGGGGATCGCGAGGCCGCTGTAGGCCGCAAGATGGCGGAATGCCTCCTGGAAGTGGAGCCAGCCTGCTACTACTCCGTCGAGCGGCCGTCCTCCACAATACCCTCCGTCCCAGCTGAGGATGACAGGCTGCAGCACTTAGGGAGCCTTGCGGGGTAAAATGAGGTGTTTTTAGAGCAGGATGGCTACGGATAAAGCCAGGACCGGCGGAGCTCCTCTGGAACACGTCCTGCTCCTTGCTACATCCGGACACGCCCCCTTACACATTTCTTTATAACAATCACTTCGGATGACATTTATGGATGGACAAATTTCTAGCTCCCATATGCTGCATTTACCTTCAGCATAGCATTCAAACCCAGCCAATTGTAAGTATGGGGTACCTTAAAATGGTGTCCCCTATGACCTAAAATTTATTATATATTATTACTATGGTATATACTCTAAAACTGATGTTTTATTTCATAGACATGTTTTATGTTCATCCACTTCTGAGGAAGCGAGCAGTCGCTCACGAAACGTGTCGAGTTTATAAGATGCCTTGTTTTCAATCATGTATTTATATCTGAAACGTTCATGTTGGCTTGGAATGATTATATCTGCATATCTGCATTGGATGTAATATGATGACTATTGTATCTCCTTTTTTTATATACATTTATAAATCATGTTTATTTTGTATTAAGTAATTCACCTCATTTAAAGTCCCAGGGCAAATTTTCTCTTTTTTTTATATGGTTGAGGTATGAGCAGACTTGCACTTTGGCTCCATTCACATACATGCGAATTGGATGCGTTTTGATCCACATCTGATTCGCATGACATGTGAACCAAACTGGCTTTCTATGGAGCCTGTTCACATATCTACATGCAGCGGCAGTGCAAATTCACTGCGAATTTAAAAAGAGTCATATGCATTTTCTGAGCACTGCGGTGCATTTCAAATGTGAATTCCAGGCTCATTGCCTTCTATAGGAATGCATCTGAATCATACATATCCTCAGATTTGAACATGAATTTATTAAAAGAACAGCTCCCCCGCCCCCCACCAGCCATACCAGGCCCTTCTGGTCTGGTATGAATATAAAGGGGAACCCCATGCCAAAATTTAAAGAAAAACGGCGTGGGGTCCCCCCCACAATCCATACCAGACCCTTATCCGAGCATGGAGCCTTGCAGACCAGGAAGGGGGGACGAGGGAGCACCCCCCCTTCCTGAACCATACCAGGCTACATGCCCTCAATATGGGGGGTGCTTTGGGGCCCCCCCAAAGCACCTTGTTCCCATGTTGATGGAGACAAGGGCCTCTTCCCCACAACGCTGGCCAATGGTTGTGGGGGTCGGTGTACAGGGGAATTCTTGGAATCTACAATCCCCCAGATCCTGGCACCCCCTATGTGAATGAGTAGGGGGAAATTGTACCTCTACTCATTCACCAAAAAAAAGTTAAAAGAAAAAGAGATTGTTTTTGACAGTTAAAAAAACAAAAAACAAAAGCAATGTCCCTCAAGTAAATCCTCGTCAATTACGATGAACACTGCTGCCAACCTGGAAAAGAAAACCGGTCCAAACCCACCTCTGGCTCCCGCTGTATGACAGTTCTTAAATAACTAAAGGGCGGGGCCACCCGATGATGTATTCGAGTCCAATCAATGAGCATAAGATAAGTCAGTGCCTCTCACAGATCTTAGTTGTTGTTCCTTGTTTGACGTTAAAGGGTGTTGACAGAAAGGTTCTGACCAATCAAGAGGTTTGAGGTGTGGTCAATGGGAGGTTACAGATTTTTGACCATACAGCTGCCCTCAAACAGATATAGTTTTCTTTAAAGTGGTTGTGATGTCAGAAGGTTTTTGAATTTATGCATTAAGATAAAAAAAACCTTCTGTGTGCAGCAGTCCCCCTCAGCCCCCCTAATAGTTACCTGAGTGTGAAAATTACAAGAGGCACTACCTTAAAAGGTTACTTCCCATTAACGCTGGGCAGCGTTGTGACGTCAACGCGTTTCGCCGTGTCTAATGGCGTAGCTTCATCTCGGACATCACAACGCTGCCCAGTCCAAGGACGCCTTGGGAGTGATACGAATGATGAGCAGAGAGATCACGATCACTATGGCTTACGAGACTGACAGCAGCAATGTCTACAAATAACTGACTGGACACAAGCACTTATCAGCAGCCGCGGCAACAGGCAGTGAAAGAGGTTTACTTCCTCTCCACAGCATACTACCGCACATTATTAATGTGCAAAGGGACTAACTACATATTAGAACTGCTGAAAGCAACAGTGCAGTTTCCGAATGGAGTGGTAATGTACCAGTCCATTACACAGTATAAAACACCAGTCAAATTATCAACACATAAGCTAGCCTGCTGTCATGATTGGATTATGATGTTGTGTGCCTCAGATCTATGCCATTGAGTGACTACTATGTCTTAAATACTTATGACTTCTAGAGCTGAGTATCAGTGTTTAAATCGCTATTAAATCGTTAATGCAATTAGTGAAATCTTTTTTTGGCATCCCCTTGCATCAGAATTGGACTTTTGGCAACATACTTGTATAAACTTGCAGACAGCTACAGACAACTTTACCTTGGAGGGAATTCTCATAAGACTTTGTCAGTGTGTTTTTGTCAGCTATAATTCTTTACCTTTAGTGCTACCAAGATGAACATGCAGCTTGCTATTGTTGGTCACTAGCCCTAATATTTATCCTGAGCATATGATGAATTTTCTTTCATATATATTTTTTCTTCTGACTAGCACACGTTCACTTTCCTTCTCCCCACTCCCTAATTGAATTAGCCCACAGCTGACCATCTAATTATTGTTCTAACAGGGAACATATTTCATCACATTCCAACTATTTAAAATAGAGATTTTTGAACATGGTGGCAGTGGACTAAAACAATACGTCCGGACTTGGCCATTGGTATATGTATTGTTTTATGTTTGTCCTGTATGTCATAATTGTCTGTGGACATTGTGTTCTATGTCCAATTGAATTCAAACTGTTTTAATACACTGCACTTTAATAATCATCTTGTATTAACTTTTACAACTATAATAGAAATAAAGTTGTTTTTTGTATAATCCAACGATTGATAATTGTTGCTATTTGTAACCCCTTTTTTTTAGCCCACCCCTATTGGGCTATATCCCCCCAATCCCCTCCCCTTTCCTTTTAACTTATATGCTATGGTTACAGCAACAAAACCCAAGCGGGTAAAGGATTTAATGTTGGTCATTTAATGAATTTGACCGAATGCTAGTGGTATACTTGCTAGTCCCCCTCCCCTTTCCTTATGTTTCATATAGGTATATGGGGTACCGCAGGTTCAGTCCCGGTTGCTTTTGGGGAACCAACAGCTAGGGAGGGAGACAGAACACCGACCCCCTCGCTACTGGAGGACCTGCACCTACGCCAGGTACAACATTTATTGACCATCTGCTATGCATTCCAACCAGTTCATGGTTACCCGTGACAACCATTCTCCTGCTCTGACTCTTCTGCCGAGGTAAACCTTTGTAGCAGACTTAACTTTGTACCCTGTGTGTGCTTTACAGGCCTGTTCCTTCAATATGCCATGTGCCACCATGCACCACTTTGAATAACTTCAGACCAGACTTGCAACAGTTACCAGCTTTACTAAAATTACTTGGCTCAACAGTTCAATTTACTTTTAGATCCTGGGCTGAACTGTTTGATTTTTATTTAGATATGAGGCTCAACTGTGCAATCTGTTTTTAGATTCTGGGCTCAATCAGTTTGATCTAATTTTTAACCTGGACTCAACTGTTTGTTTATTTTTGGATTCTAGGCTCAACTGTTCGATCTATTTTTAAATGCTGGGCTCAACTGTTCAATTTATTTTTAGATCCTGGGCTCAACTCTTCCATCAATTTTTAGACCCTGGGCTGAACAGTTCAATGTATTTTTAGATTTTGGGCTCAACTGATTTTTTTTGTTTTTTTGTTTGTTTTGTTTTTCTCTTTTTGGCTTCATTTTACTATGGAATGATCACAGTGATTTCACATGAGTTGATTCCAGTCTTTAAAAGCCAAGCAATTGGCTGGTAAACTGCCATTTCCTGAAACCAGAAGGGAGGCTTCCAAAAACAGAAGTGGCCTTTTACCAAAATCTTTTTCGCATTTCAAGCATTGCATTGTTGCATCTCATTTGGCGACTTTTGAGCCCAATTTGATACATTTTCTGCATTTCTGAGGCTTTTGCAGATGTGTGAAAACGGAAAATTGTATACTCACCTTTCCGTAATTTTCCTTTCCTGGTGCATCTTCATGGCAGCATACATATGGGTTGTGACTCCGCCCCCACAACCTGATAGGACTGGTTAACTATAAATCAAAGACAGACCCGTCTCACAGCATTCTCTGTAACTCTCACCATTTGGGTGGGTATCTGTATGCTGCAATGAAGATGCACCAGGAAAGGAAAATTACGGAAAGGTGAGTATACAATTTTCCGTTTTCCTGGTGCATCATGGCAGCAAACATATGCGGACTAACTTGCCATACGGGAGGCTGCAAGAAAAATTTTGTAATCATCAGTAGCACAAGTATGCACCATGAATTTTTCCAAATTTTACTGTCGCGAGCTGGGTTCACCTATAAAAGTGTAATGAAGGTGTCCTGGGAGGACCATATTGCTGACTTGCAAACAACCTCAGGAGACACTCAGCGCTGACCTGTCCACAGAGCTGGCACTGCCCTAGTTAAATGTGCTCTTAAGACCTCCAAAACAGGAAGGCCTTGAAGAGTAGGCTCTTTTAATTGTCTGAACAATCTAGGAGGTGACTGAACGTGTTGATGCTGACTGACCCTTCATTAAGCCATGCTGGAACCAAGTACATATTTCAGTTTTCCTGAATGAAAGGATAGCTGCCAAGCAGGTCACCAGCGTTAGCTCAACCCACAGGGGATGTCGTTCCCACTCAACCCAGAAAGATGGGAAATTGACTTCCTGGTTAAATTGGAAGGAGAAAGACACCCCATGGATAAAAGCAGTCTGGAGTTTTAGGACTATTCTGTTCTGTCCGGGTATAATGTTAAGTGAGGCTCCTTGAGTGCAAAGCCTGTAGTTCTGACATCCTTCTTCACAGAGGTTGTAGCAACCAGAAATACAACCTTTAGGGTTTGCAGAGTGTAGTCAATTCTGTAGGATAGAAATTAGTCAATGGGAACAATGGTTTCCTGGGAGGCCTATAACTTCATGCAAGCCTTTTAAGAATTGCATCACTTAGGGTTAAGGACTCCTTAAACCCCTGCAAGTGCAGACAAAGATGAACTTCAAACTTTAAACATATTTGAACCTAGGCCCCTGTTCAGCCCCAGTTGTAAGAACTGTGGAACCTTGGCTGGTTTAGGTGATAAAGGACTCCAGGCTTTTGCTGTGTGAGATCTGCATCATTTTCCCATATTCTTAGGTAAATCTTCATGAAGACCTTTCTGGCTTGACACAAGGTAGGCACTACCTGCACTGAGCATACTTGACTTGGTAGCCACTGCCTCTCAACTTTCATGCCGTCAAAAGTAGTCTCTTGGAGCTGGATGGCAAAACTGTCCATGAGAGAGCGAATCTGTCATCACTGGAAGGGGCAGTGGCGATTCAATGCTTAAGAGTAGGAGAGAGAGACACTAGAACCTCCTAAGCCAAAATGGTACATTTGCAATTTTTGATACAGGAAGCTCCACTGACAGCCTAAGAATTCTACCCTTCCAAAGCTGCCTAGGCACAGTACAAATCTTGCTCCTCTTGCTAAAAGGAGTAAATGACAGAAGTGCTTTGAACACTACTCGGTTTAAGAAATTCAATACTATTCCTCATAAGCTTAACATGCCATGACCTTAAGCAGCCTGGTCTTTGAAATGAGTCCCCCAACCTTTCTAGCTGGGGTCTGATGTGATAATGTTCCATCTGAAAATAATTGGTCAGTTACAAAGAGCCAAGGATATTCCGGCACTGTTCTGCTGGAAGAGACTTCACTCCCAAAGTACCTTTGGCTTTCTCTATCAGAGGATGGAAATTCCCTTGAGGATGAATTAGGACAAGTAGGTGTCTGATAAACCTACAGGAGAATCCAGTCTCCCAGATTTATGAATATTATAATTGATTGGAGGTTTTCCATCTTGCACGACTCTAACTTCCTGTGCTGCTTGTCAATTTTTTTTTTTAAACTTTAGCACTGGGCACAGATTACCTGGTTTTAATTTTTTATTTTTGCTAGGAACAGAGGTGAACCGAATCCTCATCTCCAGTGGGTAACTGGAACCTTCACGATTGCTTTTCTTTTTTTTTTTTTTTTTTTTTTTTTTTATCTAGCTACAAACAGGAACAGAATTTTTTACTTTCCCATCAACTCTGGTAGCCTGGCTGACTGGAAGAGACTGAAAGGTGGACTTCCCACCTGTCAATGTTATATGATCGGTATGCTCACTGAACTATGCCCCTGCATGGGTGAGTTTGTCATGTTATACTTTTTCAATAAAAATTATTGTACCAGAAAAGCGGACCTCCCTTAAACTTCCGCCAATGTCACCCCAATATAGCTGATATGGCCCACAGATCCTGAAGGTTTTCCCTCCAGGTGTGTGCATAAAGCTTTGCACAGGCACCCCCTGGATTAGTGCACCCTTAAAAGGGACTTCCACTGTTCTCCTAAGACAGAAGGCTTAGAGCTTTAAGGCTTCAATAATGAAGATTGGGTACTTCTCCGTTTCGTTTACTAATCTTTTTCCTGGTCCGTAGGATCTTGCCTCCTGGTGTCTGCTTGGGAGTCGCCACCTGTATGCTGGACCTTTTGAATTTTCAGTTTTTTGTCAGATGATATTCGCCCTGACCTGCTAATGGTCACCCTTGAGGTGGCTGTATCCTGTCTACTCCCAAATAGATTGGATCTGTATTCTGGTGTCTTGCACCATTTTTTTTTTTGGCGGGATCCACCAACCATGGCTTCAGCCATAATGCACTCCTTGCCGTTACCGCGGGAAACATCAATTAATGTCTGACACATCCACTACAGAGTATGCCACCAATTTCAGCTCTTACAAAGCTGTTACCACCTTGTCTCTTCACTTCTTCCAGATGGGCTTATTTAAAGGGTTACACCACTTTTTTTTTTTTTTTGGGCTGCAGTTTTCTGTAAATTGCAATTAAACATGACCATCTGGAGGTGCTCTGCACACAGAATGTGTACATATCACCCCCTAAACATAATTTCCCAGAAGTCTGCACCAAGATAAAAGTCAGATTCCTTGGCATCCACCACAATACAAATTTCATTTTTTATAAGCTACTCCCAAAAGGGAATCACGTCTAAAGGGATGCAGACCCTGCCACTTTCCTCAGAGTCCTGCAGGTACAGCAGCTGGTTGACAATTATGAAACCACTCCCATTAAGATTCATTCAGTACGAGCTGGTTATTGCTGGTGTGCCAGCACCTGCAGATGCTACAGTATGAAGTAGCACTTCAGATCTAGATATAATTTTCGGACTAGAGCCTCCTTGAATGTGCCATGTCTTGCCAGCTACATTCATGATGCATCCATCATCGGAGAAGACTGCAGCAGGTTGACCTCTAGCTTTTTCAGGGTATACAGTTTTGACAGCCTGTTCAGTGTTCAGTGAAGGAAATTAGTACTTTCTAACCTTGTGGAGAGTTTCCTCTACTTCAACCCCGGCAATTGCGTCCTTAGCGGTCCTTGCAAAAAAAGTCTCTATTGGGCAATCTTCAAAGCTTGTGCAAGCTTCCCTATTTGCACACCACCTACTGGTTCTGGTTGGAAGTGCTAGGCAATTTATGCACTGCAGCTTGTCAAGCAATGACTTTCCACCACGAATGCAGCAACCATTAGGTCTGGTAATCTGTGGTGTTCGTAAACGGCAAACAAAATGAGAGGTCAGAAGACGACATTGATCAATGTTGCATGTATGTCTGTGCTTTGAACTGTAACTGTTCTGGCTTTTAGCAGGATCTCTTCACCTTGAGGTCCTTGCAGGGCTGTATAGTGCTTGCTCCAGGCAGATTTGACACACTAGCTTGGCAGGCAAATGACCTTCCATCACAAATGCAGCGACTATTAGGGCTGGTAACTTGTGATGTTTGGAGCAATGATAATGAGGGGTGAGTTGATGAGTTTAAGCAACATTGCCTCGATGTCTGTTCTTAGATGGTGACTTTGTCTTGACCGTCAGAAGGCTCCCTCCATCGTGTAGTCCTTTTAGGACTATAGATGTTGGCTCTCTTTTTCTCAATCTTCACTACTTACCTAATACCTACACCTTAAAAGCAATGGGTGGTCTGGCTGGACAGCGTTTCCCATAGAAACAGAACAAAGCAGCAGACTGAAATGAAAAACAGCATAAGCTAAGTCTCCACTATTGTGACCTGAAAGTCGCAGGATTTTGCTGCAATTTGATGCGACTTGAAGCAATGCCTGTGTATTCTTAAGGTCTATGAACAAAGATATGAACGGTACTCATTGGAAATCATGCGGTACGGCTTGTCATGCGACTTTGCAGTGACAAGTCGCGCTAGTGGAAACTGAGCCCAACACAGTGATCCTAGAGCAAGCATAGAAAAGGAGATAGGAAGAGCCCAGGTGAAGGCCATAAAGAGCACAATGATCCTAGAGCAACATTTAGAAGGAGATAGGAAAAACACAGGTGAATGCCATAAAAAGGGAAAACCTACCTGCAAACAATGACCACATAAGCATCCAGCATGCATGAGTAGAGAGCTCCACCATTTGTTGCCCAAAAATGCCATAAAACCATTTAGAACTCACATTTGCCATTAGCGATGATATCAGTGCCTGAGCATTTTCAGATCGCCATCCTGAAGAAGCTCTAACCAGGAAACACAGAGGCCGCATCACTTCCTGCCTCTCATTCTCAGAGTGTACTTGCACTGCTGCAGCCATCTTGGAAATGGCAAACGCCCATAACACAGGGAAAAGAAGTAAAAAGCATATGGAAAGCAAAAGGAAACGCTGTCACTTACGTCAAAGCTTGTTTAAAGCTTTCTTTGAAAAGCCTGCACCACCAGAATGGGGCTCCAACCATCTAGCTCATTTAGAGGCTGTACAGGAAGGACTTCTGCCTAGGAGAGGCTGAAATATGCCCCCCAGATCACCAGAATGGGGCTCCATCCATATAGCTTAGTTTAGAGGCTGTACAGGAAGGACTTCCACCCAGGAGAGGCTGAACCTGGCTGGGGCGACAAGCGGTAAGGGATACCTCACGACTCCAGTCTTGATCAGGTGAGGAAAAAAAGGAGAATGCTGTGAGCCGAGTCTGTCTTTGATTTATAGTTAACCAGTCCTATCAGGTTGTGGGGGCGGAGTCACAACCCATATGTATGCTGCCATGATGCACCAGGAAAACAAAGTTCTTAGTATACAATCATGTTACTGTTAAAGAATGTCTGTTGGTAACAAATAAAGTTATGTTTAGTCATACATGCGCAAGTTTTCCTAAATAATTAGATGAATGTTTGCACTTTGTCCCATGTGTCAAACACAGATAATATTATTCATAGCATGCTTAGTGTTAATTTAGTACTGTGGTCTCTGGCTTAAAAAAGTAGGGATAAATAAATCACCGTGAAATGTGGTGTTAATAATGAACATGTATGTGGGTTCAATTTTCAGCTGTCTTTATGGCAAGTTTTCTTTATAATCATTTCCAAATTTGCTGGAGTAAATTCACAATCTTATTTTGCAAATGCATATGGCATGCATTCAGTTATTCATATGGCATACAATAAAAGGCCCTTGGCTAACTGAATGGTTTAGATTCTGTTTTGACTCCAAATGTAGTGGAAAAGGCCATCAACATGGCTGGGAAAATTGAGTGGTTTTGCAAATTACCCCTGTGTTTGTCAGCATGACTGCTTCTACCACAGGGACTAAAGGGGAACCTACTCTGGGTCCAACTTGTTTGATGCTTCCTCGTTGATGCTTCTTAGTCACAGGATGTACAATGCAATCTCAGCTTTACAGATATTGGGTTATTTTTATTTTTTTTTTTTTACTTAGCGTACTTCAGTTGCGTGTGTGATTGAACAGAGGAGACTATCAGCATTCAATAACTAAGAGGCCATCACAGAGTGACTCAAGATAATCAGCAAAATTGTTTTCATACCAGTTTTAGCCATTGAGCAGAGTGGCTGTGGTAGACTTAAAGAAAAAAATATTGGTGGCACTAGTGGAAGTATGAGGCCTATGGATGTAAGAAAAATTAAAAGAATGCCCTATTGTCTGGTGAGCCCAGAGCTAGAACTGGGACTGTAAATTGCTGCCAAGTGGTTTGTTGCTTCCTTGGGGCAAATTACTACAAGGGGGTGTAAATATCTGCTGGGGGTTGAATAACTGCTGGGCAGTTGTGGTTAATTGCTGCTAGTGAGGGTGAGGTACTTTTGAGGCCATTTGCCAGGGCTACTGGGATACCGGGAGATTTCCCGGTAGGCCGCCTGCCCTGGGGCCGCTTTGAGTTGCGCCAGCAGTGCTCCCCTCTCTCCTGCTCCTGTGTGTCACGGAGCTGGCTGGGTCTGTGTTTGGCGGCGGCGCTGTAACACGATCCCGCCCCCCTAGACTGGCTGGTTTGATAGTAGATAGAATCAGTGTTCCGCCTATCACACGTCATACAGCGCTGCCGCTGAACACAGACCCAGCCAGCGATGCCCGCCCATACAGCCCGCCCTGTGTGCCTGGATAGGAGGATTGGCAGGGGAGCCGCATATAGAGGAAATGAGCTTTCTATATTCCTCCATGCAGCCACTGAATGCTTGCAGGAGGGAGAGGAGGAGAATCAAGCCGATCCTCCTATCCAACTTCTTTTACTGGCCCCCCAGTTCTCCTTGTGCTCCCTGGCTCCCCCCCTGCTCTCCTCCCCCCACCACACTCTCCAGCTCCCCCACAGTTCTCTCCACCCCTGTTCTTTCTGCCCCCTGCTCTCCAGCTCTCCCCATCCTTCTCTAGCCACCATCCCAGTGCTCTCCACTCCCCCCAGTGCTCTCCACCCCTGTTCTTTCTCCCCCCAGTGCTCTCCACCCCTGTTCTTTCTCCCCCCCAGTGCTCTCCACCCCTGTTCTTTCTCCCCCCTCAGTGCTCTCCACCCCTGTTCTTTCTCCCCCTATTGCTCTCCACCCCTGTTCTTTCTCCCGCCCAGTGCTCTCCAGCTCTCCCCATCACTCTCCAGCCCCCACCCCAGTGCTCTCCGCCCCCCACAGTGCTCTCCAGCCCCCCATTCTCCCCACCCCTGTTCTTTCTGGCCCCCCGGTGTTCTCAAGCTCCACCCATCACTCTCCAGCGCCCCTAGTGCTCTCTGCCCCTCGTGCTCTCCACCCCTGTTCTTTTTGGCTCCCCCTCCAGTGCTCTCAAGCTCCCCCCAGCACTCTCCGCTCCTCACCCCTGTACTCTCCACTCCCCCCTGCATTTTGCCCCCACCCATGTGCTCTCCAACCCCGCCAGTGCTCTCCGCTCCCCATAGTGCTCTCCAGTCCCCTGTACTTTCCACCCCTGTTCTTTCTTCCCCCCACTGGTGCTCTCAAGCTCCCCCCATTGCTCTCCACTCCCCCCTGCTCTTTGTACCCCCCAGTGCTCTCCAGCCCCCGTGCTTTCCACCCCTGTTTTTCTGCCCCCCGTGCTCTTCGCCACCCCACACTCTTAGCCCCCCCAGTGCTCTCAGCCTCCTGTGCTCTCCACCCCTGTTCTTTTTGCCCCCCTCAGTGCTCTCAAGTCCTCCCCCAGCGCTCTCTGCTCCCCACCCCTGTGATCTACACACCCCCCTGCTCTTTGCCCCCACCCATGTGCTTTCCAACCCCACCAGCACTCTCTGCTCCCCCTTCTCTCCAGCTCCCACCCAGTGCTCTCCACTTCCCAAGGACCAGAGAACAGGCTGACTGGGGCCAGAAAATGAGGACGGCTGAAGGTGCAGGTGGCCAGGGACCACTCCATCTCACAGCAAACAGATCCTCTGGAAGGAGCACTGCCCCCATCCAAAACGAGAACAGACCCTGCCTGCTGCTGGCCATCGTGGATATCCTGCTGGCATGCAAGGTACCGTACCGAGCATCAACAACACACCTTCCCACAGACAGGGACTGCAGACTGGGACATGGGGCACAGGAGGGGCTGCAATGATGGGCACAGTGAGGCTGCATTCATGGGCACAGTGAGGCTGCATTCGTGGGCACAGTGAGGCTGCATTCGTGGGCACAGTGAGGCTGCATTCGTGGGCACAGTGAGACTGAATTCACGGGCACAGTGAGACTGCATTCACGGCACAGTAAAGCTGAATTTGATGGGCACAGTGAGGCTGCATTGATGGGCACAGTGAGGCTGCATTTGATTGGCACTGATGAGGCTGCATTTGATGGGCACTGGTGAGGCTGCATTGAGCTCTTGTATCATGTCTGCAGTCTCTGACCATCTCCTGTATCATGTCTGCAGTCTCTGAGGGAGTCTGGAGAGGAGTCAAGAGTGGGAGCACCGCTGGAAAGGGGGTCATGGGAGAAGTCAGACGTGTGTGGACTGTGGAGAGGAGACTATAGGATAAAACCAGAGCCACCGAGCTGGAGCCGACTGACTGAGCCCTGCACAGTGCACCTAAGAGGAGGTCAGTGACAGCACTAGTCACTGGTCAGTGACAGGCCAGTCTGAAGGGGGGGGGTCACTGATGTAAGGGGGGATTGAATACGATAATGTAAGGGGGCACTGATATAAAGGGTTTCCCCCTTATATCAGCAACCCACCCCCCCTTACCTTAGTGTATTCTTTCTGCAGAAGGTAGTCCCCTCCCCCCCACGTTCTGAGTTTTCTGAGTTGCTGGGGTCCCCCTTGATGATTGACCACTTACCACTTTTAACTGGAATTTGCTATATATATATATATATATATATATATATATATATATATATATATATATATATATATAAAGCCCTATGTGATTTCATATCTGTCTTATCTATATATAATACACTCTTCAGATGTGTTTTAAAATGTATGGTTTTCCCTTTCATGAACAAGAAAATAATGACGTTATGCTGTTGCGCTGGTATAATAATGCTGTAGGGCTGGTATGAAATTTTTTCCAGGGCTGGATTTTATTCCCAGTCTGGCCCTGCCATTTGCCCCTTTGTTTGGTTTAAGATTAATGTGTTCTTTAGAAGCAACAGGTAGACCTAATTTAATATATAATGCTATAAAAGAGTTGGAAGAATAATACTATTTAAATATTATATTACAATGCCTGCTATATATGGATGAATATGGGGTGCACCACAGACCTTTTTTTCTCTCTGTGTTGCCATCAGCAGAAACTAGTTCAAAGTTCCAATATACAAGAAAAAAACAAAATGGCTTCAACACATAATCTTCTTTTTCGTTCACAAGAACATTACAGTGTTTCAAGTGTTCATCACAACACAAAGCTGGGGACAGTTTGGGGCCAGTATATGTATTAAACCAGAACTTCAGTCCCACTTTGTACCAGCGAAAGCCCTCTGCCCCCCATTGCCGCCGCCATTATTGCACATGGGCAGATGTGCTGAAAGGCTCTGTTCAACCTTCAGGTCCTGGGAGAGCTGTTCAGTACATCTGCACACACGCATGCACAAAAATGGCAAAGTCTACTGACTACCCTAATAGGCGTCATAGTGCACGTGTGGAAAACCCTGCTTGTGTACAGATGGTTCAATGAATGGTGTATACATGACTTATACATTAGGTTGAAGGTCCACTTTAAGCCCAATATCAAATTGCTTGATTTCTCCATCTAGCCAAAACAATGCAAATTGAGTAATTTCCTGCCTGCACCAGTGGCTGTCTGCATTTGCAACTAGTGACTGCATCTGATTGAATGTAGTTATTGTTCAGCTAACTATTATAGTATCTAGTATGGGGCCCCCTACTCAGACCTCCTGAAAACCCAGAACCCAGAGGATGCCACAGCTTCTATGCAGACCCCAGAACCTATAGTAACCAAAAGAAGTGAAGTAGCTTGTACTGATAAAAAAAAATCCCTGTTTTTTCATACTTTCTTACTGTGTTGAATTACAGTGCCTTGAAAAAGTATTCATACACCTTGAAATTTTCCACATTTTGTCATGTTACAACCAAAAACGTACCTGTATTTTATTGGGATTTTATATGCTAGACCAACACAAAGTGGCACATAATTATGAACTGGGAGAAAAATGCTAAATGGTTTTCAATTTCCTTTACAAATATGTGAAAAGGGTCATTGTCCTGCTGGAAGGTGAACCTCCGCCCCAGTCTCAAGCCTTTTGCAGACACTAACAGGTTTTCTTCTAATGCCCTGTAGACACGACCGGTTTTGCTGTCGGAATAAACTCCGAAGGTTTCTCCGACGGAACTCCGACGGAATTCCATTCAAGCAGTCTTGCCTACACACGGTCAAAACAAAGTCCGACCGTCCAGAACGAGGTGACGTACAGCACGGGACTAGAAAAAGGAAGTTCGATACCCAGTGTGCCACCCTTTGGGCTCCTTTTGCTAATCTCGTCTTTATCTCGTGCTAGTAGAAGTTTGGTTAGAGACGATTCGCGCTTTTCAGACTCCAGCTTTTTCAGATCGTTTTACTGCTGTTCAGTTTGTGCTTGTGAGTTTGTATCTGGTTTTTAGTGCGTGTAGTCAGTTCGTATCTGGTTTGTCAGTGCATTCTTGTCCGCTCGTTGCTGATTTTCAGCTCACTCTTCACAGGCCTTGCTGTTCTTCAGTGCCTTCTGTTAAAGTTGTGTTCCACCCAAAAAAAAAAAAAAATTTCGAAAAAATTTTTTTTTACTCACCTCTAAATGCCTGTTGCTAGGGGGTCCCTCGTAGTCTGTCTCCTTCAGTGCCTGGGCTGGTGACATCACTTCCCCTCAGCGCAGGAAGGGCTCAGCTCTGCCCCCTCCCTCTTGGCAATCATATGGAACACGTGACAGGTCCCATATGATTGCGCGGCCAATCACGGCGCGCGGCGCCGCTCGCGCATGCGCAGTGGGTGCCCGGCTGTGAAGCCACAGCCAAGCGCCCACAGTTGCAATGCCAGCGCTGCCAAGCGGAGGGGGAGATGAGTGGGGCTTCTGATCCCCCCGCATCGCTGGACCCTGGGACAGGTAAATGTCCGATTATTAAAAGTCAGCAGCTGCAGTATTTGTTCGTTCTGACCAGCCGACCGTTTTGAAGCCATGTTGCCTGTACGTATTCGTCATAGAGTTCATGCTGTGTGGGGGCTTGGTGTTGGGGTTCATTCTTTGACCCATGCCCAGTCCATGAACAGGGTGGGCAGGAGTTCATGGACCAAGAATTGGTTACTCCAGCATGACCAATTCTCGTACATGCCTTTGCTTCGTGAGGTCCAGGAGAATAATCCTGATGATTTCAGGAATTATCTCAGGATGACGGACCCCATTTTTCACCATTTGTTGGCTTTGCTGACCCCTTATATCAGCAGGCAGGATACCTGCATGAAGCAAGCCATCACTCCGGAGCAGAGGCTAGTCGCCACCTTGTGGTACTTGGCGACTGGGAGAAGCCTGCAGGACCTCAAGTTCTCAATAGGAGTCTCCCCCCAGGCTCTGGGGATTATTATTCCAGAGACCTGTTCTGCCATCATTCAGGTCCTGCAGAAGGACTATATTAAGGTAAGTTTTCTCCTTTAACATCACATTATATGTATTTAATGTTTGCTAATGTATTGTATTTATTTCATCATTCCCTAATTACCATGATTGGAATATGCTATGAATGTCCCCTTTATCCTCATGCATGCTGGAAGCTTTTAATGCTCCTTTTTTGGCCTACATGCATATTTGCCTTCACTAACCTCCCCAGCATGTTATCCTGGGCCCATATATGCCTATAGCCAGGTCCCCAATGTATATTGTCAGCTCCATTGTACTGCTTTCCCCGAAACACCCCCTAAAATGTGTCCAAATGTTATCTGTGTCCTTAAATTCATTTATAACCCCCCCCAAAATGTGTCCAAATGTTATGTGTGTCCTTAAGTTCATTTATAACCCCCCCCCAAAAAAAATGTGTCCAAATGTTATGTGTGTCCTTAAATTCATTTATAACCCCCCCCCCCAAAGTGTGTCCAAATATTATGTGCGTCCTTAAATTCATTTATAACCCTCCCCCACCCCCTAAAATGTGTCCAAATGTTATGTGTGTCCTTAAATTCAGGTGCTGGAGGCTTTTTTTTTGGCTCCCAAAGTCACCTCAAATCCTTCCCCCCCATACAATTTTATCAATGGGCCATCAGAGGGGATGAGGAATCTGATAAGTGGGCCTTATATTTTTGTCTTTAAATACTCCTTAAAATAAACGTTATACTGATGTTATGCAAGAATATTTTTTGTGTAATCTGCTTGCAATGTTATGTGCAAAAGTACTTATATTTTATTTCTTGTTTGGTTCCACAGTTTCCTTAAACACCGCAGGAATGGCAAACTGTGGCCTCCCATTTTGCTGACCGTTGGGACTTTCCCAATTGTGGAGGGGCTATAGATGAGAAGCATGTCCACATTGTGCCACCACCCCATTCGGGGTCTTACTATTATAACTATAAGGGGTTTAATAGTGTAGTGTTAATGGCGGTGGTGTCGGCACACTATGAGTTCCTCTATGTGGACGTGGGGAAGACTGGGTGGATGTCGGGTGGAGGAGTCTTTGCCCAGACGGAGTTTTACCAGCGTCTCCAGACTGGTGGCCTGGCATTGCCACGTGATAACGTGGAAGGACTCCCCTTCATCTTTATTGCAGATGAAGCCTTCGGTCTGGGCGAGCACCTGATGAGGCCATTCCCCCAAAGGACCCTCACCCCGGAGAGGAGGGTTTTTAACTACTGGCTGGCCACAGCGAGAAGAGTAGTTGAGAATGCCTTCGGGATAATGGCCAGCCGGTTCCGCCTGTTTCTGATAGCAATCCATATGCGGACTATAAAATCAACCATATCATCCTATGCTGCTGCATACTTCACAATTATTTATGAAAAAATTCACATAATTATATAGCCTCAGTTGGGCCTAAGGCCGGACTTATTACACAGAATTCCCTGACTGGCCTGGATACTGGCCATACTGGCTTGGCCCCCCAAAGCGCCCGTGAAGTTAGGGAGAAATATGTTAATCATTTTACGGGTAGGGGGGCCATTGCAATGCCAGACAATGTCTAATTTTTATTAATAAAAAAAATTATTAGATAAAATCTTGAAGTTTCTTTATTGCTTGCTTTTCTTTTTGGCTGTCTCCTAGGTTCTCCTAGTGCACTTGTAGTGCCAAGTGGATTTTCCTTTAGTAAATAAGCCCCATTGTCATTGTAAACACAAAATTACTGTCAAAACTGGTATTGAGCATTGAAAGAAAAAGCCACACATTGTTGTTTCTCAAAATTTTTACTCTGCACGTTCCCATGTGCGTTTATACAATTAAAAAAAAAAATTCTCAAAATTTTTGTTTTGTTTTGTTTTTTTTTTACAAACAGGCATGTTTTAAAACATAACATACACAACCCTGGAACTTACAAAGTTCAATGTATAAAAACTGAAGACAATATCAGACATTATAGTGTCAAAAATGTCATGATATTGCCGTAAATCCAATGGGGTGATGTCACCCCTGTAAAAGGCAAATTTTGAAGATGCACACAAATTGGGAGTCCAAATGGGTAATGTCAACATGTGCTATCTCCCATCATGGGGGATAAATGGATGTGTTTTGGGGGTGCAACCCCTTCCTCTCACCTACTAGAGTCATGAGGAAGGGGTTGCCCCCACAAAACGCGTACATTGAGATCCCCTGATGGCAGATACAGTAGCACATGTTGGCACACCGTGTGCATCTTCTTGGCTTTTAAAACGTACAATACAAAACTTTTTTGGGGAGTCGAAAAAAATATAAAAACAGAATGTGATTATGGAAAAATTTATATTCTCCCCAACACATCTATCATGTTCTTCATTTGCTGTTCAATAATGTTTAGTTTATTTCTAATATTGTCGATTTCCCCATTCCATTGCATTATTTCCTGAATGAGCCTTTGGGCGCTGGCCCTAGTGAAAGGATCTGTTGCTTCCTCTTCCACAACCAGCACATCACCTAAAAATTGTTTAAAAAACATGTATTTAGAAATATTCAGGCATACATAGATTACCTGAAGCTGGGGTGTCAGACACTCACCTGTTGGGGTGCCAATCTCGCCTACTTCCTCCACCTCTCCTTCCTCCAGATCCTCGGGGGGGGGGCTTGGGCTAATTTGCCAATCTGGTTGGCGATGTCGGGGGTCCCTGGTGTCCTCTGAGTGGTGTCCGAGTCTTTTCTCCCCTATGAGAATGAAACAAAAGGTATACTTAGCACACAGATATTTGAGTCCAGAAATAGGAATATGAAACATTGCTTTGAAGTGGTGTACAATTGTCTGTTTGGGCAGAGATCCAAGTTGAAGACATGATTAATCCTCTTTTAACCAAGCTGGAATACTTACCTTTTTTGGCCAAGTTTCACAGATGGAGACACCCCAAGTATCCACTGGAACACCTGTGTGGGTTACCCTAAAAAATGTGGTCTGGTCCCACACTAGTGCTCCTGAGTCCAGATGTGTAAACAGCTCCTGAGTGTCCTCTCCTTACATTCCACTGAATCAAGTTTGCAATTCATTCAAGTTTCAAAGACATCTAGACAACAATGTCCTAAACTTCTTTTAATAAGACAAATTAGCATGACTAAAAATGTAGTTAAAACCCTGTATCAACTAAATACATCGTATTTATTTTCAAATGAACGACTTTTCCTACGAACGATGTTTCCTACGAACGATTACTGTGCCCACAAACATGAAAGTAGCCATTTAAAACTGTAGAACAGTAAAGAAAAGCACATGGAGCAGCATGCAAGTTAATAATCATAATAGGAACACACGACAAGTACTTACTTTTTTGAAGCACCTTCTTTATTCTTCGATACTGATCCGGCTCCCTCAGTTTAAGGTCGGACCAGCGTTTCCTTAATTGGTCTTTGGAGCGTTGTACCCCAAAATTCTGCTCCAGAGTGTTCATAAATGTTGTCATGATTTGGTCCTTGCGCAAATTGGGATGGGTGTACAGCCCATGTTTCCCATCATAATCCTCCACCTGCAAGATGTCCACCATCTCCACCATTTCTTCAAAGGCCATGTTAGTCACCTTAAATCTCCTTCTCCTGGATCCGGATGTTTGGGGCTCCGGGCTTTCCTCCTCACTAGTTGAAAAATTAGCAACCACCTGTGTCTCCGCCATGTTGCTTCTACTGCGCACCGAAGAGAGAAGAGGCGGGGAATATTCTTGAAAAAAAAACATCAGGGTGGGCGACGTGGGCGGAGTTTCATGCATGCACAGTGTATATAAAGCTAACACGCATGTGTCGTACGTACGATCTGTGTGTGGAGGACAAACGAACGGAAGTGGCAAGCGTGCTAAATGAAGGTAAAATGTGAACTTGGCCCATCACAGTGGACTATACTGCTTCAAAATTGAGGCCTATATTGGGATAAGATAATGAGAGTTTAGGCTGACATTAGTTATTTTGTCTTGTGTATTGTCTTACAGCAAAGATGAATACCTTTAAGGACCCAGAATTCATGGGCAGTTTCATAGACAGATACAGGGAGATGAGGAATTTGTGGGAGGTGAAACAGTTTATATTATAATAAACCAGCTAGGCGTTCATCGCTGGAGAGACTTCTGGAATTTGGGAAGACTCGGGTCCCCAATGCAAACATCAAGTTTGTGGAAACTATAATTGGGATCTTGAGGAACATGTATAGGAATGAGCATATTAAAATAAAAAAATCCCTCAGATCAGGAGCATCAGCAGCGCAAGTGTATGTACCCAGACTGTGGTACTTCAACAAATTGCGGTTTCTGGACGAACAGACTGAAGCCAGGGAATCACTTTCTACCCTTCCCTGCAGCCTTCTCTCCACCGTTCCCTCAACCCCAGCAGAGGCTGACGAGGAACTACCTGGGCCTTCCATTCTGGTAGAAGTGGATGTGCCCAGCTGGAGTCAGGTATATTCTTTTTTAGACATATTTATTGTCCTAATATTAATGATGTTAACTAGATGTTAGAATTCCTTACAAATCAATGATTTTATACAAAAAATGATGTACACATATCACTAGACAGTAGTGGCCAAAAATGTTGGTGATCAGCTTTAAAAATGCTGGGGTCAGAATGATAGGTCTTTTCTATTTATTAACATTTAATTTGCAAGTCACGAGCTGAAAATTGTGTGTGATTGAGGAAGAAAAAACTACAACCATGTCCCTTTTTTATACACAGGATGAGCTCAGCCAGGAGGATTGTCTGGAAAGCGTCAGCCAGGAGGAGGCCGTACCCAGTGGCAGCCAGGAGGTGGCTGGGCCCAGTAGGAGCCTAACCCAATCTCAGGTGCCTCCCCTCTACCTTACCACCAAAAGGCCCAGGAAGGGGACAATGACAGAGGAGGCAGCACTGGGCCTCATTAGGGAAGCCAGCGATTTCCTCAGGAGCCCCCCAATGCTGAAAAGGCCTATGGCTGCTATCTAGCCACCAGGTTGCTGGAATTGGGCCAACGCCTCCTCTGTGAGAGAATTTTTTTTGATACCCTTCAGAAGGGGTTGAGGGGCCAGCTGACTGAGAACAGCAACATATATGAGCAAGCCCATCCTCCTCCTCCTCCTCCTGCCACAAGTCCACCACCAGAGCCACAGCCTCCAAGGAAGGCTGCAGGGAAGCGTGGAGGGAAGGGTGGAGGGAAGAAAAGAAAGTGATGGCCTGGGTTCAGTCTGGCCTGACAGAAGACGCAGGCTGGGGTAGTACCCCAGCCTGGGGACAGATATGTCATCTGCTGCTGGTCCTGATCTCTGGGATTCCTGGACCAGATTGTGCTCCCTATTATATGGACTCCTCAAGCTTCTAATTTGCTTTTCCAAAGACTTGATGTGTGCCCTGGGGATCAAAAGGCTTCGCATATTCCAAAAGTTTCTCCAGCATTGACTTCCTCTTTATTTTGTTACCAAGAATAAATGGATATTTTATTTTCAATAAATACTTTCCTATGTGTTTTTCTTCAAAAAGGACAGTTTGTTTGTGAGTAGGCAGGTACATTTCTAAAAGACAATGTCAAAGGGACACCAACCTCCTTGAGGTTACTAAAAAAATACAAGATAATAATGTTATTGTGGTAACTTGACACACACACAAAAAAATAATTATATGAAGATCACTAGAAAATAATTTTTAACTATTCATAAAATAAATCTTAATGAAATAAAAAATTATAAAAGATGAGTATAAAAAATAATTATAAACATTATTATGGAGATCAGGCTTTTAAAAAATAAAATATTATTCATGAGATGAGGATAAATATTGAAGAAATACGTTTGTGTGAATATGAGCAGCAAAACAACTTCATTCTTTTAGCATTATAAAGAAGAAAAGAATGCGCTGCATTAAAAGATCACAGAATTAGCAGCGTCAGGAATGTGCTATCTCCAATACGAACGCTAGTTTTACCACACCGATTGCTTCCGTCTCATACTTGCTTCAGAGCATGCGTTGTTTTTGGTCCGTCGGAACAGCATACAGACGAGCGCTTTTCACGATAGGAATTGGTTCCGTCAGAATTATTTATGACATGTTCCATTTGTGGGTCCATCAGAATTTTCGAAAAAAAAAAGTCAGATGAGGCACACACGCGATCACAATACTGTATATGATGAAAAGCTTCCGTCTGACTTTTTCTGTCGGACATTCCACTCGTGTGTACGCGGCATAAGATTGCTCTGTACTTGGCTCCATCCATCTTCCCATCAACTCTGACCAGCTTCCCTGTCCCTGCTAAAGAAAAGCATTCCCACAACATGATGCTGCCACCACCATGTTTCACGGTGGGGATGGTATGTTCAAGGTGACGTTCAGTGTTAGTTTTCTACCACACATAGCGTTTTTCTTTTAGGCCAAAAAGTTCAATTTTGGTCTCATCTGATCTGAGCACCTTCTTCCACATGTGTGCTGTGTCCCCCACATGACTTCTTGCAAACTGCAAATAGGACTTCTTATGCCCTTTTTCAACAGTGGCTTTCTTCTTGCCACTCTTCCATAAAGGCCAGATTTGTGGAGTGCACGATTAATAGTTGTCCTGTGGACAGATTCTTCAGCTGGATTCACACCTATGCATTTTTAGTGCTTTTTGCATTTTGCAGATTTGCTCTACAGAACATGTTCCATAGGAAACCATGTAAAATGGACTGTAGTGCAAATCTGCAAAATGCAAAAAGCACTAAAAATGCATAGGTGTGAATCCAGCCTTCCACCTGAGCTGTGGATCTCTGCAGCTCCTCCAGAGTTACCATGGGCCTCTTGGCTGCTTCTCTGATTAATGCTCTCCTTGCCTGGCCTGTCAGTTTAGGTGGATGGTCATGTCTTGTTAGGTTTGCAGTCATGCAATACTCTACTTTTTTGGATGATGGATTGAACAGTGCTCCGTGAGATGTTCAAAACTTCTCCACAGCTTTATCCCTGACCTGACCTGTCTGATGTGTTCCTTGGCCTTTATGATGCTGCATGTTCACTAAGGTTCTCTAACAAACCTCTGAGGGCTTCACAAAATAGCTGTATTTATACTGAGAATAAATTATACACAGGTGGACTCTGTTTACTAATTAGGTGACTTCTGAAGGCAATTGGTTAGACTAGATTTTAGTTAGGGATATCAGAGTAAAGGGGGCTGAATACAAATGCACGCCATGCTTTTCAGATATTTATTTGTAAAAAATTTGGAAAACCATTTATCATTTTACTTCTACGTCACAATTATGTGCCACTTTGTGTTGGTCTATCACATAAAATCCCAATAAAATAAATTTACGTTTTGGTTGTAACATGACAAAATGTAGAAAATTTCAAGGGGTATGAATACTTTTTCAAGGCACTGTATGTTTTTCCATTAGTCTTTATATTTTGTATTTTATTGTGAACGTACACAATTTTTATGAGCAAAGAGCTGTATATGGTGATTGTTAAATTAAACCTATATTATAGAAAAGGAATTCCGCAAACAATCCCCTATAACATAATAATCTGTCCCTAAATGTCATATTTTATGGAACAAAACGAAACAGATCATCTAAGAAACCGAACAATTTCAGTTGATAAATCACACAAATGTAATAATTCATCACAGCAAACCCATTTATAACAGCACCTTTAGATAAAGGCTAACTGAAGGTCCCATGCTGGTGATACCATAAATAAGTCCTTTTAGAAGGCTATGCTGACGCTGCTCTTATGCTGTTTTGAAGCTGCTCACAGTCAGGCTTGTGCTTTCATTCCCTGACCCAGCGACCTAGATTTTATTTCTGTGCAGGATAACTGAGACCTTGTCTATTACACATCTGAAATGTTTTCATTTTCTGAAAGAGACAGTCACAGGGTTAAGCAGAGAACGAGAACCAGAGAAAAGTAGTAATGCGAAATAGTAATGATGGAAATGAGATGTGTGTTTGACAGACTCCTAATGACAGCTAGTTTTAGTCCAGGACTGGGTGCTTTGGACTATTAAACCTTATCAAGTCTTGTTTTTAATAAAATTGCAATACTCCATGCAGCCTAGTCCTATGTTGTACTTGGCGTTAAAGTGATTGTAAAGCCTTACCTTGTAAAACAACCCATTCAGTTTAAAACAGAAAGAAAGGCAAAACATTTGTGTATAAATATAAAAAAAAAAACAATATAAATACCTTTTTTCCCTTTTTAGTAAGTGATCACATACCCTCTCTTCTCAGCTGCATAAGAGCTGGGGGAGGAGAAACAACAGGACCCTGATATTCCCAGTGAAAGGCTGTGCAGGAGGGGCGTGTCAGGACAAGTCTGATCATTGGAGGTGAGCAGACTTAGTTCCTGGCACAGCTAGAGAACTGACCACAGTGTGTTCTCCTGCTTAGTGTGGTCAATTTTTAATCAGAAAGCAAAGGGGCTGGCAGGAAGAGAAGGGATTTCACTCAAAGGAAGCAATACAAAGAGAACAGGATACTTTTTTTATACAAGCACATGGTACAACAGGCACATATCAGGAATAGGAAATGTTGGGTTTACAAATGCTTTAATGTGACATTTAGGCCTCATGCACATTGCACGTTATAAAAACGCCAGAAGTGTTAGCTGTAGAAAACTGTAGCCGTAGAATGAGCTTTGCAGAGCTTTTGTAGTAGCGTTTTTCAGTGTTTTTTAGCTGCAACTTTTTTTAGCAAAACTATACTCCCACAAAAGCTTATGGCTCAAAAACGCTGATAAACGCAGAATAGCCGAGTTTTTCAGTGTTTATCAGCATTTTTAAGCTTTTATCAGAGTTAGAGCATTTTTACAGCTGAAAAACTCCTCCTAAAACCCACTAGTTCTGTTTTTTTTTTTTTTACACCCTACCTTGAATCTTCATGGGGTCCTACTGTTATCCATCCCCATCCTTCTTCCTCTTCTGAAGGGGGTTTCCTGGACTTATTCTTATTTTCTGGGGGAACTCCCTGATACTTCCTTTCTACCCACTTTCCTGGGGCCGTGGAGGACATCCTGATGCTGTACCTGACGAGGAACCACCTCTTTCCTCACTGGTTCCAGTTTTAACCATTATAGCAAGTCTTGTAGGTTCAACAACCCTTTTCCCGTTGTCTACGGCAACAAAACCATTGTTAGTGGTACCAACCATTGATAGATCACACATTTCAGTGCTGTCTTTCTCAGTGTTTGTTAGGAGGGACTACAAACAGGCCAGCAACTATCCCCCATGGGACCTTCGCACAGTTTCATCTCACCTGTTGTCCAACATTCTGTGGGCAGCTGCACAAACCATTTCTTAATGCAATAATTCAGACTGCTGTACACATTATATTGTTACAGCAACCAGTACCATTAGCACTTTCCTCCACAGTGTCTCTGGGTACCTAAACCTGCTGTTGCTACATTTATTCTGGACCTTTCCTGCTCTTGGGGTCCAGTGAGTGAGGCAGTATCCCAGTCCTCTACCGGCCATTGCTCAGCTGCACCTCAGACCGCACCAGCAGAACTGTTCTTAGTCACCACATCAGGTGGAGGGACCTCTGATGTCTCCAACAGTTCTCCTGAGCGCCTTCCATACAAACCATTAACTGGAAGCACTCTCACAGGGAACCTCGAGATCACTTGAAACACTGCTAACAAACATGGTACCAACTAATTCCACTCATGCTTAATATTACCAGGAACAGCTTGTACTACCTGGTTGCATCCATTGGAACCCCGCAATACCAGAATGTCTGACTGTGGTGAAGACACCCAGGCATACAGGGAATGTGCTTCTATAACTTCAAGTAACTCCAACAGCACATCTGTCATCTTAATACACAAGGAGTTTTCCCTTATCAAAGACGCAGAGGGGCGCATCCACTGCAGTGTGAGAGGTCGAGACATTTAAAGGGGCCACCACCTCACTGGAAGTAACTGACATTACAACCTGGTGCTCCCCTAGAGCACTCTCAGATGCATGTCTCACACTGTGAGCCATCCCTATCCACGGCTCATCCATGCCACTACAGTGCCTCAAAGTGTAATAGGTAGTCAAATTAGATTGAAATGTATGCCCCTAGAACGCCTGATGGTGCTCCCTGCATGTTGGGCCTCTGTATGTGGCCAGGCTGTGTAAAATTCTCACACATGTGGTATCGCTATACTCAGGAAGAGTAGCAGACAATGTTTCGGGGTGTAATTTTTGCCATGTACATGCTATGTGTTGAAAATATTGTATAAATGGACAACTTTGTGTAAAAAAAAGGTGTTTTCATTTTCTTACCACATTTTCCAAAAACTTGTACAAAAAAATGACATGTTCAAAAGACTCGATATGGCTCATAGATTATACGTTGGGGTGTTTTCTTTCCATAACTGGGTCATTTTTTGGGAGTTTTTATTGTCCTGGTGCTTCAGGGCCTTCAAAATTGCAAGAGGTAGTCAAGAAATTAGATCCTAGAATGCCTGAAGGTGCTCCCTGCATGTTGGGCCTCTGTATGTGGCCACGGTGTGTAAAATTCTCACACATGTGGTATCGCCATACTCAGGAGGAGTAGTAGAATGTATTTTGGGGTGTAATTTGTGGTATGCATATGCTGTGTGTGAGAAATAACCTGATAATATGAAACTTTTGTGAAAAAAAAATCTTGATTTTGCAAAGAATTGTGGGAAAAAGTTACAACTTCAAAAAACTCACCATGCCTCTTTCTAAATACCTTTGAATGTCTACTTTCCAAAAATGGGTCATTTGGGGGGGGTGTACTGTCCTGGCTTGTTAGGGTCTCAAGAAATGAGCTAGGCCGTCAGTACTTCAGGTGTGATCAATTTTCAGTGATTGGCACCATAGCTTGTAGACTCTATAACTTTCACACAGATCAAATAATATACACCGATTTGGATTATTTTTTACCAAAGATATGTAGCAGTATAAAATTTGACCAAAATTTATTATGAAAAACTACTAATTTGCAAAATTTTTTAACAGAAACAAAGAAAAATGTATTTTTTTACAGAATTTTCAGTCTTTTTTTCATTTATAGCGCAAAAAATAAAAAACCCAGCAGTGATTAAATACCACCAAAATAAAGCTCTATTTGTGTGAAAAAAGTACAAAAATTTCATATGGGTACAGTGTTGCATGACTGAGTAAATGTCATTCAAAGCGTGAGAGCACTGAAAGCTGAAAAGTGGTCTCGTTAGGAAGGGGGTTTTAGTGCCCTGTGGTCAAGTGGTTAAAGAGCAAAGAGTCACTGAAGTAGTACCACCTTCTTTGAAAGAACCAACCATTATACAAAAAAACTGCAAAAATACAAATAAAAACAATATAAAAACTAAAAGAAAGAATGAACCATAAAAATAAACAAAAAACTAATTCCCAATTCAAATCTGAAGAATCTAAGGCAGGGGTAGGCAACCTTAAAGAGGTGGAGAGCTACCTGAACAACATGGGAAAAGTCAAAGATCACCAGGCAGTGTTGCCTCCTCACACCCGATTTAAACCTCTAATTGCTGTACTACTGTGTCACATTCGTGTGCATTGCACCAGTGGTGGAACTACCAGGGTTGCAACAGCGGATCTGCTCCCCCTTCTCCCCCTCCCCTCTCCTGTGTGTGCTCTGCGGAAAATGTGAAATGTGAAATGAGATCTGCTGTGCTGTGTCCTCTCTCGTCCCGTGCGAGAGAGGACAGAGGGGGAGATAGAACTGTTAATGCCGGCTCTGTGCTGTTCCATGAGATAGACGCTGTCAGCTCAGAGACGTGCTGAGAAGGCAGTACGCACTGATGAGTACTGATGAGTACTGATAGGAGGCATTGATGAGCTCTGATAGGAGGCATTGATGAACACTGCCACCTATCAGTGCTCACCAATACTGCCTATGAGTTCTGCCTATCAGAGCTCATCAATGCCCCCTGAGTTCTGCCTATCAATGTTCACCAGTGCCCATCTGTGCAGCCTATGAGTTCTGCCTATCAGTGCTCATCAATGCCCATCAGTGCCACCTATCAGTGACCATCAATGCCACCTATCAATGCTCGTCAGTGCACATTAGTGCCTCCTATCAGTGCTGCCTATCAGTTCTCATCAATGTGGCCTATCAGTGCCCATCAGTGCCTCCTATCAGTGCCCATCAGTGCCATCTATCACTGCCTCCTATCATGAACTCTGATAGGAGGCACTGATGGGCACTGATAGGAGTTACTGATAGGGGGCACTGATAGGAGGCACTGATAGATGGCACTGATGGGCACTGATAGGAGGCACTGATGGGCACTGATAGGCCACATTGATGAGAACTGATAGGCAGCACTGATAGGAGGCACTAATGTGCACTGACGAGCATTGATAGGTGGCATTGATGGTCACTGATAGGTGGCACTGATGGGCATTGATGAGCACTGATAGGCATTGATGAACTCTGATAGGAGGCACTGATGGGCACTGATAGGAGTTACTGATAGGGGGCACTGATAGGAGGCACTGATAGATGGCACTGATGGGCACTGATAGGAGGCACTGATAGGCACTGATAGGCCACATTGATGAGAACTGATAGGCAGCACTGATAGGAGGCACTAATGTGCACTGATGAGCATTGATAGGTGGCATTGATGGTCACTGATAGGTGGCACTGATGGGCATTGATGAGCACTGATAGGCAGAACTCATAGGCTGCACAGATGGGCACTGGTGAACATTGATAGGCAGAACTCAGGGGGCATTGATGAGCTCTGATAGGCAGAACTCATAGGCAGTATTGGTGAGCACTGATAGGTGGCACTGATAGGCAGCATTGATGAGCACTGATAGGCAGCACTGATCAGTGTTGTCAACCGTCCATTAATTGACGGGCAGCTCGTAAATATCAGCCCATTTTCGGGCCGCCCGTAAATGTCCATTACGGGCAACTGTGCCCATAAAAAGATGGCTGCTGGCTGAGAGCGCAACTGCGTATGCGCCATTCTGAAGCCTGCCGAGCTCAGGAAATCTCGTACATGCTCGGCAGGGCGGGCGCATGCGCAGTGAAGTGTTGGCACCGGCCGGCGCCATTTTTGAATGTCGGGCGCTCTGTTCTCGTTGACATCTCGCCACAGTCACAGCAGAGGAGGAGGAGGATCTCGGTCGGTCTGTCTGTCTCTGCCTGGAACGGAGGGAGTGCTGAACAGAGTGCCGCTGCGCTGGCCTGTCTGATCATCCACTCTCCACTCCAGGTAAGTCAGAAACTGATTTGAATTGTGCTGATCAGCCTGAGCCGAGGAGGGAGGACAGCTAGAGCAGAGCTGAGCCATTCAATAGGAGAACAGTACACACGCAGCCTCTGATGACCTGTGCCATGTCCAAGCAGCCTCTGACCCCCTGTGCCATGTCCAAGCAGCCTCTGATCCCCTGTACCATGTTCATGCAGCCTCTGACCCTCTGTGCCATGTCCAAGCAGCCTCTGACCCCCTTTGCCAAGCAGCCTCTGCCCCCCCCGTACCATGTCCAAGCAGCCTCTGACCCCCCGTACCATGTCCACTCAGCCTCTGACCCCCCGTACCATGTCCATGTAGCCTCCGCCCCCCCATACCATGTCTGCATAGCCTCTGACCCCCCGTACCATGTCCGCGTAGCTTCTGACCCCCTCCTGTTCCATGTATATGGAGAAATATAGTTGCTGACATTTGTTTAACTTAAAAACATTGCGAATAGCACTAGCAACATGTTTATCGTTTAAATATTGAAATTTGCAATGTTTAGCACTGAAAACAGGCATTTTAGGTACTTTTTTGCAGTGCCAGTAAAAAATGCAGCTCTGTCAGTAAATGTAATGTTTTTTGGCAATAAGAAAATTGGTGCCGTTTGTAAATTTTGGCGTCCTGCCAGTAAATATCACTTCGGGGGGGTTGGCAACACTGGCACTGATGGGCATTGAGCACTGATAAGTAGCACTGATAGATACTGACAGGTGGCATTGATGAGCACTGATAGGCAGCATTGATGAGCACTGATAGACTCTGATAGGCAGCATTGATGAGAACTGATAGATGGCACTGATGGGCAGCACTGAAGAGTACTGATAGGTGGCACTGATGGATGCTGTTAGCCATCATTAATGAGCACTGATAGGTGGTGCGGATAGGCAGAATTGGTGGGCACTGTTAGGTAGCATAGATGAGCAATGATAGGCAGCATTGATGGGCACTAATAGGTGGCATTGATGAGCACTGATAGGTGGCACTGATGATTGGGGCACTGATTATCAGTGTAAACAATTTACTGACATTCTTGACGGTTAACGGCAGTCCTTTCCTCACACAGACACATTGTGGGAGGAACAGGGCTGAGAATAACCGGCAAGTCTGTTTACATGTGATCAGCTGATCACGTGGTAAAGGGCTGCTGTGATTGCACTGGATGCATGTCCCAGGCGACACTTTGGAGGCAGGATTCTGGGAGGATGTCCATGGACACCCTCCCAAAATTGGAAGCCCGGGTCTCGGATGGAAGGGGGGGGCCATCATGGTTTCTTGCACCGGGGCCCTAAAGGTTCTAGTTATGCCTCTGCATTGCACAGGGCAATCATGGGTTTCAATCAGGTGGTGAGGAAGCAACATATCGCCTCCTCACCACCTGTCAAACACACTCAGGTCACTTTTCAGAGGAGCAGCAGTGCCTGCTGCACTTGTGAATAAACCCTGCGGTTGATTTACAGATTTACCGCCCCCCAATCCTGACCCCCTTTAGCTACTGAGGCAGCAGCCAAAGGTGTACACATGTCGCAGCAGGAACTAAACCCTTTGTTGCTTTTGATGGGTGCTACAGCCTGCGAAACGTGACCCATTCAAGTAAATGGGGCCACTCTGCAAGCGCATGCTTCTGCGGGGTCCAAGGGGATAAAGCAACACAACACTGCCTGCTTTAACACCTTGTTTGTTGTACTGCACAAGGTTATAGGGCATTTGCAGAGCGGCCTCATTCACTTAAATGGGTCATGCTTGTCAGATGCTACACCCTCCAGCCATGACAGGCCATATAACTCTTGCTGTAGCTGCAACATGTGTACACCCCTGGTGACTGCAGCTAAAGGGGGTGGCAGGGGTGGTAAACACATGTCTTAGCTATGGGGTTTTACCAACCCCCGCTCCAAACTACAAATGTAAATGAACCCTTACTGTTCTGAGCGTCCTTTAAAGGCTACTTTCACACTGCTGCGGTTTACCTGCACCGCGGGTGCAGCACAGTGCATCTGCAACTGTCCTGGGTTGGCTGTGGTTTGCCAAAGACTTCTATTATATTCTGTAGGTGTGGTGCTGTTTCTGAAAGCGCACCAAAACTCCTGTATTCAGAAAGCGCACCAAACCCCATATAACTGAAGTCTATGGCGGGTGAACCGCAGCAAATAAGTGTGAAAGCAGCCCTATACTATTATGCTCAGTGTATTGCTTTACACTGACCTGAAGATCTCTTCTTTCCTGCTGCTGGAACCACTCTGGAGACCGCTAGCAGGGATAAGAGGTGGAGTGCAGTTGGTATCACTCCGCATGCGACAGGAGCCAACACTACAGAGGAGGCATCTGCTTTTGCTCCCTACTACAGCTCCAACTTTACAAGTAGTCCCTCTGCAATGCACTTTGTTTATTGCTCTGGGATGGGGGGTCAGCAAGCCCAGACTGTGATCTACCAGTCACCTGGACGTGATCCACTGGTTGCTGACCCCCCGATCTAAAGTATTTAGTTTGTAGACCCAGAAAACCTCTCTTTTTTAAGAAGCAATTCCTGATCATCATCCCTCTTTAGTTTTGTGAATGGAATTTATGACAGTAGACAGACTGTTCCTTTTCAATGTATTGTAAAATATTTCACTAGACATACATACAGTGTGTGTGTGTGTGTGTGTGTGTGTGTGTGTGTGTGTGTGTGTGTGTGTGTGTGTGTGTGTGTATCTATATATATATATATATATATATATATATATATATATATATAGATACACACAGTGCCTTGCAAAAGTATTTACCCACCATGGCTTTTTACCTATTTTGTTACATTACAGCCTTTAGTTCAATGTTTTTTTAATCAGAATTATATGTGATGGATCAGAACACAATAGTCTAAGTTGGTGAAGTAAAGTTAGAAAAAGATATACATAAAACTATTTTTCAGAAATAAAAAAAAATTATAATTGGCATGTGCGTATGTATTCACCCCCTTTGTTATGAAGCCATAAAAAGCTCTGGTGCAACCAATTACCTTCAGAAGTCACATAATTAGTGAAATGATGTCCACCTGTGTGCAATCTAAGTGTCACATGATCTGTCATTACATATACACACCTTTTTGAAAGGCCCCAGAGGCTGCAACACCTAAGCAAGAGGCACCACTAACCAAACACTGCCATGAAGACCAAGGAACTCTCCAAACAAGTAAGGGACAAGTCAGGGTTAGGTTAAAAAAAAATGTCCAAATCTTGATGATCCCTAGGAACACCATCAAATCTATCATAACCAAATGGAGAGAACATGGCACAACAGCAAACCTGCCGAGAGAATTTAATTTGTTGGGTGAGCGGAAGCCAGTGGAAGGATTGACAGAGAGGGGTAGCAAACACAGAGTGATTGGTAAGGTGGATGAGTCTGTGAGCAGCATTCATGATGGATTGAAGATTGAAGATGGATTGATGGATATTCTTGAGCAAAACCTGTACCACTCTGTGTGTGATTTGAGGCTAGGATGGAGGTTCACCTTCCAGCAGGACAATGACCCCAAACACACTGCTAAAGCAACACTTGAGTGGTTTAAGGGGAAACATGTAAATGTGTTAGAATGGCCTAGTCAAAGCCCAGACCTCAATCCAATAGAAAATCTGTGGTCAGACTTAAAGATTGCTGTTCAAAAGCGCAAACCATCCAACTTGAAGGGGCTGGAGCAGTTTTGCAAGGAGGAATGGGCAAAAATCCTAGTGGTAAGATGAGGCAAGCTCATAGAGACTTATCCAAAGCGACTTGGAGCTGTGATAGCCACAAAAGGTGGCTCTACAAAATATTGACTTTAGGGGGGTGAATAGTTATGCACATTGACTTTTTCTGTTATTTTGTCTTATTTGTTGTTTGCTTTCACAATAAAAAAAAAACATCTTCAGTTGTGGGCATGTTCTGTAAATTAAATGATGCAAATCCTCAAACAATCCATGTTGATTCCAGGTTGGACGGAAAGTATTCAGACCCCCTTAAATTTTTCACTCTTTGTTATATTGCAGCCATTTGCTAAAATCATTTAAGTTCATTTTTATCCTCATTAATGTACACAAAGCACCCCATATTGACAGAAAAACACAGAATTGTTGCCATTTTTGCAGATTTATTAAAAAAGATAAACTGAAATATCACATGGTCCTAAGTATTCAGACCCTTTGCTGTGACACTCATATATTTAACTCAGGTGCTGTCCATTTCTTCTGATCATCCTTGAGATGGTTCTACACCTTCATTTAAATCCAGCTGTGTTTGATTATACTGATTGGACTTGATTAGAAAAGCCACACACCTGTCTACATAAGACCTTACAGCTCACAGTGCATGTCAGAACAAATGAGAATCATGAGGTCAAAGGAACTGCCTTAGGAGCTCAGAGACAGAATTGTGGCAAGGCACGGATCTGGCCAAGGTTACAAAAAAATTTCTGCTGCACTTAAGGTTCCTAAGAACACAGTGGCCTCCATAATCCTTAAATGGAAGATGTTTGGGACAACCAGAACCCTTCCTAGAGCTGGCCATCTGGCCAAACTGAGCTATCGGGGGAGAAGAGCCTTGGTGAGAGAGGTAAAGAAGAACCCAAAGATCACTGTGGCTGAGCTCCAGGGATGCAGTTGGGAGATGGGAGAAAGTTGTAGAAAGTCAACCATCACTGCAGCCCTCCACCAGTCGGGGCTTTATGGCAGAGTGGCCAGACGGAAGCCCGTTTGCTAAAAAAACACCTGAAGGACTCCAAGATGGTGAGAAATAAGATTCTCTGGTCTGATGAGACCAAGATAGAACTTTTTGGCCTTAATTTTAAGCGGTATGTGTGGAGAAAACCAGGCACTGCTCATCACCTGTCCAATACAATCCCAACAGTGAAGCATGGTGGTGGCAGCATCATGCTGTGGGGGTGTTTTTCAGCTGTAGGGACAGGACGACTGGTTGCAATCGAGGGAAAGATGAATGCGGCCAAGTGCAGGGATATCCTGGACGAAAACCTTCTCCAGAGTGCTCAGGACCTCAGACTGGGCTGAAGGTTCACCTTCCAACAAGACAATGACCCTAAGCACACAGCTAAAATAATGAAGGAGTGGCTTCACAACAACTCAGTGATTGTTCTTGAATGGCCCAGCCAGAGCTCTGACTTAAACCCAGTTGAGCATCTCTGGAGAGACCTAAAAATGGCTGTCCACCAACGTTTACCATCCAACCTGACAGAACTGGTGAGGATCTGCAAAGAGGAATGGCAGAGGATCCCCAAATCCAGGTGTGAAAAACTTGTTACATATTTCCCAAAAAGACTCATGGCTGTATTAGATCAAAAGGGTGCTTCTACTAAATACTGAGCAAAGTGTCTGAATACTTAGGACCATGTGATATTTCAGTTTTTCTTTTTTAATAAATCTGCAAAAATGTCAACAATTCTGTGTTTTTCTGTCAATATGGGGTGCTGTGTGTACATTAATGAGGAAAAAAATGAACTTAAATGAATTTAGCAAATGGCTGCAATATAACAAAGAGTGAAAAATTTAAGGGAGTCTGAATACTTTCCGTCCCCACTATATATATATACACACACACAGTATCTCACAAAAGTGAGTACACCCCTCACATTTTTGTAAATATTTTATTATATCTTTGTCATGTGACAACACTGAAGAAATTGCACTTTGCCATAATGTAAATTAGTGAGTGTACAGCTTGTATAACAGTGTAAATTTGCTGTCCCCTCAAAATAACTTAACACAGCCATTAATGTCTAAACCACTGGCAAAAAAAGTGAGTACACCCCTAAGTGAAAATGTCCAAATTGTGCTCAATTAGGTCAGTTCCTGACTAACAAGGTGGCCCCTAATGGGTTCCCCAAAACAAACAGGCAGCACCTACACCTTTTTAGTGTTCTGTCAACTTTTGAAAAGTTCTCTCTGACACTTTATTCCATTTCACAATGGGCGCAATTGGTCCTTTGGTGAAATCAAAAAGTGGAAATCGCTATATTAGCACAGCTAGGCACAAAACACCTGTAGTATCCAACAATGCCTAGAAAGGTCTAACCACTTTTGTTTGTAAACTGGCTAGGCCCAACATTTAATTTCTTTGATCTTATCTTTTAGAGACTTTATAACCCCTTCGTCCTATGCTGTAGCCTAGATACCAGGCTTCTGCCAGGCCTATTGCACATTATTTTTGGTTTGACTGAAGAGCCCAGCCATACAAATTGAATCTAGAAATGTCTGGGACTACGGTAGGTGTGAATCCCAGTGAAGCCAAAAAAATTACAATATCTTCTAGATATGCCCAACCATATGCTTTGTTGGGGTTAAGAATGCAGTCTATCGTTCTTTGGCCCCTTGTAGGCCAAAAGGGAGGACCATGTACTGGTACCTGTTTTTTTCCTTCCACAATTCCTTTTAAATATGTATCATTATCACTGATAGGTCTTACATAATAATTTAGTTACGGTATATTGTTTTACAGTTCTTGTAAGTTGTAAATTGCAAAATTGAGTTTCCTGTTATCAAGCACACACATGCACAATGAATTTCTGTAATCATGACTATATCAAAAAATGTATTATCCTAATGCAAGAAGTTTAGGTATCTAAATTTGGCATGGTATTATCTTCTTGCATCTTCTACAGCAGCACTCTTCAACATCTTCTACAGCAGTACTCAAAATGATGAAGGAGGAAGTGACATAACGAGCCCATCAATTCATAATAAGAAGCATGCTGATAGTAGGAGAAAGCAGAATGACAGAGAGTGACAGCTCTGGGCTGCTTCTCCTTTCACTGTGTAGTCACTAGCTGCGGGTGGGTCATTGACAGCCCAGGCACAGTGGAAGTGGATTGAATGATGCTGGCCATCATTCATCCTGGAAGACTGAGAACATCTAGTGGCAAAAAAGAAAGATTAAGGGGGAGAGATACATATTAATGGTGAGTAGTGCAGTAAAAGCAGCCATTTTTATTCCATCTTTTAATATTTTTTTTATTTTTGACTAGAGTTTATCTTAAACAATTCCCTGAATACTTTACTACTGACATTAAAGGTTAATTTTTGTAATTTAATTGGCTCTCAGATAAAATGAAGGAACCCTAGGTTTCAACAAAGCAAAATATTCTTATACCCAACCTCATACTATATATGGCACTAGCTTAGTAATTAATTGATGATTTCTGCCATTAGAAATCGATTCTAAGTGAGCAAGTTAAATAAGAATAGCATCATAATATATATAACACTCCATTTTCTACAGTCACAAAACTATTCTATAACATCTTATTGTGTAAATTCCCAGGACTTCAAACAGGTTTTATATTTTAGCAGGCGGCTGCTGAGATCTACAAACTAGGTCAAAAATTCCTTAGAGACATATTGGCTGCATGTGAATTTCTGTGCAGTGAAGTTAAAAAAAAAACATTACAAAGCTTTCAAAATGAGAAATATTGATTTATCTAAAGAATGAAATGCACAGCCATGAAAAAGAATAAAGATATCCCCAGCTGATTATGTTCAGAACAGGAGCATCACCAATATAGTTGCAAGAAAATATCTCTAAACACTTTAGAATGACCTGATTTTCTGCAAGAATTTGAAATGATCTTCAACTAAGGAGTGTTATTTACTATTGGTTTGACAGGATATTTGCTCAACATTCACATATTTTTCGACCAAGATTTGATTTTCCAAATCCAATGTATTTGTTCCAGTGATTTTTTGCCCATTTGCAAAAGAGATTCCCCCAACAACTGCCAATCAAAATCGTCATCAGATTCGCTCATGCCAAAATGTCCAAAATGTCCAAGATTTGCCCACATCTGTTCTTCAACAAGAAAAATGTTATTTGCTATTCTGTACTGTTTTTTTGTGTGATTGGAAATAATTATGTACATTATTTTGTATATTTAGTATAAATATTACATTTTTGTTTGATCCTTTTGCTATAATATGTTTTGGAATGTTGCTACAATAGACACTCTTAGGACAATATACAATGTACTATATTATATATTATAAATACCCCCTTTGAAGAAGTCAATATTGACGTAACATGTAGGGCAGAGGCACATTTCCAGAGGAGAGGATTCCTCTTCACAGAAGCCCCAGCCCAACCTGTCTGAGCATCAGAGTTGTCAGTTGGACTCTACAGAAAGCAGTGAGCCGCGAATGTTATCCGGCACTGAGTAGTAATGTTCTGCATTTGCTTTTAGCCTTTTCTGTGAATGGGTTTTCATTGTTTTAATAAAGCGTCTTAGATCTTCATACAGAGAGCACTGTTTGTTTATGGGCTGTATCTGTATGTGCATATATTGAAGCCGTTTGCTGGATGAAAAATCTCTTCTATTAAAGGAGAACAAATTCCATCTGACGTTTTATATTCTAAAGGTCTATATTACAAAGTGAGCGGCCATCTGTTTGCATATTGGTGGTGGAGTTTTTTACTCACATATTTATGGTGGCATTTTTAATTGAAGAGTTTTATCACACAGTTTGTCATGGACTGACACTTGGATGGACTATTAATTAGTGGTTCATAATATACAGTATATTTATATATACTGTATATGCATAATTTTGGACTTTAGCTTGAGTAACAGCTATATTATCACATTATGAGTGTATATGTTTTTCTTTCCTTTTATTTTAAACTTTTGATCAGTATTGCACCTTGGGTGATTTGTTAGATCTGCACTTTTGGTATTGTAAATTTGAGACTGTACCGCACAAAACAAGTAATTGGTGCTTGTAACAGAACCAGCTCCAATCCCCACTAGTTCTCCTTACCAGCACTCTTAATTTATTAGAGAAAAAGTCAAAAACTCATATGCATTACAAGCTTTTTGGGAAAAGATTACTCTTTCTCAGATAAGACACACTGAATTGTATATGTCTTACTTGAAAAAGAGCAGACTTTGCCTAAAGCTTGTATGTACAGTATATAAGACACTGTTTCTTACATTTTATTTCTAATAAATTAAGATTTATTTAAATTCAATTTAAAATTGCTGCAACCATGGACTTTATTTGACTATATAGTATTTCTTATATAATGCATATATATTTACCATATTTATCGGCGTATTACACGCAAAGGCGTATAACACGCACATTCATTTTAAGAGGGAAGTTTCAGGAAAAAAACTTAAATTTTAAATAAGGAATGCCCAACTGCAGCCTCACAAGTGCCATCAATGCAGCCTCATCAGTCCACATCAATGCAGCAGCCTTGCCATTGCCATCAATGCAGCAGCCTCACCATTGCCATCAATGCAGCAGCCTCACCATTGCCATCAATGCAGCCTGATCGATGCCCATCTGCAGCCTAGAGGGGACAGGGAGGGGGGGTGGGATGAGCACCGACAGATTACATACAGTGAGAATCTCCTATGATAGACAGAACAGTGGTCCAATGGTGTCCCAGGAGACGGGACTTCTTATTACAGAGGCTGCCAAGTAAACAGGAGATTCTCACTATATTTAATCTGACGGCGCTCGTCCCAACCCCTTCCCTGTCCCCTCCGAGGCAGCTAAAATTTAAGTATTGGCGTATAACACGCACGCACTATTTGCACCCAATTTTCATGGTGAAAAAGTGAGTGTTATATGCCAATAAATACAGTATATATTTTTTTCAGAAATGCTTTATTGGACTATTTATCTTTTTTATTACTTAGCAGGTGAGTGTTTTGGAACTATGAATTTTGTTTGTCCATGAGAGAGAACCTTGGCTAACCTTAACATAACCTTAGAGATAAGCTTAACCCATGTTAGCACTTTGATAATACATTATATATATATAGATAGATAGATAGATATAGATATACAGTGGGGCAGAGTTCTACTTTGGTTTCATCTGACTATTTGACATTCTCCCAATCCTCTTCTGGATCATCCAAATGCTCGCTAGCAAACCTCAGATGGGCCCGGACATGTACTGGCTTAAGCAGGGGGACACATCTGGCACTGCAGGATCTGAGTCTCTGGTGGCATAGTGTGTTACTGATGGTAGCCTTTGTTACGTTGGTCCCAGCTCTGTGCAGGTTATTCACTAGGTCCCCCGTGTGGTTCTGGGAGTTTTGCTCACCGTTCTTGTGATCATTTTGACCCCACGCGGTGAGATCTTGTGTGGAGCCCCAGATCGAGGGAGATTATCAGTGGTCTTGTATGTCTTCCATTTTCTAATTATTGTTCCCACAGTTTATTTCTTCACACCGAGTTGCTTGCCTATTGCAGATTCAGTCTTCCCAGCCTGGTGTCAGTCTACATTTTTGTTTCTGGTGTCCTTCGACAGCTCTTTGGTCTTCACCATAGTGGAGTTTGGAGTGTGACTGTTTGAGGTTGTGGACAGGTGTCTTTTATACTGATAACAAGTTCAAACAGGTGCCATTAATACAGGTAATGAGTGGAGGACAGAGGAGCCTCTTAAAGAAGAAGATACAGGTCTGTGAGAGCCAGAAATCTTGCCTGTTTGTAGGTGACGAAATACTTATTTTCCACCATAATTTGCAAATAAATTCTTTCAAAAATCAGACAATGTGATTGTCTGGATTTGTTTCCACATTTTGTCTCGCATAGTTGAGGTACACGTATGATGACAATTACAGGCCTCTCATCTTTTTAAGTGGGAGAACTTGCACAATTGGTGGCTGACTAAATACTTTTTTTCCCCACTGTAGATATATATATATATATATTTGAATAGGCAGTGGCGGGATTACCGGGGTCGCGACGGGGCTGGCATTCCGCCACTGTGGGGGGGGGGCCCAGCGGGGTTGCTCTTCACATCGCTGAGGCTGAGCGTGTCTCTCATCTAACAGCAGAGAGACACTGGCATTGTTTGTTTTATTTGCCTGCTCTCCGTGTGTCCTCTCTCTCTCGCACGGCATGACAGAGGACACACAGCTGATCTCCCCCCTCCCCTCTCCTGTGTGCTCCGCGGGTAGTCAAGTGTGAAGCTAAGGAGCTCACATTTCCCGCGGAGCACACAGAGAGGGGAGGGGGGAGATCAGCTGTGTGTCCTCTGTCATGCCGTGCGGGAGAGGACACACGGAGAGCAGGGAAATAAAACAAACAATGCCGGTGTCTCTCTGCTGTTAGATGAGAGACACACAGGCGTACAGCGGAGCGGACCGAAGCCGCCTCCCCCTCCTCTCTGGTTACGGAGGGGGAGGAGGAGGAGTCCAAGGGAGAACGCTGTTCTGAGGTCTGTAAAGTTTGTATTCAAATAGACATGTGCTGGGGGGAACACTACGGGGTGGGGGTCTGCACTGAGGGGGGTCTGCATTGATGAGGTGGGGGTCTGCACTGAGGGGGGGTCTGCATTGATGAGGTGGGGGTCTGCACTGAGGGGGGTCTGCATTGATGAGGTGGGGGTCTGCACTGAGGGGGGTCTGCATTGATGAGGTGGGGGTCTGCATTGAGGGGGTCTGCATTAATGAGGTGGGGGTCTGCACTGAGGGGGGTCTGCATTGATGAGGTGGGGGTCTGCACTGAGGGGGGTCTGCATTGATGAGGTGGGGGTCTGCACTGAGGGGGGTCTGCATTGATGGGGTGGGGGTCTGCACTGAGGGGGGTCTGCATTGATGAGGTGGGGGTCTGCACTGAGGGGGGTCTGCATTGATAAGGTGGGGTCTGCACTGAGGGGGGTCTGCATTGATGGGGTGGGGGTCTGCACTGAGGGGGGTCTGCATTGATGGAGGGAGGGGGGTCTGCACTGAGTGGGATCTGCATTGATGGGGGGCCTGCACTGAGGAGGGGGGGTGCTGATGGAGGGGGGTGGTCTGCATTGTGGGGGGCCTGCACTGATGGCGGGGGATCTGTAATGAGGGGGGGTGTGTGCTGATGGAGGGGGGTGGTCTGCATTGTGGGGGGCCTGCACTGAAGGAGGGGGGGTCTGTACTGAGGGGGGGTGTGAACTGATGGAGGGGAGGTCTGCACTTATGGAGGGGGGTCTGCAATGATGGATGGGAGTCTATGCTGATAGAGGGGGGCTATACTGATAGACGGGGGTCTGCAATGAGGGGGGCTATACTGATGGATGGGGTCTGTACTTAGTAAGGAGGATCTATACTGCGAGACGGGGGTCTGTACTCAGTGGGGGGTCTATACTGAGAGGGGGGTCTGCAGTTAGTGGAGGGGGGTCTGTACTGAGGGGGGGCTATAGTTGGTGGAGGGGGGTGACACCAATTTTTTCCTCACCGGGTGACACCAACCCTAGTGATGCCACTGGAGAGACGCTCTCCGCTCAGAGCCGTGCTGTCCTGAGGAGACAGAGGACTCTGATAGAGGACTCTGATGGGCACTGATAGGGGGCACTGATAAGATTTACTGATGAGCACTGAAGGGGAGGCACTGATAGGGGACACCGATGGGAGGCACTGATAGGGGACACCGATGGGAGGCACTGATAGGGGACACTGATGGGCACTGAAGGGAGGCACTGATAGGGGGCACTGACGGGAGGCACTGTTGGGCAATGATGGGGGGCACTGAGAAGGCCCTAGGGGGCACTGATAGGGGGCACCGATGGGAGGCACTGATAGGATTTACTGATGAGCATTGATGGGGGCACCGATGGGAGGCACCAATGGGATTTACTGATGAGCACTGAAGGGAGGCACTGATAGGGGGCACTAAGAAGGCACTGATAGGGGCACTGATAGGAGGCACTGAAAGGGGGCACTGAAAGGGGGCACTGATAGGAGGCATTGATGGGCATTGATAAGCACTGATAGGCAGAACTCATAGGCTGCACAGATGGGCACTGAGGAACACTGATAGGCAGAACTAAGGCAGTATTGATGGGCACTGATGGGCAGTATTTAACCTCCCTGGCGGTATGATTATTTTGGATTTTAGGTGCTGAAAGCGGTACAATTATTTTGCATGGAAATTTGGCGTTTTATATTGTAGGTCTGTAATTCTTAACAATAACACACTTAAATCTGTCCAAACAAGAGTCTAGTAGATATCCTGGGTATGATAAAGTTTGAAACACAAAAACATAAATTATAATAAAATAAATAAAAATAAATAATTAAAAAATAAAAAAATAAAATTAATAATAAAATAAATTTCCCCACGATTCACTATCGCTCAATTTTGCAAGTGTTCTAATTTACTATCGCTGTTTTCTAGCTGATCTAAAGCCACTTTTGATGTAAAGGGACACTTTTTGGTTGCTATGGACAATCTCCAGTTTCCAGGCAGAAAGAACAGTATATATAACATAAAACTGCATGCAGGGCATAGGACAAAGCACTGGGGACAAAAGGGATGTGAAATAATTTCATACAGTACTGTAATCTGTAAGATTACAGTACTGTATGTGTTATGATTTTACACTTTTTTGAATTTGCCGCCAGGCTCCGCCCCCATGCGTTGCGCCGCTCGCAGGGAACGGAGCCTGGCACGGAGAGGCTTCGGAGGAGGACGGAGCCCGCAGACACAGCGGGGGACATCGCAGGATCCCGGGGACAAGGTAAGTAAAGCCACACCAGGATCCTGTGATGTAATCCCGAGTGTGGCTCGGGGTTACCGCTAATGGTCCTGAATTTTAACCCCGAGCCACACTCGGGAAAACCGCCAGGGAGGCTACGAGTACCGATAGGTGGCATAGATGGACGCTGCAATAATGAGCACTGATAGGTGGTGCTGATAGGTGGATTTGATGGGCACTAAGAGCCCTTGCACACTGGGGCGGGGGCGGCGTCGGCGGTAAAACGCCGCTATTAATAGCGGCGTTTTACCGTCGGTATGCGGCCGCTAGCGGGGCGGTTTTACCCCCCCGCTAGCGGCCGAGAAAGGGTTAAAAACCACCGCAAAGCGCCTCTGCAGAGGCGCATTGCCGGAGGTATAGCCGCGCCGTTCCATTGATTTCAATGGGCAGGAGCGGTAAAGGAGCGGTATACACACCGCTCCTTCACCGCTCCAAAGATGCTGCTAGCAGGACTTTTATTACCGTCCTGCCAGCGCATCGCTCCAGTGTGCAAGCCCTCGGGGCTTGCACACAGGAATACATGCAGCGGCACTTTCGGGGCGGTTTGCAGGCGCTATTATTAGCGCAATAGCGCCTGCAAACCGCCCCAGTGTGCAAGGGCTCTAAGGCTCGATTCACACCTATGCATGTTGCTTTTGGGCGTTTTTGGAGGTTTTTTTTTCATGCTTGCCACGTTTTTGAGCAGCGTTTTTGCAGCGTTTTTGCCGCGATTTTGCCGCGATTTTGCCGCGATTTGCGTTTTGCGTTTTTTTTTTTTTTTTTTTTTTTTACAGTTTTTTTTTTACAGTCTAAAAAAAAATTTAAAAAAAAGTAAAAAAAAAAAAAAAAAAACGGCAAAAACGCTGCAAAAACGCTGCAAAAACGGTGCACTTGCGTTTTTGATGCTTGTCCATTGAATTCTATTACATGCAAAACGCTGCATTTTGCATGAAAAAAAGTCCCTGACCCTTTCCAAAAATGCAGAGAAACAAAAAGGCATTGATGTGAACATGTTCCATAGGAACCCATGTTAAAAAATTCCTGTGCATTTCTGCAAAATGCAAAATGCATCAAAAAACGCGCTAGTGTGAATGGAGCCTTATAGGCAGCATTAATGAGCATTGATAGGTAACACTTGTAGGCGGCACTGATGGGCACTGATAGGTGGCATTGATGGGCACTGATACATGGCACTGATGATTGTGGTACTGATTATCAGTGTAAACAATTTACTGACATTCTTGACAGTTAATGGCAGTCCTTTCCTCACACAGACACAGCGTGGGAGGGAAGGGCTGCGGATAACCGGCAAGTCTGTTTACATGTGATCAGCTGACATCACATGGTAAAGGGCCACTATGATTGCGCTGGATGCATGTCCCAGGGGGCATGCGGGAAGCACGGTTTTGGGAGGATGTCCATGGATGCCCTCCCAAAATTGGAAGCCTGGAGCTCGGATGGAAGGGGGGGGGGCATCATTGTTTCTTGCACCGGGGCCCTGAAGGTTCTAGTTACGCCTCTGTGAATAGGGGAACCCCACTTTTGCAGAGAGTTCTTGGTTGTGAATTTTTTGTGTAAAATGAAGTTTGTGAAGAATGTTTGGAATACTGCTTAGAAAATTAAAGTGGAAGTTCAGTCAAAAACCTTACTAAGGCTAAACCTACTCCCATTCACATTCAAAGTCTATTTTATCTACTCTGTAAAAGAAAAGATGCTCATACTTATCTGTTCTGAAGCTGCTCCAGTCCAGTCAAATCACTGTAGAAGTGAGATCGTCGACAACAACTGCAAATGCCTGTGTGGCAACGTCACCCATAGACTTACTATGGGGCATCCATTGTTGGCCTCCTCTACACTGGAGCCTGCGTTAGGACCTGATCATGTGACCGGACAAAAGCGGCTTCAGAATAGGTACGTATGAGCATCTTTTCTTTCACAGGGTCAATAGAATAGTCTTAGAATGGGGTGGGAGTAGGCTTAGCCTTACTTAGAGTTTGACTGAACTTCAATTAAGAAATACTATGTAGAAACATTGTTACGTTGTATTTACTCTGTTGGATTCATATGCAGATCAAAGGGGTGATGTTTGATCTGCAATATGATGTCAGATAACACAACCTTACAAGTATTTTTTTTTTTTTTTCATGAAATTTGCTTCTACTTAATTCTACTTAAACTCTTGTTAAACCTTAGTAAACCCATGTATTATTTTTCTTATGATTTTTTTTTTATTCTTTATTTTTTTTTTTTATTCTTTAACCTTTTTTATTTATCCATTTTTTCACTTACATTTGTTTTGTTACTTTAGTGTCACAAAAAAAAAAATTGCAAACTACAGAATAAAATGTGCACTTTTTATGTACAATAACACTACTCAAAAAAAATACCAAAAAAGTATTTTTTTTTTAGTTTTGTTCCTTTTAATGTTTATGTAATTCATAGAAAAAAGTAAATGAGTCAAAAGGTATGCATTCACCTCCCCTGCTCCTTGTCTGCTGTATTCTGTATGGAGTTTCAATCAATGAGAGAGAGGCTTAATGCAAAAAACACCCACTGTGTTTTCTTTCAAGAAAATATTATTACATAATTGTATAAAACATATTAAATATTGTAAAAAAAAATTAAAAAAACAGTTTAACTTAAAAAAAAAATTGACCTAGACCTAGTATCGTCTCTGTCAAATTATCAGGTAAGTATAATCAGAAAGTAAAGTGTTCTGTACTAAGGCAGGTCATGTTGTATGGTCTGGATACTGAATTAAACCAGTTTGTTTTCATCTCAGCACATTAGCAGCTTACTGTGTGGCTGTGTACATTACAATGATAAATACATTTTCTTTCATTTGCCAGAGATTACTCAGAGAAATCAATATTAAAATATGAACTTTGGCTCAGTCAGGGTGTACCTTGTGCTGAGAACATCGAGTATATTTTTACAGATAACAGAACAGAAGTGTTCCATGTGAACACAGCAAAGAGGTATGAACTGATAACTGACTGCACTTGAATCACTTGCTTGTTTTCACTAAGTGAGAGAGTGTTATCACATAGCAACAGAAACATATCAATTAAACTTAGAATGTCTACAAAATGTATATAAAGGCGGTGCCCTTATTAAGACAAAACCATGTCACTGAAGACGTCATTTTGACATAACATTTAGGGAGGAGCCTATTGACTTGGGAGAGTGATTTAAGAGACTTCATGATTCTACATGATCCATCCTGGTGTTTGGTCTTTCAGCTGCTGCAGTGGGAAGGCATGTGAGTGAGAACAGCAGCAGGTTTTGAAGCACTTGTTTTTAACCACTTGCTGTCCAGCGATATACTGGTAAATTAATGGATTGGAAGGGTGATATCTTAGTCACCGCTGCAGCAATGATCAAGATATCGTTTTTTAGGGCTGGCAATTCCTTTCAATGTAAAAGTAATCCTAGCAGCTAAGAAGCCACTGGATTACTTTTACAGTCGGCAGAAGAGGGTCCCACCCCCTCCCGATGCAGATGCTTTTACCAGGCTCTCCTGTACGCTCGAGGAGCCCGCTAAGCATTTGACTGGCGGCATCGGGTTCCTAGGACACAGTGAGAAGAAATTATGCTGTTCCTCCCACTGTGTGACTCCAGAAACCAGAAGCGACAAGGATTTTGTCACTTCGGGTTTCAATCTCATGTAAACCATCTAAACCACCATTTTATTGTCTAGGGCCTCTGCTTAAAAAATATATAATGTTTGGGGGTTTTAGTACAAAAAAATAGATTTTTACATATATATGAGAAGTGTCAGAACTGGCCCAGTGTTGAAGTGGTTAATTTTCCATGTGAGTGCATACGCAATTTTTTAAAATAAAATCAGTTTATCAGAGAGCGCTAAGGATTGCCTTGACCAAGAGCAGAGTAGGCTTAGGTTTTATCTTGCCATACTTCTTTAACACCTTGGCGCCGGCCTCTCATCGGGTGGGCCTTGGTGTTGAGCGGCAGCATAGTGTGTGTGTTCCCAGCTCGCTCTTGGCACAGTTACCGGCAGCTAACGGAAAACTTTCTGATCATGTGACCGCCAATCATGGCGGTCACATGACCATAAACCTCGCCCTGCCTCCCGGCATCCTAAACCCTAAAGGACTGGTAGGAGCAGGCTCCAAGGGGTTATGCCCCTCCCACTGTTACTGTAGTTTTTATAAACCCACAAATCACCTCTCTGCTCATAGTGCCAAGGGCATTTTGTCTATAAAACTTAAATAAATGTCTGCTTTTTTGTTACAAAAATGTTTGACCAGTTGTCTCAAGGCAATGTTAAAAATGGTGGCATGATTTTGGGGGTGTGGCTAAAATTGGGTGCATGATTCTATGAGTGTGTTTAAAAGTGGATGAAGTCAGGAGGATGTTTGAGTTCATTTTGAAGTTGGTAACCTTAGCTTGTAGCAGATTTGGCTGCCCCCTGCTCTGCCTGATTGCCAGACACTACAGATTGGGCAAAACTACAACACTTCTTTCAGAGGTCCGTGCTTTGCTCCCACTCCAGTGCATTGTGCTATTGGCTCATGACAATGATGGACTTCCTCACTGACCAATATTAATGTTTAGGGGGCAGAAGCATATGAACATATAGCCTGAAAAAAACAGTGGTGTATGTATATCTGTTTTATTCTGTTGCATTGCACTGGCAGGCCACAAGACAAAGTCTGAGTTGGACAACTTTGCTTTACAGCTTTTTTTTTCCCATCAATCATTCTAGGAATGATGGTAAAAACCCTTCAGTGTGCAGCTCCCCCTAATACCTACCTGAGCCCAATCCCGATCCAGCGACATGCACGAGAGCAGAGGTCTCTCCCTCGGGGGGTGGGACTGAGTCATGCTCTATGTGTCCCATAGACACACAGAGGAGGCTCCGGAGTGAGCATGCACGAGTGTCCCCAGGGAAAGCAGCTTGCACTGGGGGCACTTGGCAAGGGGGAAGGGCCAAAAGCGCCAGCAGGGGACCAGAGAAGAGGAATACCAGGGCTGCTCTGTATGATGCGTTTATTATTTTAAAGAAAAAAAAACTCCAACCTTTATAACCACTTTATAACCGCACATTTACTGCGGCAGGGTGGCCCGGCTGTGCAAAACAACATACCTGTATGTTGTTAGTGCTTCCTAGTCTGCGGTGCACGTGCGTGCTGCTGGCAACCTACTCCCGCTGTGATTGGACACAGTGGGAGCCAATCAGCAGTCCGGCGACCCCAATGGCCTCCGGCCACCCGATCGTTCAGGGGAGTTCTATTTATGTGAAAATTGGCCTGGGAAGGAAGGGGGTGAAAGTGCCCGGTATTGTAGCAGTTAATTAAGAAATACAGCGAATGCAAAGCAGGAGGAGTTCATCTAACTATTCTGTGGTTTATCTTAGAAAATATTCGCCTAAAAATGTTTCATTCTCAAACATAAATCCTGAAATTGCAGTTTCTGTGCATGAAATGAGCATCTAACCCTTGAAATCCATATTTTCTCAAAAATCTTCACATTTCCTATTCACTCTATTACAGATTCTACTTCCAAAAAAAAAAAAATGTGTGACTTAAACACAGCAAAGTTCACAAAGTTCTACATATGCTGTTCCTTGTTGAGTTTAGCTTAATTTGTCTTGGAACAAACTTGGATGACTTTGTCTTGGAACAAACGTATTTGACTAGTTTGCTGGTGTAAGTAATTATTTGAAATCTATATCTAATAAACACAGTTTGATACATTAATGTCCCTTTGGCTTGGACCTTAGCTGAAAGACCTATTTTGCAAAAATTAGTTCTCCTTTAGAAAATGGTAATTTGCATAATCTAGTTCTAGAAAACTTTTGATTGTGGGTAATTATATCTCATTATAGACCATGCTGCTGATAATTTGACAGGTATGTTGCAAAAAAGAAAGAATAATAAAAAAAAAAAATTGTTCTCACAGTTAACAAAAGAGGTAACATAGTGCCACCTTGTGTTTATTAGCATAAACTACTGAAATTTGGAAACTAGCTATGTGCTTATTAATTTTTTATTACAGACTAGATTCACATTTTACATAAAAACTGATCCATGCAGACAAGGGGCCCCAATTAGGGTTGCCACCTGTCCAGGACTCACCCGGACAGTATGAGTTTGGAATCCTCTGTCCAGGTTTCTGTCCGCTTGAGACCCGGACACAGTGGCAGCCCCACAGCATCAATCCTCCTCTCCCTCACTGTCAGCTTTTACCTATAAGGGAAGGGGGCGCTACTCCCTGCACATACTTCTTGCCTCCACTGTGGATCCTCCACACCCTCCGCCTTGTGCAGAGCCCGGGATCGTCTGTCCCAGTACAGTGTGTGAAGAAAGAAAGTTTTCAGCAGCATGGAGAATGCAGGAAGTAGAAGCAGCAGTGACAGTCTCCCCAGAGCTCCATCACAGACTTCGGAGCTGTGCAGGATTTCCTCCCCCTCTGGGGCTGCTGTGTGTATATGGCTCTGGATCTGGTCACACTCACTAAACCACACACCATTCACCTTCTCCATGGGGGGGGGGGGGGGGGCTAGCTGTCTTCCTGGCCAGTGGTCCTTTTTCTACTAGAGGGGGGTGAGCAATGCCCCCCCTCCCATCACCCCTCTGCAGTCCTTCCAGCTGGGGGTCCTTTTAACAGGTGAGGAAGGGAGGGGAGTTCCTATCTTCCTGGATGGGGGTCCCCTAATATCACCCCCTGCAATTCTACTAGCTTCCATAACTGGAGGGGGAAGAGAGGGGACTTCCTGTATTGGGATCCCTTCTTATAACCCCCTCCCCGCTGGTGGTCTTCTTTAACTAGAGGGAAGTTCCTATGTTCCCGGATATGGATCCCCTCTTATCACCCCCCTGCAGTCCTCATATCTGGAACTCTTCTTTAATGGGCGGGAAGGAGGGGAGTTTCTGTATCCCCGGGTGGGGGGTTCCCTTCTGATTACTCTCCTGCAGTCAAATTAGCCAGGGTTCTCCTTTACCTGGAGGAAGAGAGGTTCCTGTATTGCTGGATGGGGAACCCATCTCATTACCACCCCGCAGTCCTCCTGGTCAGGGGACTCCTTTAACTGGAAGGGGGTTCCTGTATTCCCGGATGGGTGTGTGTGGTGGGGGGAGCACTATTTTAGCACATGCCATAACCATCCCATATTTTGCAGGTTGGCATTGCTTTCACTTTTATTAGCCCTGCCTACTACACCCACTGGGAGGGGTTGCATTTTGACATCTTTTAACCTGGGCACCAGCTGACTGGAACTGGCTGCAAAGGAGCCACAGTGGGTTCACACTGCTGCGATCTCGCATGTGATTTGCACCTGCACTGCAGGTGCCGATCTCATGCGATGTCGGAGCAATGCGAGTTAAGCCATACAGTTGTATGGCTGAACTCCCATTGGATTCTCACAGAAAACAGTGCAGGGACTTGTTTTTCCCCACACTAGAATCGGAATGCATGGGTGTTCTCGCCTATGCGATCCGATTCCTGTGCGAGTTCACAGTTCACACTGCGATCTGTGAACAAAACTGGGGGTATCATTAACTTTGTTAATGACACCCGCAGTGGTTCTCAGAAGGCAGTGTGAACTTCCCGTGGGAGAGGAGCGATGCAGGAACTGGCACTGGAATCGCTCTAGTTCCCGCAGCGCACTAGTGTGAACCCAGGGTAAAATTAGATTCCCCACCACTGCTCTGATCCCCCTCCCCTCCCTTGTACTGCTCCTCCCATCCCGATCCTTTGCGCATCCTCCAAACAACGCTGCTTGCCTGCTTCTCCTCCACCTGGCTGCAGCTGATGCTGGGGCGAGAGATTAGTGTTGTGTTCAGGTGGAGAGGGGGTGGGGGCTTGTTTAAACATCTTAGTCCCTTCCTGAATGAATACAGTGAGCAATCTGTACCAATCACTTTTGTGTTCATTCATCACGGAAGCATAGTAAACGGTGGTTACTGTGCTTCAGCTTGGTAATGAATAGAAATGTAGAATATGCAACTGAGGTTGCAGAGAAAGGGAATGAGGACTATATGTCTTCAGTTACTTTCTTTATCTCAAAAGACTGACAGGGGAGATTATACTGGGGGGACAAATTGACATGGGAGAGGGAAGGATTATACTGAGCTGCAGACTGATCTGGGGGGATTATACTGCAGGACAGACTGACTTGGGGGAGGGATGTACTGGGGTACAGACTGACCTGGGGGGATTATACTGGGGGACAACCGATCTGGGGGGGATAATACTGGGAAACAGATTGACCTGGGGGGATTGTACTGGGGAACAGACTGACCTTTCGGCCACACCCACTGTTCATCACCTTACTACTCTTCTTGGGGCACCCAAAAGGGTGTCCCAGGTCTTTTACATTTCTATAATGTATACTGCAAATAAAAAATAAAAAATCGCTGTGCACCACTAAAGTGTTCGGGTTTGGCTTGACAAAAAGGTGGCAACCCTAGCCCCAATAGTTTAAAATGTACTGTGGCATTTGTAAAAACATTGTTAAAGTATAACTAAAGGCAAGTAAAGCAGGGCATAGATTTTTTTTCTCATTTCTTTTTTTCATTCAACCAATAGGGTTGAGGTGGTAGGGGGATTTTCCCTGCTGAGCTATTGTATTCTGACAATACACTGATCGGGCTTGGAAACTCTGACAGGCTGTTTGTACAGGAGTCAATCATTGGATTGACATCTGTACAACCAGCCTGCTCACGCATGGATTGAAATTCAGCCAGTCCATGCTGAACTGGCCAAATTTCTATCCATGTATGACCATGTTAAGTAAAGTTTATAACCCCTGACAGTTTTTTTTTTTTTTTTTTGCAATCTGTGTCTCATTAGGGAGATTTCCCTTCACTTCCTGTTCCATAGTCAAAACAGGAAGTGAGGGGCGTGGCTTGGCAATGGCGCTGTGAGGCTGCTCTTTCTGGGAGCTCCGTGCTTCGTTCAGGCTGGGAACCGGATCTAGTGCACCTACCGTGCAAACAACTACATGTCCATGACGGACAGACCTCCGGGAACACCTGCAGCCAACAAAACCGCGGACATTACAGCTTATTTCCTGCGGAATTCGGCCACTCCGTTACAGGCCCCAGAATCCAAGATGGCGCCGCCGCGCAACAACAACGCAGGCACAGCATCGCTCAAAAAGACGAGCAAAGGGCCCCCCAGTGCCTCTCAAGGTAACGGGTCTCTCCCCCACAGACCGGACTCCCCGATCCTATCCCCAGAAATCCCGGGGATGGATAGTTGCTCATTCGTGCAGACTGTACAGACTGCCAGCACTCAGGGGCCAGCACTGCCTGAAGGCTGGAAAGAGCTGATTGCCCTTCTCCCCACTAAAAAAGACATCTCTGACTCTGCAGCTACTATCGTGAATACCCTTTCTAAAGAAATCCATGACCTTAAGCAGAGGATAGATACGGTAGACTCTAGGGTATCTGAGGTGGAAACATCCACTTCTCTGCTAGAATCCAGAATGTCAGCCATGGAAAAGGTTCATGTTGATTACAAAAAGCGCTTGATTCTGATGCAACTTTCCATAGATGATGGCGAAAATCGCAGCAGGAGAAACAACATCAGAGTGCACGGCCTACCTGAAGCCACATCAGGGAGCGATCTTAGAGCTACGATAGTGGCCATATTTAATCGATTGCTGGACAAATCACCTACAGATGAGCTGGAACTGGACCGGGTGCACCGTGTACAGGGTCCTAGGGGAGGAGACGATCCCGCACCGAGAGATGTATTGGCGAGAGTTCACTACTACACAATCAAGGAAGAAATTTTACAAAGAGCATGGACCCAGGGTCCCTTGGACTTTGATGGTGCGTCTGTGCAACTTTTCCCTGATTTATCGCGACTCACCCTGCGCATGAGAGGCCAACTACGACCATTACTTGAAGCAATCAGATCAGCAGGTGCCACATACAGGTGGGGACACCCCTTCCACTTGATTGTCCTGAAAGGGAATAACTCATTCGTGCTGCGATGGCCGGACCAGCTTCCCGACCTGTTCGGGTTCTTGGCGATCCCCGGTTTCTCCGTACCCAACTGGCTGGACTTTCCAATCACCTTCAACAACCCACGTTCTGCATCACCAAGACCCCAAAGATCCGGTAGACGACAATGGCGCTCAAGATCCAGGATATCTCCGAGAGACAATCTCACCTCACCAGAGTCTTGATTGGACTATCCTTCCTGATCTCATAAAATATCCACACGGTTCCGTGAGTGGGTCATGCATAGTTTAAGGGGCTTATTATGTATGTATGTTATTGGAAGGCCTTGCACCTCGATACAGAGAGGCAATGCCTAAAATGGTTGTTTAGACCCAAATGCTTTTGGGGCCTTCTCGCTGGGCCTCCCCCCCATGGATCCCCACTTTTAACGGAGGCATTTTTTGTTACTCTCCGTTTATCGTTTTTCCTTCATTTTTTTTTTTTTTTTGCTGGGGGCGTGGGGTGGCGGCGCTGGGGGAGCCCTGATTCAAAAGACACGGTATTGTGTATAGCTTAATACTGTTCTGAAGTTAGACACCAGAGTTCACTGTGATAGCTATGTTACAGACGGGAAGTTAGTGTATGCGTTTCTCTGTGTTCATATACACTACATTGCAGGGGGTCACATACACGCTGCCTGAAGGTTCAGCAACATGGCAAATAGAGTTATTTTTGGAATTTTTATTATTTTTATGTTCCATTTATAGCGGTAATAGTCTGGTATCTTTTATTATACCGGTTCTCTCCTGTCGACACGTCTCCCGCTGTGTCGCAGAGTCTAGTCTTCCACACCCACTAATAGGTAGCGCATACGTGCGCAAGGCTTAGTTTAGCAACAGTAGGATAATTTATTTGTCCTTCTTAGTATTATTTTTTCTCATCTCCTAGCTCTCACTTCCTTCCTCCTTCCTCCCTCTCCCAGTCTTCCCCTCTACTCCTTCCCTTCTGCCCTTCCTCCTCTTATTCTTCCACCCCTTCTCGTCCCGGACGGTGACCCCCCCCCACCCCCCGCTCAATACCTCTCTGAGCATCTTCTTTATTGTTATATTGTTGTTTGGTATTGGTGCGCGACATGGCCCCCCCAGGTAATCCCACGGGTCCACGCACGCGAGGAGAGATAAAATTTACCTCCCTCAACGTTAGGGGTCTGGCGACACCGGAAAAACGCTCCAGACTACTCTCAGACCTGAAAAAAACACGCTCACAGGTGGCGTTCATTCAGGAAACGCATTTCAAACAGTCGGCAGTTCCCAGACTTTGCAACAGGGACTTTCCCAATGCGTACCACGCTCCCTCCCCTCTGTCAAAATCCAAGGGGGTTAGCATATTGATAGCCAGATCTTTACCGTGGACGCTGTTAGAGGAGAGAGCAGACCCACATGGGCGGTACCTGCTCTTAAAAGGCAAAATCAGAAATACCACAGTGACCCTGGTCAATGTCTATTTCCCTAACTCTGACCACCTGTCCTTCTTGCGATCACTCACTCCCTTGATCCTAGAGTTCCGGGAGGGTTTGTTCCTGATGGGCGGTGATTTTAACTTTGCCCCGGAGCCACTACTTGACGTTTCGAGAGGAGCGTCTCACTTGTCCTTCGCTTACCTGAAAAAACTTAAACAGGAGTTGGCTGGCCTGCAGTTGGTCGATCCCTGCAGGATCATGCACCCTGAGGAGAGGGATTACACCTACTTCTCTGCGGTGCATGGAACCTACTCCAGGATAGACTTTTTCCAGATTCAACATAAGGATCTCCCTTATGTCACTTCATCCCAAATTGATTACATTTCCCTATCGGATCATGCTCCCACACATGTAACCATGTGCTGGGATACAGAACTCAGATCCCCCCCAACTTGGAAACTAAACGAGTCACTGTTACAAATTCCGGAAGTACGTGCAGAGATAAATAGGACACTAACCAATTATTTCTCAGAAAACACAGACCCACTGATGTCTTCAATGACAATATGGGAGGCCCATAAATGTGTAATAAGAGGTGAACTAATTAGGATCGGGGCTGCAAAAAAAGGGAAAGAACCAAACAGATCAATTTCTTGATATCCCAGGTGCGGTCTCTCGAGCTGCTACACAAGAAGTCTATGGCCGAAACACACCTCAAGGCTCTATTGAAGGCCAGGGGTGAATTGAAAGACCTTCTGTACCATAAAACGTTACAGAAGCTGGCTTGGGCTAGAAGATTTATGTTAGAATTTTCCAATAAGCCAAGTACCATGTTGGCCAGACTTCTACGTGGTCCGAGACAGCGCACTTACATTCCATCTATAGTGACCTCACAGGGGGCGAAAGTTCATACCTCCAGGGATATAGCCAGCGAATTCGTTGAGTACTATCAACAATTATACAATCTACACAGGGGGGAGCCTGTGGGTTCTTTGGTGGAGAAGGAGAGGTTGGCGGGTGAGTACATCGGGTCCTCGGGTATGCCTACTTTGCCAACTGAAATAGGTGACGCTTTTGAAGCGGACATTACTCAGGAAGAACTAGTGCTAGCGCTGGCACAAACGAAGCCCAGGAAGGCACTGGGGCCAGATGGCTTCACCCTGACCTATTACCAGACCTTTGAGCCCAACTTATCGCCACACTTTCTGAAAGCGTACAACACATTAAAGGGGGGTAGTACTAACATGGTAGACTCCCTACGGGCATTTATATCCCTGATCCCAAAGGAAGGGAAGGATCCCAATTATTGCAGTAACTACCGCCCGATTGCGTTGCTTAACGTGGATCTGAAATTATTTTCCAAAATCCTCGCCAATAGAGTCTTACCGCATATCCCACAACTGGTCCACCTGGACCAGGCAGGGTTTGTGCCGCTGAGGGAGTCGAGAGACAATACCATTAGAGTTCTCAATCTTATACATGAAGCGAGATCAGTCCAGAAGCCTTTTCTGCTCCTCTCCACAGACGCAGAGAAGGCTTTTGATAGGGTGGCCTGGCATTTTATGCGGGCCACCCTGGAGCATATTGGTATGGGCCCAAACATGAGAGGCTGGATATCATCTTTGTACTCGGCTCCCTCGGCGGTGGTACGGGTCAACGAGTGGCGTTCGGAATTCTTTGACATTTCAAACGGGATGAGACAGGGGTGCCCCCTGTCCCCACTGATTTTCATTCTCACCCTCGAACCGTTCATGTGTAGCATCCGTGGGAACCCTAATATAACGGGAATTACTAAGCCCTCTGGACATCACAAAATCGCAGCCTTCGCCGACGATCTGATTTTTTTTTGTCTCCAACCCACAGATCACTCTACCCAACATCTTGTCAGCTCTTAGGGTATATGGGGAATTATCAAATTTCAAAGTCAATTGTACCAAGTCCGCGGTGTTGAATATCACATTACCAGCTAGGGAAGCTGTAAACATGAGCAAATCCTTCCCCTTTAGGTGGGCGGAGAAAGCTATCCGCTACCTGGGGGTGAACATCACCCCGGACTTGGCGCACCTGTACACCAGCAATTTCGTACCCCTACTTCAGAGACTTAAGATAGATCTCCAGACATGGCACAAACTTACCTTGACCTGGTTTGGGCGTTGTACCGCCCTGAAAATGACAGCCCTACCCCGGATTTTATATGTACTTCAAACATTACCGATCCAGTTACCAACTACTTTCTTTAAGCAAATTCAGTCCATCATTAGAGAGTTTATTTGGTCTCATAAATCCCCCAGAGCGAAAATACAAACACTGACCAAACCCAAAGAAAAGGGGGGAGTGGGTCTCCCGGATATCTCTCGATATTACCAAGCGGTTCACTTAGCCAGGATTGCCGATTGGCACTGTAACAGGGACTCCAAACAATGGGTGGGAATGGAAATTGAAGATTCCTCTATCCCCTTACTCCCATCCCCGTGGCTCATGTCCACTCCGCCAGTAGACGTGAAATCTCACCCGCTAATAGGGGCCACCCTCCGGGTGGCGAGGAAAATATTCCACACCACAGACATATCACCGCTACCCTCACCCATGATGCCGATTATAGGTAACCCGGACTTTACCCCCGGACTCACAAGTCGCCGATTGAGACACTTAACGATTTATGAGAAACAGTCCCTAGGTGAGATTTGGCCCCGGGGAGAATTCCCAACTGCCTCCACACTCTCCAGACTCATAGATCCTCCACTAGACAGCTTCAGCACTCTTCAACTTAGACACTATCTGAAGACCCTCCAGAAACTACCCTATGTCCCTCGGAGCCACACTCCCCTGGAATCTCTCTGCAAATCTGGGGAACCAATCAGACACACATTGTCATTCTTATACAGTCTTCTCACGGGCCAGGGGGGGGGACTCAACTCCAGAGTTCCTTCTGAAATGGGAAAGGGACCTGGAGACTCAGTTCTCCACTCAGCAAAGAGAGAAGGTCTTGGTCTTAGCACATAAGTCCTCGATTGCGAGCCATTATCAAGAAGCGGGATATAAAATCCTGACCAGGTGGTACAGAGTCCCATATGTGTTACATAAAATGAACCCGTCGCTGTCGGAGAGGTGTTGGAGATGTGACAGGGAAGTGGGAAGTATGCTTCACGTCTTTTGGTCGTGCCCACTCCTGAGACCCTTTTGGGAGGAGGTGACTTCGACTATTCAAAGTCTGACCTCGGTCGATCTCAAAGATAACCCGGCCGCATGTCTCCTACACCTGACCACGAGACCGATTCAAAAGTACAAGAAAACATTGACAATGCAACTCCTAAACGCAGCTAAGACATGCATTCCGGCGCTCTGGCGGAATCCTCTCCCTCCGACCAGGGTCCTGTGGTACTCAAAAGTTAACTGTATTTTACGTATGGAGGAACTGACGGCAACTCTACAAAACAAAGAGGAACAATTTATTGACAAATGGAGACCCTGGAGATATTTTGTTGGTACAGACGCATATCTGCAGGACATGGCAGAGACACAATCTCCGCCTACCTGAGCTACAACCCCAAGGACCCCATTGAAACAGATATATGTGTACACCCCTCTGGGGTGTGACAGGTGGGATCGAGTTGGGGGCGGTGTCGCAGCCATTCCTTTACAACCCCTTCTTTTTTGCCCTCTTCTCACCCTTTCATGCCTCTCCTTCCCTTTTCCTACCCCGCCTTTCCTTCCACCTTCTACTCTTTTCTTCTCCTTAGTATCTTGTGTTTCGATCAGCTCACTAAGCAGCCGTGGTGACGGCGATAACGAATATAATGTGAACGACATTTTTTGAGGTGAGCAGGTAACACTCACCTGTATAGCAAGAGACATATCTGTCTTTAAAGGTTTAAATATTATAATATATATCAAAACTGTTCATAAACAAATTAAGTTTTTTGCAAGGAGGCCCGTTGGTAGGCAACCTTGATATAATATATTATGTATGAAACAGATATACTTTTGGCTGGATAATATCTATGCTACCATATTTGTTTGGTAAATAACTTGGATTTTGGGCTACAGTCATACTTCATATGATTCAAAAGTATCTTTGTATGGAATACGTAACCTGCTGTAACCTAGACTGTATTTCTATGCCTTCTGTATATCAAAATAAAGGAATTTAAAAAAAAAAAAACAGGAAGTGAGAGGAAAACCATCCAAAGTGAGATAAACTCTGGTTGTCACCAGAACTAGTCACCCCATTGGAATATTCCTGTTCTGGTGACAACCCAAAATTTTAGATTTTCTTTCACTTTCAGTCTCTGTAATAATGATAAACAGGACAAACAGAGAAGGTGAATGTCCCTTACAAAAGCATAGGCAGCTAAAAAAAAAAAAAAAAATCTCTTTAATTATACTTTAATGCAAAAGCCAGACATTTTCTGTCACCCAGGAAGTCTGGCTGAAATCCTCCCAAAGTTAAAACTCCTACGCTCTGGCTTACTTCCAGGATATGGCAGACGTTAGGTGCTTAACCACAGCACCACAATAACAAGGTAATGCCAAGACCAGGTACCCATCACCAACACCAAGATCATGTTAAAATTAGACAACGTTGTATGTTTAGGAGCAGCTGCATCACGCTTTCACTATGCATGCACACACCTATAACCCAAGCAGTAGTTTAAGTGAATAGTATTTGTTGGACTAGACTAGAAATCCCAGTGACATGCACCATAGGAGAAAAAGTCCATCCTGTTACTAAGTTTAATTAGGTAAATCTCCTTCAGAGGGATAGATTTGGTTAGAGGATTAATAGTTGAGTCAAATTGCTAGTCCCACAGAAACAGTATTGATTGAAGTTGTAGCTAGGTAAAGCCAGTGTATCTGGTGAAACATGTCGGATCTTGCATCATGACAGAGATCACGCTTGCACATGCACAGTCGATTGATTGATAATGGCAACCATTTTGGCTGAGGTGAGCGGACGGTGGCCCAGAGGACTCTACAGCAGTACAGAGCTGAAGGAAATTTCTTGTTGGAGCCCCACGGACCCCGCTCTGAAACAAAACATACAGGACAACATATGTAGCTCCCGGACCGGAGAATGACAATACATCCATCTGGACTGTAACCATATTGTTCCACACATGGTCGGGTGAGCAGACCTCTGGTCCTCCAATTGCTTGGTTTACTTTGCTCCTGGTATTTTGCTATACCTCAGCCTGTGTTAGCCTGCTTCACTATAGTGTCATCTTACTACTGTTACCCAGTGATGGAACTTTCAGTGAAAGTATCTAATTCAATCCGGGATTATTGTATACTTGTACCTCCTGGATTAGCCACAAATTGTGGATCCTTTCCACCTCTCTACACTGGCAGCTTTACCTAGCTACAACTTCAATCAATACTGTTTCGGAGGGACTAGCAATTTGACTCAACTATTAATCCTCTAACCAAAGCTATTCTTCTGAAGGAGATTTACCTAATTAAATTTAGTAACAGAATGGACTTTTTCTCCAATGGTGCATGTCACTGGGATTTCTAGTCTAGTCCAACAAATACTATTCACTTTAATTAACTACTGCTTGGGTTATAGGTGTGTGCATGCATAATGAAAGCGTGATGCAGCTGCTCTTAAACAGACAACTTTGTCTAATTTTAACGTGATCTTGGTGATGAGTACCTGGTCTTGGCATTTTTTTGTATTAAACAAATCTTTGTAATTAATTCCCTTATTAAGCAGCTTGTTCCACCTGTGTCTCTTCTCAGTGGGATCTTTTCCCGTGCAATCCTCTTTTTACAGTTATTGTATTCAGGCATGGAGACCGTACCATATACTGGTGAGTCTGCAATTTTTAGGGACACCACACGGGCATCTTTGATAATTACCCAGTGTTGGGATAACAAATAGTGAGTGTTGATCTTCAAAAAAGTTTTTTATTTTTTTTCACCACAATAACAAGCATGCTTCTTGAAGCAAAAGCTGTGTTCTTTCTTTTTCCTATCCCACCAATGCTGAGCTCAGCCACTGTTAAAATAGGTGGAGAGGGAGTGCATAATGTGCATGCAGGGCAAGTGCAGTTTAGGAAACTATGAAACGTGCTCACACCTGCAATGCTGTCAGCGAGTGTATAATGTCTGCCATGTGATGGAAATAAGCCTAATGCCGCGTACACACGATCGGACTTTACGGCATACTTGGTCCGGTGTACCGGATTTCATCGGACAATTCGATCGTGTGTGGGCTCCAGCGGACTTTGTTTCCTCAAAAGTTTGATGGACTTAGATTTGAAACATGTTTCAAATCTATCCGATGGACTCGAGTCCGGTCAAAAAGTCCGCTCGTCTGTATGCTAGTCCGATGGACAAAAAACGACGCTAGGGCAGCTATTGGCTACTGGCAATGAACTTCCTTGTTTTAGTCCGGTCGTACATCATCACGTACGAATCCGTCGGACTTTGGTTGATCGTGTGTAGGCAAGTTCGTTCATTCGGAAAGACCGTCGTAAAGTCCGTCGAAAAGTCCGCCGGGCAAAGTATGCCGCAAAGTCCGGTCGTGTGTACGCGGCATAAGATATAAGAATTTAAACATTGGGAGCATTTCAACCAGGATTCATGAGTGACAGAAAAGGTCTACAGGTATGGCATTTGAACTAAACAAGATCTATCATTACAAATTTCTTTACACTGTTCTGCCCCCATGGGTAGTACATGTAGTACTTTGTCCAATGTAGCTAGGTGCTTTTTAAGTGTAGGTATGACAGCTGACCTGCCCCCTTCCCTGCCTGTCAAATCCAACAATCCGTGCTGGGACAAGTTTTCCTGGTGCCCATGGTGAAGATGACAAACCGCACCCCCCTTAATTAGTGTCCTTCATGTCTCAGCAAAAATAGATTTGCCATGCTGGGGGGGAGGTTGGACTTCATAAGTACACTTAGGAAGCATCTAGCTACATCATGGGACAAAGTAATACATATACGTTGTCCCATGGGAATGGGGGGGACAGTGTAAAAAAATCTTTAGACTCTTACTTGTAGTTTTATATATTTTGTTTGAGAGTGACTCATCATAAAGATGTGAATCTGACAATCAACAAACATTTATTGCAGGTGAATCTTCCAGTAACATGTGTTTTCAATGACAGTAATTGATTTACCAGCGAATGTTTGGTGAAAGTCAAATTTACTGCTTTAAATGTTCAACAATTAAGATTTAGAATTAGGCCCCTTTCACACGGGACGGATCCGTGTTGATCCGCCCCGTGTTTATCCGCTGCTCAGTGGGGATAGCTCCGTTTTCCCCAGCTGAGCCGGTGGATGACAGGGCGGGACCCGCACACTGTGCAGGGACCGCCCTGTCAGATCGCCGCTCTCCCCTATGGGGGATCGGAGGAACACGGACCGTCTGTCCGTGTTCATCCGATCCGCTCTGCAGACGGATAGAAAAATAGGATTTTCTTCCGTCCGCAGAATCGGACGAGAGCGGAGCCGGACAACATCGGGTGTTAGCGGATGTACATCATAGGGATGCATGTATGTCCGTATTTCATCCGAAAACGAATGGATGAAATACGGACATACTGTCCGCATGTGTGAAAGGGGCCTTAAGATTTAATGAGTATTGATGGGGAGGACTGGAGAAAGGCCAAGGACCACAATAGCGAAATGTTCATTCAACACTACCACCCTCGAAGCCGCTTATAAAGTGCTCCTGCGTTGGTACTGGGTCCCGGCTAGGCTTGCTCATGCTTATCTTGGCAGCAGTGACAGATGTTTTTGGAATTGTGGTCAGCGTGGGGATGTCCTACATATATGGTGGCCTTGCCCGCGTTTGATTGGCTTCTGGTCCAGAGTCTTCGGTCTATTGCAGACGTTATTCTATGTGATGGGCCAAAAGGATGCCTGGCTGGCTTTCTTTCATTGCCCTATACTGGACATCTTTGCACCCCAGCAGAAATTAGCCTCATACCTTTTTATTATGCCCATGCCTTGAAGACCCTAGCTGTTGCCTCCTAGGGGGTGAAAACCAGAATGACCGCTCTGATGGTTAATGAGCATATATCCAGTGTATTGAGGGATTCACATGCAAAATTTTTGAAAATCTGGGAACTGTGGATAAGTTATTCCTTCCCGTCCCTGACTAGCTATGGTTGACTTTAAAACTTGTTTGCACAGGTCCCACGTCCATGGTACTGGACCTCTCTTGGGGCCTCTTTCCTCTTCCCTCTTCTTTTTCTCTCTTTTCTTCTCTTTCCCTGTTTCCTCCCTTCTCCCTTCATTCCTGATATGAAGGCTATCAATATAGATTGCTGTCCTCCAGGGAATACAGTAATATAGCCTGTGCTATCTGCCTAATTCTTAACTTGGTCCTCTATGGTCCTGGTAACAGTTTACTGTTATGTTACTCATTACGCGTTCATAAGCTGTTTCTTTACACGTCTGTCTGATGTAGCCCCTGCGTGGGCAAACTGTGGCTTGTTATGATTCTTGAAACTTCAAAAATATTGAAACACAATAAAGTTCCCAAATAGGTCAGATAGTTATTGTCCTGTCATCAGCCTTTGCTCATACTTATTAAAAATACTGGTGCTATGATTCACATCTGTGCTTACTGCATGAGTGTTGCATGCATAATCAACAGCAAATGTCATAAATTGTCATAAATGTTGTGATAAGAAACCTATGAAAAGGGAACTGTCACTTAGCTTCCTGTCTGCCAAAGGCTGACAATGTGGTCCCAATGTTGTAATAAGAATGCTTTCCAGAGTGCATCATAATGTAACATCAAAACAGTAATTTGTGTGTAAATGTAATCCAAATTTGCTAAAACATTAAAACCTTATTACGCCCCCCCCCCAAATAAAAAATAAAAAACATCATATGTTAGGATAGGACAGTGGCGGTTGGTGCTCAAAATTTTGGGAGGGGTGCAAACAAACTAAAAAATACTGAAATAAAAACATCAATTGCAACCTCACTGTGCCCTTCAAATGCAACTATTGTGCCCATCAAATGCAGACATTGTGCCCATCAAATGCAGCCATTGTGCCCATCAAATGCAGCCATTGTGCCCATCAAATGCAGCCATTGTGCCCATCAAATGCAGTCATTGTGCCCATCAAATGCAGTCATTGTGCACATCAAATGCAGCCACTTGTGCACATCAAATGCAGCCACTTGTGCCAATCATATGCAGTCACTTGTGCCCGTCATATGCATCCATTTGTGCCCATCAAATGCAGCCACTTGTGCCCATCATATGCAGCCACTTGTGCCCATCAAATGCAGCCACTTGTGCCTATCAAATGCAGCCACTTGTGCCCATCAAATGCAGCCACTTGTGCCCCATCAAATGCAGCCACTTGTGCCCCATCATATGCAGCCACTGTGCCTATTATATGCAGCCACTGTGCCTATTATATGCAGCCACTGTGCCCATTATATGCAGCCACTTGTGCCCATTATATGCAGCCACTTGTGCCCATCAAATGCAGCCACTTGTGCCCACCAAATGTAGCCACTGTGCCAACAATTACAACCATTGTGCCCATCAAATGCAGCCACTGTGCCCATCATATGCAGCCACTTGTGCCCCATCATATGCAGCCACTTGTGCCCCATCATATGCAGCCACTTGTGCCCCATCATATGCAGCCACTTGTGCCCATCAAGTGCAGCCACGTGTGCCCGTCAAATGCAGCCACTTGTGCCCGTCAAATGCAGCCACTTGTGCCCATCATATGCAGCCACTTGTGCCCGTCATATGCAGCCACTTGTGCCCACCATATACAGCCACTTGTGCCCATCATATGCAGGCACTTGTGCCCATCATATCACCTGTGCAGAGGAAGAGAGAGGGCGGCTGGATCATCACAGAGGAAGCGAGCGTGGAGGAAGAGGATTGCCGCCGGATCACAGAGCAGGGATAGCCCGCTGTAACAGCTTACATTAGAATTGCCTCCGCTCGCCGTCACACACAGCCCTGCCTCCTGTCCCAATGCCTGTGATAGACAGAACATATCCCAGCATTGGACCAGCATTCTGTCTATCACAGGCGTCGGGTCAGGAGGTGGAGCTGTGTGTTACGGTGAGCGGAGGCAATTCTAATGTAAGCTGTTACAGCGGGCAATCTCCGCTCTGTGATCCGGCAGCAATCCTCTGCGATCACTAAAGTGATACTAAAGTCTCAACTCTGCTGTGTCTCAGCCAATCAGGAGGGAGAGTCCCAGACGGCCGAAGTACTCGTGCACATCGCAGGATATAGATGGACCTCAGGTGAGTATTTGGGGGGCTGAGGGGGCTGCTGCACACAGAAGGTTTTTTATCTTCATGCATAGAATGCATGAAGCTTAAAAACCTTCTGCCTTTACAACCACTTTAAGCTAAAAAATGTTGAAAGGTTTATTACTACTTTAAGGCCTTTTAATCTACAAAATTCTGTGTTCACAATGAAAACCAGTCTCAAACACACCATCAAAGTTGAAGTAAACATACAGATGTGGTATGTATTCAGTATATCTTTTGATTTCTCTCTTGACTGATTGAAGTGATTGATCGTGCACAGGAAAAGAACCGTTCAATGTTCTGGAGCTTTATTTAATTCAGTTGGGTTATTGATGAAAACGTTTTCATCTATTCAGTTTTAATTTGATCAATTTGGATATGCCCTGAAATGGATAGTCAGACTATTTCCACATTGAACACTTTCCAGGAAAGTTCTGATCCTATTATGTAAGCTTTGATCATTGAGAAATAAATTATACCTTCAGATGACTTGTCCCCACTGCAGCCATACTGCAAGGGTTAACTGTTCATTTAGGTCGCAATTCCTCTCATAAGTTTGAAAATATATGGAAAAAATGGATAGACGCATCACATTCTAATTCTAATTGATAATAAAGATTGGGTATGTTCTTAGTAGATTAGCATGGGCTGTCATAGAGAGTTTTCATATATTATTAATATGATATATCAGTTTCTCTGGAAATTTTTTTTTTTTTTTTTTTATATATTGTGAATATTTCTTGATGGTAATGGATCAAATGCATTAATGTTGTTATTTACCTTGTGAGGTAAACTGATCTTTGTTTGATTAAAAAAAAAAAAAAAAGCCCACAGGCTCCTTTGCATGGCAATGCTTGTTCCTGCTGCCTCTTCTCCCCTGCACTCCAGCAGCCAGATTTCCCTAACATCATCAAGACCAGTGGAAGGACTATAGTCCTGCATTGAACGTGAGGATGCAGTGGGACAGTCAAATACTCAAGATTAGGGTAGTGTTGTTTGCCAAGGAAGCAGAGGATCAATTATGTAAAAGTGATTTTAATGTCCTCTAGACCCATATGAGCATTTAACCCTTGAAGTGTGGGCACAGCCCTACTGAAAAGGAGTGCTTTTACATTTACAGAGTTGAGTTTGAAGCACTATTGTGGACACAGGTATAAGGGCCTCTGCTGACAGGCTTTGGGCTTGTGTTGATAGCATCAGTTTGAGATGCTTATACGATTAAAATTCACTGTTTGATCTGCAGTTAACCTGCTTCTGAATCAGTCAGAAAGCATTTTCGGAGGAACATCAGAATTGACATCACCAGCATGCCTCCTGTGCCAGGTTTAGTTTAAATATCCCCCTTATTTAGCTGTTCTTCATTTTTCTGATTATGACTATAGAGTCTTACAGTAGATGCCATATCAGCTGCCAAACCTCATGATGATAGCACGCGCATTGCCTCCCAGCCCATGAGTATGCATAGCTCCCAAATGTCCCTAATTTCAAGAGACTGTCCTTGATTTGGAACAAAGTCCCTCTGTCCCTCTTTCCTCCTCATTTGTCCCTCATTTGGATCTGATCTATATAGTTGTGAATAAAATGCACTACTTATCTTTTAAATAGTGTTTCCTAGTGCTAAACATTTCATCCAATTTCTAAATTGCTGTATTTGTAAATTTCAAAGGCCAGTATAAAGAAAAAATAGTGATAAAAAAAAGCTCTTTTGGGTTTAACTAATCTTTTCTTGTATATTTCTCCTTTAAGGGGGGCGTGGCAGGTTGTGAGTCCTATGCTTACGTCAAGCATGTGTGGCGGCAACAAGGTGAGGAATACAAAGACAAGTGTGTCTTGCCTACAGTCAAGCATGGTGGTGGGAGTGTCATGGTCTGGGGCTGTATGAGTACTGCCGACACTGGGGAGCTACAGTTCATTGAGGGAACTATAAATGCCAACATGTACTGTGACATACTGAAGCAGAGCATGATCCCCTCCCCACGAAGACTGGGCTGCAGGGCAGTATTCCAATATGATAATGACCCCAAACACACCTCCAAGATGACCACTGCCATGCTAAAGAAGCTGAGGGTAAAGGTGATGAACTGGCCAAGCATGTCTCCAGACCTAAAACCTATTGAACATCTGTGGGGCATCGTCAAACGGGAAGTGGAGGAGGAGGAGCGCAAGGTCTCTAACATCCACCATCTCTGTGATGTTGATAAAAGATGTGAACAGAAAGGCTATGAGGGTACCTCATCCTAGATAGAATTTACAAAACAAAGAACCAACATGACGGATTATCATGGTACCATTGAGGAATTCATACACATAATACTTTATAATAAATTTATTTTACAAAACTCAATACATAAAAAACATTGTAAAATCACTAGGATATTCTCTTGAGGTTCAACAGTAATAGTTACAGTATATGTCAGACACAATGGTTGACGCGTTTCACAAAATATCTTCAGAACCAATTGCTCATTGACTCGTAACCAGAGAACCTTTAATTGGAGACATGGGGAAAATAGATGTTACTAAAGGTAAATGTATGCCTTGTATAGATCAAACACAGATTATATATAAAGATAATATTCCTAGGTTGATGTAATAGCCCTCATAAATAAAGAAAATAATAACTTACATATTGTGAACCCAAAAATGTTGAACCTGAAAATCAGAAAGGGTGTGCCCCAATATAAAAACGGGAGGGACAGATGGTAAATAAGGAATGCAGAAAATGGATCCGTCTAAGACCCCTTCCCTCCTTTGTCCATTTGTTTATCAGAAAGGTAGGCTTCCCAATAGGTCGTGCTATTAAGGTTAATGATATATACCATTGGGCACTGCACGCTAGGATAACACAATATCAAATTAAGTCTAGGTTTGCGGCTGTCAACACCCATGACGCGGGGTTAATCTGACCCGTCTGCGCATGTGCTGGGTTTTGGTTTCAATTCAGACAGGCGATGGGGCCGGCGCCTAGGACGTCCGTCAGGTCGGCGCACTGTTCGATTGGCTATCACTATCCTCCATTCTATACTGTTCCAGCTGACACACATTATGGTGATTGTTTTTTACACCGGTTTTGGCGCCAAACTGACTATTTAGTCAGTGCAACATGTCAGGTCCAGTAAGCGGTGTGTCTTCTGGAATGGAGGTACATAAATGGTAAGCGTCATCTGGATAACTCTATGATTGCCTTCTATATTTCCCCCTGTCCCCATTGGGGAGCTTATTGACTATTATTATTTATATTTTGTTGTCTCTCTTCAGCGGAGATATATTAGGCTGGACTTTCGCCATCTTCCCTTCTCTAATATTATCCTGGAAGAGCGACATCCTAGCCTAGGAACGTCTGGGCGTTGTGCAGCAGCACCTATACCTCCTCCCCTTTCTTTCTTTTGGGGAGTCTGTGGGCCTAGTGGCAAGCTACATATAGGTATTGTTTTTGGCTATACTGGCTTTTTCTCTCTTTTTTTTTTTCTTTTTGTACCCTGTTTTATTTCTCCCTGATTTGGGAAGTTTGGCCCAGTATTTAATGGGTTATTTCTATATAGGTGCCCTATCTGTCTCTCAAGGAATGCATTATCCTATACAGGAGTGAAAAAACCGTTGCTAGGAATTTTCAGTAAGTATAGTTGGTTATGATTATTATTAGTATTAGTGTTTTTCTTCCTGTGTTCCGGGTTTATACCTTGAGTTATGATATTTGACTTTATCTATCTTGGGGCCCTATTTGTAATTAGAGATCCTTCTGATTCATATACAGGGCTTAGACGGATCCATTTTCTGCATTGCTTATTTACCATCTATTCCCTCCATTTTTATTTTGGGGCACACCATTTCTGATCTTCAGGTTCAGCTTTTTTGGGTTCACAATATGTAAGTTATCATTTTCTTTATGTATGAGGGCTATTACATCAACCTAGGAATATTATCTTTATATATAATCTGTGTTTGATCTATACAAGGCATACATTTACCTTTAGTAACATCTATTTCCCCCATGTCTCCAATTAAAGGTTCTCTGGTTACGAGTCAATGAGCAATTGGTTCTGAAGAAGCTATTTTTTGAAACGCGTCAACCATCTTGTCTGACATATACTGTAACTATTATTGTTGAACCTCAAGAGAATATCCTAGTGATTTTACAATGATTTCTATGTATTGAGTTTTGTAAAATAAACTTATTAGAAAGTATTGTGTATGAATTCCTCAATGGTACCGTGATAATCCGTGATAATGTAGCAAAGTGTCATTTCTTCAGTGTCGTCACATGAAAAGTTGTAATAAAATATTTACAAAAATGTGAGGGGTGTACTCACTTTTGTCAGATACTGTATACATATAACAAAAAAAGTAATAAAATGTTGGAAAGTTCTTTAGAAACCATTAAGGAATTATTAAAAACGTTAATTAAAAAGTAGATTATGACTGTATTGATACGCATATAGATCTGTTCACATGCATATACATACATATATGCATATACACATACACACCTACACATATACAGGGGGGAGGAAAGGGGGGGGGTTTATATAAGTATGTATGTTTGAAAAACATACATACATGAATAAAATTATTGAATATGGTAATGAAGTATAAACTAGTAATATAGTTTTGACTTGAAACCATAAAGGTAAAGTGACAAGTGTACTAATGAAGTAAATGTTATAATGCTCATTATAGCAGTAAGGGCTAATTATAGGATGGTATGAACCTCAATTACTTCGTTCATACCCCCTGGCGTTAAAGTATGCAGGGAATAAATCCAGATCATCTCCCTCTCACATGAGCGCTTAAAGTACTCAGCTATGGGGAGGGATCAGGGTATGGCTTCCAGAATCCAAACTAACAGGTCAATACCCTGTGTTTAAGCACCCTTCAATGCCTATCATAATCATTGTAATGGCCACCCAAGTGCAGTACACACAGGAGAGGTAGGTTTGTGTTGTGTCGCTTTCATGAGGCATGAACGCTTGTGGGCAGGTGGGGTGGCTGTGTTGTTGTTAGTCAGGTCCTCCATGTTTCCCCATTAACTCGTTAGGTGCCAAGTACTGGATTACATGTGAGGCCTGCCCCGCGTGGGTTCTTCTGGGCTATGTTAGGCACTCTTACAGGGTCATTTTACACACACGCACACTTGGGGTGCCTTCACTCTGTGTCATCTTCACCCATGCCTAGGGACCAGGCTGAGCTTGCTATGGGGGAATACTCAACCTTAAGGCGGACCTCTATATTTAGAGGTGAATGTACACAATGTACACTGTAACTGTTCTCCAGTTAACTCTCGATTTCCCATGTTAATGTACACCTTCACAGTATCTTGCATTTTGGAGGGACATGCTGAGCCAATGTCCACATCCAATCATCCAGCATTTTCTATATACTGCGGCAGGTCGGCACGATCTCACGAGCCGTCGTAGCTATACATCGGCTCGCGGATCGGGATAGCAGGCACGCGCTCGCTGCACTGTGGGGGTGCCAATGCTCGTGGCCGATGGTCGCGATGACTGCCAGCCATGAACGATCGTGGTTACGAGAGGCAGAACAGGGACGTATGTGTGTAAACACACAAATCCCTGTTCTGTTCTGTGAGGAGTCACAGATTGTGAGTTCCTAATAGCTAGGAACCACGATCCGTCACTTCCTCTAGGTCAGTCACCTCCCCCTACAGTTAGAAACACACACAGGGAACACAACCCCTTGATTGCCCCCTAGGGTTAACCCCTTCCCTGCCAGTGACATTTTTACAGTAATCAGTGCATTTTTATAGCACTGATCGCTGTATAAATGCCAATGGTCCCAAAAATGTGTCAAAAGTGTCAAATGTGTCCGCCATAATGTTGCAGTCCCAATAAAAAAACGCAGATTGCCGCCATTAGTAGTAAAAGAAATAATAATAATAAAAATGCTATAAATCTATCCTCTATTTTGTAGACGCTATAACTTTTGCGCAAACCAATATACGCTTACTGAGATTTTTTTTTTACCAAAAATATGTAGAAGAATACATATTGGCTTAAAATGAGAAAAATTTTACTTTTTTAAAGAAAATGTGGATATTTATTATAGCAAAAAGTACAAAATATTGTGTTTTTTTTTTTTTTTTTAATTGTCGCTCTTTTTTTGTTTATAGCCCAAAAAATAAAAAACGCAGAGGCGATCAAATACCACCAAAAGAAATATCTATTTGTGGAAAAAAAAGAACGTCAATTTTGTTTGGCACTTCATTCAGCAGCCAAATCTTCCGGGGCTGAAGTAGTTAATTCATTTTTAATATTCAAAGTAAACTTTCCTATCCATCCATGTCTCTGTGCTTTATTTTGCTGAGAAATTACTTTGAAAAGTAACTGAAGAAATATGAAAAAAAAAAGTTTAAAACAAGTAAATATGATATACTTTCCTATCCATTTACTAATGCTATCAGCATAAGGATTGAAAATAGTCAATGTTGATTGAGAGAGTGAAGTTCTGCTTTAAGGACTTCTCCCCACATATAAACAATACTTTCATGGTCATTTAACAAGCATTCTTGATGCTTTTTCTAAGCTTCAAAAATACAACACAAAATGTTTCAAAAACACATCATTTATGCTATAGGCGCATTCATGATTTTTGGTTCTTCATAATCAACAAATGTGTGAACAAACCCTGAGTTATTATGTTGAAGCTGTTAGTTTGGGTGGGGACAGGGGGAATTTGTTTTCTATTTGATGTTTCTGTCATTTTATATGCAAAACCAAGAAAAAGAAAAAAAGAAAAAAAACAAAGCTGTTCTTCTTTAAGTTTTTTTTTTTTTTAACTGGACTGAATTACATTGCAAACAAGGTACCTGATTCCACATTTAAAGCGGACCTTCAGTCATAATATTTCAACTTTCCATTTATGAAATATTCTGTCCTTGTTTTAACTTTGGATAGTAAAACATTTTTTTTTCTGCCAGTAAATACCTTATACGGCCCACTTCCTGTTTATTATCTGGTAATAAGCCTAGGCTACTGACATCATGCACAGCTCTCTCTCTCGCTCACTCTCGTGAGAGTTTGCCAGGAAGGGAGGGAGGATGAGTCATAAGAGGGCCAATGAAAGCTGCAGAGCTGGAAGTGTGTCTCTGTGTGTCTGTGTAAATCCAGGAAGTGAACAAGCAGCAGCTTCAGCTGCCAACAGTTAAGAAGTTTGCAGACAGACTCTGTGGAGCAAGATTTCTGCAGTGTATTTGGCAAGTACAGAATCTCAGTATATATAAAATAATATGCAAAGTGGAGCGAGATTTCTGCAGTGTATTTGGCAATTACAGAATCTCAGTATATATGAAATAATATGCAAAGTGGAGCGAGATTTCTGCAGTGTATTTGGCAAGTACAGAATCTCAGTATATATAAAATAATATGCAAAGTGGTTGGAGGGAAGCTTCAGAATGGCAAAGACGTTTTTATTACAAATTATGTGAGCAAACTGCAGTTCCTCTTTAAATATTAAATATAATAATTATAAATGTTAGTCAAGAGGAAGCTTTATGGTTTATGTAGTGATTGGTGACTTTTAAAGCTCTCGATCCTCTACACAAACATAATTCCCCAGATCCCTGAAGTACCAGTCATATAGAAGAATCTGACTGACGTGTTTCTTCTTTTCAGCCAATGATTGTAAATAAGGGTCCTCTAATTGGACAATAAAGCTTACTAGCCATCATTTAATATGCTTTATGATACCAGTACACATTGCCTATAGATCAGAGTAAATTGTATTAGATGTGCAGTCAAGCAACAGAAACTCATAAAATATGTATAATTGTGAGGAAGACTATCACTTAATGTTTTCTTCCTGCTCTGTCATTTATAAGTGTCCATTAAAATGAAAGCAATGGGAACATGGTGTGAACGTAATAAGTTATTGTAATTGCTTATATTCTACATTTTATGTCTTTCAGAGGTGTAATACATCTTACCATTGAGATCTAGACTTTATTGTTTTGGACAGAAGGAAGGGAAGGTTTAGACTTACATATTAAGCCAAGTTGAATAAAGACACTTTTTTCCACTGAAATTAAAAAACCCTCTTTTTATTTATTTGAAAAGAGTGCTCACTTCATAAAGTGACCCTGGTGCTATAGGGTTTTTTCAAAGCTATTTCTTTATAAGCAGAGTGTACATATTTACCATTCTTGCTACACTGCCAAACTCCCCTCCAATCCTTAAAAGTCTTAGTCTGCATTGAAATCGACGCTATTGATTTGCTGGGTCTCTCTCCAGCAGCTCTTACTGGATTCTCATGCTACTACTGTGTTCTGTAATAGGTGGAGGATAGGCATGGCTTGGTTTAAAACATTTTGTATAGTAACAGAGGTGCGTTAGGGTCCATTCACACCTGCAAATGCACCCTACTCTGATTATATGTGAAAACCCCAGCATGAGTTGATGGCGAATAGCTGCAGGAGGCAGCCCCATTGAAAGCAATGGGAGACGGCTGGCTTTCACAGCTAATTGTGGCCACTCGCATGTAATCGCTCATGTAGGGATCACATGCGAGTGATCAGCCCTGGATGCACTTACATGTGATTGCTGCATGAGTGAATACATGCGAGTGGCCACGGTTAGCTGCGGGAGTAGGCAGCCTCCAATTGCTTTCAATGGGGCTGCCTCCCGCAGCTAATCACCAGGAACCCCCGTTGAGGTTCTCGCATTTAATCAGAGCTGGGTGCATACGCCCATGTGAATGCAGCCTTAAGCAAGATGACTATATCTTCTTTATTGACTCTTTTGAAGTCAGAATAAATTCAGTTCCATTAATCTTTTTTCATAGCTGAAGTTTTTATTATCCTTTATTAATGTTTTTTTTTCTGAATTCTTTGTACTTCTACAGCATCATTTTTATTAAGCGGTGCTATTCAAAAAACAATTTTTTTAATGGCACCCACGGGCATCTGCCCTCATTGAAGAGTTAAGGTAGCTAGAGATTGATCAAAATTGGGCCTGTTCAACATGGACTGGCTAAAGTTTGATCAATGTGTGGCCGCCTCTTTTCGACAGAAGTCAATATTTATATTGATGCGTGTTAAAACCTCATGAGCTGCTATGCTACCATCAAAATAAAATGAAAAATTATATAAAAAGCTGCCAGCACTCCCCACACTTCCTATTTATGTGATAATGCAAAAGCGAATACCAAATGAGTGCAGCGCTAAGTGAACATAAATGATAAATGTGATATGTGACCCTCCTATTATGGATGGTCAGTAGTGTACAGTGCTCAATACAATCTCCTGATCCTCAATAAAGTACAAGTGCTCAAAAACTCCATATGAATTCCCAATCATAAACAGCAATTAAATAATTAAAGTGTTATAAATATAAGTAATCAATGCAATGATGAAACAATGTTCTTACAAACAGTAAATAAATAACGAATAGTCAAATCTATAGTGAAGATAAACAAAAATAGTCCAAGGTGCATGAATAAAGGTGAGAAGTTATAGATCAAAACTGTTCACTTTGATCCACCTCTGTGAATGCGACAAATCACTCCTTGTGCGACCCTTCACCGGATGTGCCCTTACCTTGAGGATTAATGAAATGAATGTGACAGTGATTAATCCTCTAGGGTATTCCTCTTATTTGTTCCTCCTTCCTTTGGTATATATCTTTAGGCAACCAATTCCACTATGTAATACTACTTCCTGATAATCACTTGAGCCCCCCTCTCACATCACCCACAAGCAAAGTAAAAACTGGCATTAGTGCTTTATCCTTTTAAAAATGTATTAAACAATCATGCACAATATATATCAACTCACATTTTGCATATTAAAGACCAGCCTGTATGCAAACAACATGTGTGTAGAGACGGTGGTTTCACCTGAGATCTGGCGCTGCTTCTTTGGTCGGCAGTGTTTCGTCACAGCCTTGTGACTTCCCAGAGGAAGTCATGAGGCTGTGACGAAACTAGTAGGAGGGACTTGGAGGGCTGACGTATGAAGAAGTATCTGGAAGGTTTGCCTTAGTGTGACGGAAGGAGGGAACACTGCCGACCAGAGCTGCAGAGTCGGATCTTTTAAAAGGATAAAGCACTATTGCCAGTTTTTACTTTGCATGTGGGTGATGTGAGAGGAGGGCTCTGGTGATTATCAGGAAGGAGTATTACATGGTGGAATCAGTTGCCTAAAGATATATACCAAAGGAAGGAGGAACAAATAAGAGGAATACCCTAGAGGATTAACCACTTTCACGTGTTTTCATTAAGCCTTAAGGTAAGGGCACAGCCGGAGAAGGGTCGCACAAGGAGTGATTTGTTGCATGCACAGAGGTGGATCAAAGTGAAGAGTTTTGATCTATAGCTTCTCACCTTTATTCATACACCTTGGACTATTTTTGTTCATCTTCACTAGAGATTGGACTATTCGTTATTTATTTACTGTTTGTAAGAACATTGTTCCATCATTGCATTGATTACTTATATTTATAACACTTTAATTATCTATTTGCTGTTTATGATTGGGAATTTATATGGAGATTTTGAGCACTTGTACTTAATATTTGGATCGACTTCTGTAAAACAGACTAGTTAGAAAAAGTATTTTAACAGCACCGGGCCCAGCTGTCAAAAGACAAAGTCCCGGCATTGGGGGTTCCTCCATTCACCTCATTTGTATGAATGGGCAAATTTCTTCCTCTGTTTTTTTTTCAGCCTGTCTGCTGGGAAAAAAAAACAAACTTTTCATCTATGGCCAGCTTTACAGCTACAACAGCAATTACAGGAATTGGGAGTAGTGTAGGGAAGGGTTTTTTGCTTCTTTAATTTTTGCTGTCTGTGTCCTAGGGGGTTTTCCTTCACTTTGTGTCCTGAAGATGCAACAAGAAGTGAAAGGAATTCTCTACAAAGTGAGGGAAATTCCCTACTTAAGAGCATTGTCACCAGAATAGGTTGTTTTCATTAGATTTACCCTTATCTTTTGCACACAACAAAAAACAGAATTGCCCATGGGACTTTTAAAGAGTAACACCTCAGACATGCAGAGTAAACAATTTATTAACAGACATTTAAAAACAACACATAATACAGAAGAAAACATATAATAGACATCAATACATTAGTGAATTTAAGTTCATGTAATAAACCTTTCCATGAGACCTGGTAAGGAAAGAGACTGCCAACAGTCTAGGACAACTGAAGAAGAAGCACAGAAAGGCGCCTGGAGATCACAGTCATAAGTAAAGAAATAACAAAAAAAAGGGGGGGGGATATATATTAACATCTAATATTTAACATATTCAACTTACAATTAATGAAAAAAAGTCCTGGACTAATGGCGCCCCATAAGTGGCTAGCTATAAGGTGAACAGGAGGTTGATGTGTTCCAATGGGTGTGACCACCCAAGATAAGAAACTGCTTCAAAGGAAAACAAGGATAAAAAATAATAAATAAATACATAGAATGCCACCAGTTCCACCGGTCTTCCCCCGGGAGCTGTGTGAGGGCGGGGCAATGAAACTCAGTGAGAAGCACAAGAGCCGGAGCCTGGGCGATGGATGTCAGTCCCACAGAGGGATATGCCCACACCTAAACAATCCTAACCAAACAGTGAATGTAAATATGAATACCCTATTGATTTGAGTGAGGTAATATTGCCTAGAGTAGGAATATGGAATAAGCGTGTGAAGAAGTGAAATACTTATATAATGAAGTTAGGATTAATTTACTCCATGGGTGAAAAATGGTGCAAATGTGAAGGACCTATGGTCCAATATGTATGTGATTGATAGCATGAACTCCTATACAGATATTGATTAACCACTTGACCTCCGCGCTATAGCCGAATGACGGCCACAGCGCGGACCTGAATTTCCGGTAGGCCGTCATATGACGGCCTCCCCTGTGCACGCGCCCTGCAGGGCGCGCGCGGATCACGCTGTGATCACCGAGTCACTGAGACTCGGTGATCACTGATCCAAGTAAGGGGCCGGTCCCGACCCCTTACCATGTGATCAGCTGTCAGCCAATGACAGCTGATCACATGATCTAAACAAAAGCTCAGTAATCGTTTTTATTTTCTCCTCACGCTGACAGCGTGAGGAGAAAAAAAAGACGATCACCGGCTCATCTGCAAGGGACATTGGTCCCGAAGAGGAAGAGTCAATTATGCCTCATCTGTGCCACTTGACAGTGCCCACCAGTGCCACCTATCAATGCCCATGAGTGCCACCTATCAATGCCCACAAGTGCCACCTATCAATGCCCACCAGTGGTGCCAATCAGGGCCACCTAGCAGTGCTGCCTATCAGTGTAACCAATCAGTGTCCATTATTGCCACCCATCAGTGCCCATCACTACCCATCACTGCCACCTATCAGTGCCCATCAGTGCTGCCTCAACAGCGTACAACAATGAAGGAGAAAAATTACCTGTTTTAAAATTTTTATAACAAAATATAAAACATTTTTTTTTTTTTTTTAAATTCGGTCTTTTTACATTTTTTAGCAAAAAATAAAAACCGCAGAGGTGATCAAATACCACCAAAAGAAAGCTCTATTTGTAGGAAAAATGATAAAAATTAAATTTGGGTACAGTGTTGTATGACCGCGCAAATGTCATTTAAAGTGCGCCAGCGCTGAAAGCTAAAAAATTGGTCTGGACAGGAGGGGGGTTTAAGTGCCCAGTAAGCAAGTGGTTAAAGAAAAACCAATGTATCATGATAAAAATATTAAATACATAAAATTGAATTGAATTGAATGATACAAATCACTTAATGCGAATGTGATCATGTTGTGTATAATGCTAAAAAGCAAACAAGTGTATGTGAATCCTAAATAACTAATAACCCTATGTGAGAGCGGACCATGGGAGAGAGGGGCCCATACCACATGTCTGTGCACACAATCACCAAAAAATGTTTTTGCAATAAAAAGCAGAAACCAAACCAACAATAATACACACTGAAATACCGAGTAACTTCACCATAAACAGTGGATGTGACTAGAGTACAAAGCCCACCGAGCCTACAACCCAAAAAGTGACTTACCCTAAGAGGAAGACAAACACAGTACCAGGTGGCCGGTTCAATTGACAAGCTGCACTGTGACCAAGCCATGGTCTGGGCTAAATAGTCCAGACCCCTGGGTTGGTCCCGCCCACACAGTGTCCTCATGGTGGAGAATCCACCAATGGGCTTGCATGGAACAAGGGGAGGCATGACTGCTCATCCCCACAGAGTGTGGCCAGCTGATGCCTCCCAGCCACCTGTAGCGATGCAGCCGAACCAGCTGCACTGCAAAGCAACCGACACTGCCGATCACATCTCCACCCGCGGGATGCGCATGCACGGCAATGCCGGCATGCTGACGTCACGTCCATGGAGCCGGGAACGCCGCCAATCGTGTCCACACCCGCAGTGAACGGATGCGCATGTGCGGCGATGCCGGTGCGTTGACGTCACGCCTGGTGAAACGTGACTGCTGCCGATCATGTCCACACCCGTGGGAGGCGGATGCGTGGCGATGCTGGTGTGGCGACATCACGCCTAAGGAACCGTGAACGTGGCGCTGGGGGGAAGAGAGGAGGACACCAATCCTACTGGTCTCCAAACGCAAAGTCTATAGCAAGAGCCCTGCACGTCTACACCACGAGCCCCGCAAGTCTATAGCAAGAGTTATGCAAGTCTCCATTTTTGACAAGAAAAAAGAAACAAGCAGCGCAAATCTATAATCCCACAATCTGGTGATAGTGAACTCACTGCTAGTAACCTAATCCCTTACTGTACACGTGTGAAATGCATTCAATCCATTGCATTAAATAATTCGTCTATCATACAAAAATTATTTGTTTCTATGCAAACAATTAAAGTGCAAATGCTGTTAAAAAAAAGTACAAAAGAAAAAATGGTGTGCTGATACATTGAACAATAAGTCCTTAGTGCAAGAAAATATTATTCCTTAGTAAAGTGCATGATTGAAAAATATTTGCATTCCATTTTGCAGTCCCAGGTAAAATGCAAGATTATTATTATCATTTTCTTGGATTTTTCCTGGGATTGCAAAATGGACTTCAAATATTTTAAACACATATGAATTTTTGATGCATGCACTTTACTAATGAATAATATTTTCTTGCACTAAGTACATTTTGTTTACTGTGTCAGCACACAGTTTTTTCTTTTGCACTTTTTCTTAACAGCATTTGCACTTGGTTTGTTTCATAGAAACAAATACTTTTTGTATGATAGATGAATTATTTTATGCAATGATACAGAGTTTATCATTATACATGATTGTTGGATGAATGCATTTCACATGTCTACAGTAAGGGATTAGGTTAATAGCAGTGGGTTCACTATCACCAGATTGTGGGTTTATAGATTTGCGCTGCTTGCTTCTTTTTTCTTGCCAATTAACTGGTGATCATAGGCATGTGCAGGGGGTGTGCCAGGTGTGCCTGGGCACACCCTAATCACCCCAAGCGCATTAACATTATCGCTGTGTGTGCAGGCAGGGAGATGGGAAATATCTCCCTCTGACCATTTCCGCCATTCAAGAAGTGCTACCATACTTCTTTCTCTGTACCGGCCGGCTCTACCATAAGAGTGTGTGTCTGTATGTATATGTAATAGATATATATATAAAATCACACACACATATACACGCATGTGTGTTTGATCTTTGGGGTGCGCACCCTAATGCAATAGGCTACACACACCTATGCTGGTGATTCACCGGTACTTAGGTGGTAGCAATCTTATTTAATGCCTCAATCTTCCAATAATATCTTTGGCACTAGTTTTTCATGTTGTTTGTCCAAGTGTCTTGTTTTATCGGGTCTATTTACTAAGTGAAGAGAGGTGAATTGTCAGAAAAGTCTAAGCGAAAGTGGTTGAAGTAGAAAAAAATAAAAAAGCTCTCATTGAAATTTTTTTAGTTCAGCTTTTTTGGCCTATATTTTACCATTCCCCTAAAAAATGTACCTCAGTTTACTGAATAGTGCATTAAGACAAAACTGATCTTTATAAAAACATTTATTAAAATATTTGAAAAAAAATCAATGCATAACACTGGATTACATCTTAGTTATTTTTTTTATTAGGATGAACAAAACATAAAAAAGAACATTTATAATATGAAAAAGAACATTCTCAAAAACAATAAAAAAAAAAAACACACAAAAAAAATTGCAGTAATATGCGATACTATGTGAAACAGTGATGAAGTGCACTAATTGAAGAAGCTAGGCAGCAAAAAGACAAATATGCACAAATGCCTATCCCAAATAAAAAAAATAACAAAAAAAAAAGACACAAAACAAAAATTGCCATATTTAATAATATAATAATATAATATATAGTATCGTAATATGCAATACTATGTGAAACAGTGATAAAGTGCACTAATTCAAGAAGCTAAACAGCAAAAAGACAAATATGCATAAATGACTATTCCTAATTAAAAAAAGCAAAAACATACAATGATATGCGATAATATGTGAAACAGTGATAAAAGTGCTTGAATCAAAAGCAGGTATTCATCTGATTTTCCATAAAAAACAAAAAATAATGTGCATGTGCATCAAAAAGTGATGAGATGTGAAAACCACATGCTCAAAAAACAGTTCTTGAAAGTTGTGCACAAAATTGTTTCCACCATCCAGGCATCCACCTGGAGTGTGCCCTAGCAGCCCACCTTAAACAAACACAACAGGTATAGTGGCGCTTTGGTATTCAAATCCTTAATGGCAGTTCATGTTCCACTAGCCTCTCCCCGCCTGCATCGAAATCCATAGCTGGTCTGACAAGGCTTTAATATATGGATCCTTTATGGAAAAATCACTTTCCACTCTCCTCTCCTCTCTTAAAAGCGCCAATAGACCTGTTGCGGTCTTTGTTTAAGGTGAGCTGCTAGCATATAAAAAAGGAAAGATAAAACATTCCTATTTGTGCTCCACCAATGGGATATTAGGGTTACTCACTCCTTGATTTCTACCTACCTGAACTCCATATCAGATCTCATGAATACCACTCACCTCTCTGCACACCACGCACCAGCACCAATTAAAGAAAAAACGTACACACAGCAGGGTGGTGGTGGGATAACCATTACACAACATAACTGAACAAGAACTTGCAGCAGACTTGCAGAATGTTTGCAAAGAAAGTTGATCTGGAGTCATGTAATGTGGACTTGCTGCAATTGTGCAACAAACTTGTGAAGCCTGGCAAGAGCTTAGCAAGTAATTTTTAAACTTGCAGCACAATTACTTGCTATCTGGCTTACGGTATGAAAGCACCGCCAACACCCAAAGGCCAATTTTTCCACACCTGTTACTTCTATCCATAATCTGGGAAAGAGACACCAGAATTTATCCAAAAAAAATCTCATTCCGTGTGCACTAAATTGTGGCCTCATCATACAGACTGCCCCCCCCCCCCCCCCCCCAGCCGTTGTTTATAAAATAAAGAAAGCTTGTATGAAAAATGTCATTTCTTTGGGCTTTATAAATGTCATTATTGCTGCAGCAGGCTCTATACATGGTACAGATGTGCCATTTTTATTGTTATTTTTCGTTTTAATGATTTCACCTTAAGCATCAGTAAAAATTGATTTTTTAAAAAAATTTTTTTTTCATTGATGCATGTCCCCCAGGGCAGTACCCGGATTCCCATAACCATTGTATGCCCAATTACTTGCATGTAAGCCTTCAAAATGGGCACTTTTCCAGTTTAGGTCCCATAGACTTCAACAGGGTTTGTTATTCGGTTCCGAACTCTTGCAATGTTCTAAAGTTCTGCCGCGAACCGAACAGGGGGTCGTTCGTCCCATCTCTATTCTTCAGATATTCAGGTAGTTGCAGGTGTGGCAGCTGCTTTAATACAATAGCCAGCTGTGGAGATTTCTCCATAATTAAGCATGAATGGAGGAATCTATTGATTTTCTCTTGTTCATCCCTTGAAGTCTAAAAAAGTGTAGGGTTAAGATTAACTTTGTTACATATAGCCAAATTTACGAAAGATCTGCATTACCAAGCCTTATGTTAAGTGGTTATCTTTTGGTATATGCAGAAAGCTGTGAATAAAAAAAAAAAGTCTATCAGAAGGAAAAACATATGAAATACTTTTAGTCAAAAAAAAAAAAAAGCGTTCTCTAATGGGTATATTTTAACCAAAATGTAACACTCCCTGTAATGGTCAGCTGCCATCCTCGGACATTCAAGAGTACCTGGTGTTCTATTTCTGTTTCTATTTTAAATGCAATGAACTTGGAAGAAGCATTCTGGCAGATTCTGGTGCTTTATATTTTTAATAATGATCTCATCTATCCTATCTTTCATCACATAGATGAAACAGCATCTAGAGACATCTATGACATTGCAATGCATTTTCTAACCCTTTCAATGTTTTATATGATGCTGACTGACCTACTCTATAACTTCTAAAGTAAACCTGTCATGAGTGAAACATGGAGGCTGCCATTGTTAGCCTTCTGAAAATGTGAGCTATTGTATTATCTATATATAGAGATAGCAGTTACACTTGTTTATGGAAGATATCATAAAGAATGTCAGAATTCTGCTCATCTAGATTACTGTACTAGATTAGATTACTGTACATCTAGACTACTGTGAAGTTTTTCTCTGATATGGCAAATGTCAGGGTTTTACATCAGTGCAGATTAAGTTCAATAGGCCTCTGTCACAAAGCAAAACACCTGTGTAATTGAGGCTCAGAAGTAAGCAGCCATTTTCTAAGGACCATGTCTCAGCAGTGACATATTTAAATAGCATCCCAGTGCACTAAAGCAGTACACGTGTTTTAAAAGGCAGCAACGCATGACAACTTACCATAGGACATTGCATCAAACATTTTGCCACGTCTGACTTTTGAGACTTTTGCTTACTTCAGAATCCTACTGATTTCAATGGGCTGCCTGAATGAAATGCACATTAACGCCTGACAAATTATGTGCATTAATGCACCTCACACATGGAAATGGGCCCTAATTGTTTTGGCCCATTTTATTAATATGAAGCACAACACATCTAATTAAACAATGTTTAAATACAAACAAATGCAATGTCGGTGGACTTGAAAAGTATCATATATTTAATCAGATTTGAACACGTAGGGCAATGGAGTGTTAAAAAGAATAAATCTAGCTCTGAAATGGTACATATGCACATTCCCTTATGGCATTATGTATGCATAGCACAAATGTTTTTATTAATCTGAGGCCATGAGAAATATATAACAATTACAGTGGTCTAAATTAATATTTAATGCAACAAAATAAAAGGCACATACACATATAAAGGTTATAGCTAGTGATAAGTATATACAAGGAAAGAACAACTTCCCAAAACAGTTTAAATCTGGTCAAAAAACAATATAGCCACATTTTTTTAGCTTTGAAACAACTAGAGAATGGTTAAGAACTGTTGGGTGTTTTTTTGCTGTCGTCTCACCAGGGAGACTTCTTTTCATTTCCTTCTTTTTTGGAATCTCTCCAAAGCAAAGAAACATCCCCTCTTACACCAGAACAGGAGTCCAAACTAGAAGAGTTCCCCCTCACCTCCTGTTCCAGTAACAACTGTATTCTGGATTTCCCATCAGTTTCTGTACCAAAGACAATGGTCAACAAGAGTAACAGAGAAGGTGCATATCCCAAGTGGGGACATAACAGCAAAACAAAAACATAAACAAATAAATAGGTTTTGGCTTTACCTGTGCTTTAACCACTTCAATACCAGGCACTTAGACATCTTCCCGCCCAGACCAATTTTCAGTGCTGTTGCAATTTGAATTACAATTGCGCGGTCATACAACACTGTACCCAAACAAATTTTTTATCATTTTGTTCCCACAAATAGAGCTTTCTTTTGGTGGTATTTGATCACCTCTGCGGGTTTTATTTTTTTGCGCAACAAATAAAAAAAGACCGAAAATTTTGAAAAAAAACACGTTTTTGTTTCTGTTAAAATTTTTTGTAGATAAGTATGTTTTCTTCTTCACTGATGGGCACTGATATGGCTGCACTGACGGGCACTGATGGGCACCGATGAGGTGGCACCAATGAGGTGGCACTGACGGGCACTGATGATGGGCACTGATAGGCAGCACTGATGGGCACTGATAGGTGGCACTGATGGGCACTGATAGGTGGCACTGGTATGCAGCACTGATGGGCACTCATAGGTGGCACTGATGGGCACTCATAGGCGGCACTGATGGGCACTTGTAGGTGGCATTGATTGGTACTTATGGGTGGCACTGATGGGTACTTATGGGTGGCACTGATAGGTGGCACTGATGGGCACTGATAGGTGAGCACTGACAGGTGGCACTGATGACACTGATTGGTGGCACTGAATAAACTGATTGGTGGCATTGCTGGGCAGACCTGAAACATGTTGGTGCCAATCAGTGCCCATTTGTGGGCACTGATTGGGCACATGTGGGTGGCCATGGGGTACATACCTGGCCATCCACATGTTGCCCCTTCCCTGGTGGTCCTAGTGGTGATCCCTGGTGGTCCAGTGTGGTGATCTGAGGGGGGGCTGCGCTGATAAACAATCAGCGCAGACCCCCCTGTCAGGAGAGCCGCAGATCGGCTCTCCTCTACTCGCGTCTGTCAGACGCGAGTGAGGAAAAGCCGATCAACGGCTCTTCCTATTGACATCGTGATCAGCCGTGATTGGACACGGCTTATCACGTGGTAAAGAGCCTCCGCCGGAGGCTCTTTACCAAGATCGGTGGAGTGGTGTGTCAGGCTGACACACCGCTCCACCGATCGCCGTGATGCGCGCCCCTGCGGGCGCGCGGCAGCATGTTATCCTGCTGGACGTCATATGACGCCCAGTCAGGATAACTGAACCACCGCCCAGCCGTCATCTGCTATGGGCCGGGCGGGAAGTGGTTAAAGTATTATTTAAAACAACGAAAAACAAGTGCAAAATTGTATGCAAAATTTTAGATTTTGTCACTTTTGGTAATGTTATCAAAAGCAACAAATGTTTACAACTCGTCATAACATATATATTGTTTTTTAACTTGTCTTTTTTGGTAATGGATACTGTCAGTAGAAAGAAAAAGGCTCATTCAAGGATAACTGGACATTTAATACAGACATCATTTATAGGGCCACCCCCAGCACCTCATACCTCTCCCAAAATCTATGATCCTCCAAAATTACTACCACTTCTCTAAAACTCTCCTGTTCAGATCCTGCGTGTTGTAATTTTCATTGATTCCCATAAGAAAGGCCATTAATCTTTGCAAAATTTTATAGCATGTTCATGGCCATGAATGGAGATTGTGTCACGCAAAAGAAGCAGAGCTCAGATTTGAGCAAATTAGAAAGAAATGTGGTGTCCAGCGGGTCAACCTGCAAAGATCTCAGAAGAGTGGGGACAAGTAGGTGTAAGACTAAGCCCACGTTCACATCGGGCCATTTTGACATATCAAATTGCATTTCAAATCGCCTATTGCCGGCAAGGGCACAGTCCGAATGGGTGCGACGCCGACTTTGCGGGTCCACACCGATTCCCAAAAGTAGTTTCTGCACCACTTTTGGCGACTTCGGGGGAGATTTAAATAGACATCTGTGCAGGAACCTGCACAGATGTCTCTGAAATCACTCCCGAAGTTGGACTGACATGCGGGTTTGAAATTGTGCGAGTTCAGCTGAACACGATTTCATACCCGCAGCAGTGTGAACCTAGGCTCAAAGTGTGGAGGGGCAAGCTGGGGAGGTGGCCCAAGAAAGGATAACTGTAGTCAGGACAGCCATCAGAAAATTTTGGGCACCTTACACAGCTTTAGGCCTGGGCCCCCCCGCCCCCCCCCGGGCTTGTCTATGGGCCATCCTACCGAATCTGCACACCAGTGACCTCACCTGTACTCACTCAGCCCCCCGCTCAATCCTGTATATAGGTCAGCCCCCCCCCACACCTGTATAATTGTCAGCCCCCTCAAACCTTTATATTTGTCAGCCCCCTCACACCTATATATATGTCAGCCCCCCCCACATGCACACCTGTATATATGTCAGCGCCCCCCCCCCCACACACACACCTGTATATATGGCAGCCCTCTCACACACACCTGTATATATGGCAGCGCCCCCCCACACACCTGTATATATGTCACCCCCCCACACACAACTGTATATATGGCAGCGCCCCCCCACACACCTGTATATATAGCAGCGCCCCCCCACACACCTGTATATATGGCAGCCCCCCTCACACACCTGTATATATAGCAGCGCCCCCCCACACACCTGTATATATGTCAGCCCCCCTACGCAGACCTGTATATATGGCAGCGCCCCCCCCCACACACACACCTGTATATATGTCAGCGCCCCCACACACACACCTGTATATATGTCAGCGCCCCCCCACACACCTGTATATATGTCAGCCCCCCACACACACCTGTATATATGGCAGCGCCCCCCGCACACACACCTGTATATATGTCAGCACCCCCCCCCACACACACACCTGTATATATGGCAGCGCCCCCCCACACACACCTGTATATATGTCAGCACCCCCACACACACCTGTATATATGTCAGCACCCCCACACACACCTGTATATATGTCAGCACCCCACACAAACACACCTGTATATATGTCAGCGCCCCCCCCCCACACACACCTGTATATATGGTAGCCCCACATACACAAATCTGTACACACACAAGCCTCTGGCCCCTCCCTGTACACAAACAGCCCCCTTCCCTTACCTTCACAGCCTCTTCATGTAGTTTCCTACCTGGTCCCAGCTCGTTTTCACAAAGCTGACATGTTGCTGAGAAGCATAGTAACAGGCTGATAGATCACTGTCACACGAGGTGTGCACACGCACATAGTAGCCAGAGGTGGAAGTAAAGAGCTTGATGTCTGAGTCAATGACACGAGAACTGCAGAAGCTGTGAAATCGTTTCTGTACTGCACAGCATGGATCCCCTTCACCCGTCCTGCCTTCTCCTGGCCCGGGCGGGCCCCTTACAGTTGTAACGGCTGTACCCCCCTGACTGAAGTAAAAGTACAGGTAACCTTTAGATTATTGTAGAAAGTTCAAATTATTGGGGATAGTAAAAAAATATTGTATCTCTGACAGAACTTTGGTGCAAGACTACCAACATATACCAATATCCATTTTTTTATTGTTATTTTTTATTATTATTAATATTATACAAAAGGATCCTCGATAAAGCCTTGTTCCCCTTGGACAATATCTTCAGTGAATTCTGTAAAACAAACATAAAAACAAAAAATCAGTTAAAGCAAACCCTTTTCTGATGAGTGCGTGATTATATGTAGAAGACAGCGAAATAAAAAGAAACAGTTCTAGAGGGGCATTTGATGGAAAATGAGGATCTCAGCATTCTTGAAAGGCTATTTCTTTTTTAAACCCCTGCATAGATTGTGCTGCATAGAACACTCTGTCACCACTCAACAATCCCAGTCACTTCTCTCCCCCTTGTCCTGCTGAGTTGACCAGTCACAGCCACACCAGGTGACATATCATGCCGAAAGCTCAAACCAGTCCCACCAGCTACCCCAACCAAGAGAGGACATATGGGTTGTCAGCAACAGTTCAGACCCCCCCACCCTCACCACTTTACTCCCCTCTCTGTTTATATTTATGTCCAGGTCAGCCTCGTACACCAAGTGTCTTGAATATTAAAGCTTTTTTTTACAACATAGATGGCCAAAGGCAGCAAGCTTTAAACGGCAGTCAGCTGTCAATTTAGATGAGTGTGAGGTGCTTCTGAGTTCCTTCTGACCTGCTTTGATCTCCTTCTGAGCTGCTTTTGACTTCTTTTTGACTTACATAGGGAAAAAATGTTCTGTTTGTAAACAGGTTCTCACTGCCCAACCTATTCTGCCTACTTCAAACACTAGCAAAATGAAAGAGTCCAGAATAATTTTAAGTGTTGATAAAATAATCATATAAAAACAGCCAATGTGTTTCAGGGGAAACACCACTTCCCCTTCATCATCACTGAACACAGGATAAAAGGTGGATGGACTAAGAGAAAACAGTGACTTCACGAATTTATGTTAGAATCACAGGGGGCAACAACTTGACAGTGATTGTTGAGCAGCAATGGAGCTCCACTGCTGTCAAGTTTTTACTCAATGCGGACAGTTCAATACCGATTCCAATATAGATCTGTAAAGTCATTGCTTTCTCTGGGCCCATCCAAGTTTATCCTATTTTGAGCCCTGTTGTAGGGGGAGTGGTGTTGCCCCCGAAAAACTTTGGCTGTTTTAGATGACCTTTTAAACAATTAAAATTATCTTGGACTCCAGGTTTGGTCAGACATTCGTTTATGTATTTCTATGGTTTGAGCTACTATTAAGAAGCCGTACCCTAGGTTCACATCTATATGTTTCAGCAGGTGTTTTGTGGGTGCCTGCATTTCCCGCAAAAAAAGGTGCATGCCCCTTTTTCAAAATGCAACCTGCAGGGAAATCACATAGTCGTTTTGACCATGTGATTTCCCTGCGGTTTCCGCACACGCACTGAGATTTCACATGGGTGGGGGTGCCATTCAGAATGAATGGCAGCCCTGTGCGTTTTCTAACAGTAGCGCATTTTCACTGTGGGTGGTTGCGGGTATCGCTGCGATTCCCGCAGCCACAGGCATTGGTATGAACCTATCCTCACTGTGCAGCAGTTGCCTCATCAGAGCTATTGAGCTTGCTTGAAGTATTACATTAAACAAATTTTTTTTTTTACCCCAAACCATTATAGATTGCCTAATTTTGTTTTTGTTTTGGTAAATCGCTGTACTTTAAAATATCAACTCCAAGTATTTGTGATGGTTAAGCTGCCTGTGCTCTACATACTATATCCAAGGACTAGTTTTAGGGTTAAACATTTTTAAAACTTTTTATATATTTTACATACACTTTATATATTTTATATTTGTTTTCATATATTTTTTTAATGTGGCAAACATGCTGTTCACTTTCCATAGCCTAGTGAATGGGGTGAAGCTCTACTGCCCTCATTATCCAAACATGTGCAAGCAAAAATACTGTTTTTTTTTTTTTTTTTTTACTTTTCCTTGCATGTGATTGAGTTTTCTTTGCAAAGTGAATTTTTACTACATTCATTAAGCTAAGCAAAAATTTTCATGTAAAGCGAACAGCCTTTTTTCCTTTAGTAAATAAACCCTATCTATTTTTAATATTATTATACAGAATTTATATAGTGCCAACAGTTTGCGCAGCGCCTATGTATTCAGTATTATTTTGTAGAATAATCAGCACCCAAATTTAAAATAATTCCTGTAAATATTCCTAAGTTAGAGGAAATCAACAACTCTCCAATACACAGTTAAAAGTCTGAAAACGTTAGATAACAATAACAATACACGATCGATGAATACAAACTGTTATTGAGGTAAAAATTGTTCTTCAGAAAGTAATATTACACACATTAACACCATCATGCATATGTATACCTTTATAAATATGCTAGTGTTCATCTATGGAAACCTTTCTTCCATTTCTAGGCTGTTAGAATAAAGCAAAGTGGATGTAATTAGTAACTGGTATATCATATTTAAAAATGGTAAATCATTGTGCATATCAGCAAAAAAAATACCCTAGATTTATTATTTCATTTTATATATGGCTATTTTGCATATTGACAGGTCGTGTCAAGAGCACTGATGATGTGCACAGTGCAGTTACCTTATAGCAGCTAATTAGATTTTCCCAGAGCTTTTTTTCAGGGGGAACTTGGTGGAACTCAGTTCCACCACCTCTGGCTCAGACCCTTGTGGGGGGGGGGGGGGCTGCTCACCACAGTCACTTGTAAACACAGAAGTCTGATTTCTGTGTTTACAAGTGACAGCTCTGCACTCTGTGTGTAACCCCCCCCCCCCCCTGAACTCTGCACCCTGTATGTAATGCAATCCTGGTATTTAATGCCCCTTTAAGACCCTGCTACTATTCATAAAATTTGACTGACCACACCCACTATTTAATGTGATTTGGAGGGTGTATGTGGGGGGAGGGGTTTTGGGGGGTCGTGGTTGAGTTCCAGCACCCATTGTTTGAGAAAAAAAGCCCTGGATTTTCCCATACTATAGTTTGACAAATCAAAGATAAATCCTGTAATAGGATTTACTGAATTATGTACAGTGATCAATCAGGTTTTTTGCAAACTAAAGAAATGTAATGCTCTAGTGGCAAAGTGAGTATGAATACAATGTAATATAGCAAGTAGTGACAGTTTATAATGATTTGGGTTTAATGACACTTTAAAATAGCCAGGCAGCTAGCATTTTCAGGTCAACAGCGGCAAACTATATATTGTATACATTTTTCATTACAGGTTTCCTTTAAGCTCTATTGTGGCAGCATGCTTAAATTATATCTAATCCTAAGAACAAAATGTAATATATTGCAGCCTACCAGTCCTTAAATATAGTAACTGTATACATTTTCTATTTTCAAGCTAAGCACATTTTCTACAAGTACAGGAAATACGCTTTGATCCAGCCAGAAATCTTGTATTCTTACTGTGTCATGTCCTGGGTACTGAACTGAAATCTCATACAAGGTTATAGCTTTCCTAGCTATCTTTTGTGAACTACAACTACGCCCGCATATGTAATAGAGATGAGGAGAGAAGAGGTGTCTGTAGTCCAATTCAGTGACACCAGTGCTCCTCCATAAATAAAGTAAAGTGGGTAAACAGTGCTTCTCTCTCCCTCAGGACAGGAAATGTGGTAATGGCAGAGTCACCAGGCATAAAAAAAAATCGTAAGAAAAGGAAAATAATGCATATTGAACTGGAAATAATGGGCTCTAAACTGGGTCAGAACCCATTTGCCCTAACACACAGGAAGCTGTCACATGATTGCATCACCACTGGAAATTCCCCACCGCACAGCTGCACTTAACAAAGGGGTGGATGAGATTATTATGACATCATTGTCCTAATATGGCCACATGGCTGTACTAGAACGATGTTGTTGTCCTGATATGGCCATATTAGGTCTATGATATCACAAGCATCCTCACCTTTTTGTAAATGTACGTTCAGCTAAGGGGCAAGAAATCTCCTGCCCACAGCTCACTGGCCTAGCAATACAGCTAACCTTCAGGTTTGGACCAAAACCAAGCTCATATCTTCGGGACCCTAATCATAGTAACAGAGACGTTTTTGACTATTTCCAAACTCTGCAACCCCTTGTAGCATAAAAAAGATCAAGACATGCACTGAAGACTAAAAAGAGATACAAAACATACCCTGAAAAGGAAAAATGGCCTTCCCACTGTACCAGAGCTATCCTGTAAAATATAACACATCCAGCATTAAAAAACGTTGGGAGATACACTCATGATGTTTGATTATAATTAGACATGGAACTGCTGCCTAAATGAAATTAAAACTTTTTTTTTAAATTAAAATAAGAAAAGTATTATGCGTGCTCTGTGCAATGATTTTGCACAGAGCAGCCCTTATCCTCCTCTTCTGGGATCCCCCACCAGATCTCCAATCTCCTTCTCTTCGGTGGGTGCCCCCAATAGAAAGCTGCTTTCTATGGGGGCACTCATGCAGGCTCACTTCCAAGGTATCCTTTCTGCATCCATTGACACAGACCGGACAGCTCAGTCCCACCCCCTGTTCCCTCATCACAGCATTTGATTGACAGCAGCGGAAGCCAATGGCTCCCGCTTCTATCAATCAGTCCTGTGAAGAGGGAGACAGTGGCAAGAACCGCAGCTCTTGTGCACATCGATGAATAGGGATGGGGCTCAGGTAAGTGTAAGGCCTCTTGCACACTGGATGTTTTTACAGCTGCTCCTAGGGGCATCTGCCCTTTATTTTCCCTGTCTCTAAATGCCCCTTCATGTTAGCCTATGTTTCCATGCACACATAGGCTTTTAGCAGCATTTAGTGGCAGGAGCTTTTAGAGGCTTTTAGAGGCAAGGAAAAAAAAACACTGCCAGTGCATTTTAAAAGTCAGCATGTTAAGCAACATTATGGTTTCGTATAAAATGAATGAAAGTGTGATAATTGTTGGCCCCTAGAATTGTACACTGCTATACAGACTTAAAAAAAAATTTAAAAAATGATAACCTCCAGTCGATTCTGTACAAATTTTCTGGGCCTATAAGACCATACTGTGTATATATATATATATATATATATATATATATATATATATATATATATATATATATATATATATGCACTTTTGTGTTTGCCCCCTATTTATCATGCGCTGAACTGAAAGATCTATGACTTTTTCTATGTACACAAAAGGCCTATTTCTCTCAAATATTGTTCACACATCTGTCTAAATCTGTGTTAGTGAGCATTTCTCCTTTGCCGGAATAATCCATCCACCTCACAGGTGTGGCATATCAAGATGCTGAGTAGACAGCATGATTATTGCACAGGTATGCCTTAGGCTGGCCACAATAAAAGGCCACTCTAAAATGTGCAGTTTTATCACACAGCACAATGTCACAGATGTTATAAGTTTTGAGGGAGGGTGCAATTGGCATGCTGACTGCAGGAATGTCCACCAGAGCTGTTGCCCTTGAATTGAATGTTAATTTCTCTACCATAAGCCGTCTCCAAGGCGTTTCAGAGAATTTGGCAGTACATCCAACCGGCCTCACAACCGCAGACCACGTGTAACCACACCAGCCCAGAACCTCCACATCCAGTATCTTCATCCCCAAGATCGTCTGAGACCAGCCACCCGGACAGCTGCTCCAACAATCAGTTTGCATAACCAAAGAATTTCTGCACAAACTGTCAGAAACCGTCTCAGGGAAGCTCATCTGCATGCTCGTCTTCCTGATCGGGGTCTCGACCTGCCTGCAGTTCGTCGTCGTAACCCACTTGAGTGGGCAAATGCTCACATTCAATGGCATCTGGCACTTTGGAGAGGTGCTCTCTTCATGAATCAATCCCAGTTTTCACTGTACAGGGCAGATGGTAGACAGCGTGTATGGCATCGTGTGGGTGAGCGGTTTGCTGTTGTCAACGTTGTGGATCGAGTGGCCCATGGTGGCGGTGGGGTTATGAAATGGGCAGGCGTATGCTATGGACAACAAACACAGGTGCATTTTTCTTCTATGGCATTTTAAATGCACAGAGATACCGTGACAAGATCCTTAGGCCCATTGTTGTGCCATTCATCCACGACCATCACCTCATGTTGCAGCATGTTGCAAGGATCTGTACACATTTCCTGGAAGCTGAAAACATCCCAGTTTTTGCAAGGCCAGCATACTCACCGGACACGTCACCCATTGAGCATGTTTGGGATGCTCTGGATCGGCGTATACGTCAGCATGTTCCAGTTCCTGCCAATGTTCAGCAACTTCGCACAGCCATTGAAAAGGAATAAACCAACATTTCACAGGCCACAACAAACAGCCTGATCAACTCTATGCGAAGGAGATGGGCTGCACTGCATGAGGCACATGGTGGTCACACCAGATACTGACTGGTTTTTGAACCCCCCAGACCCCGCCAATACAGTAAAACTGCACATTTTAGAGTGGGCACACCTGTGCAATAGTCATGCTGTCTAATCAGCATCTTGATATGCTACACCTGTGAGGTGGATGGATTATCTCGGCAAAGGAGAAGTAACTAACAGATTTGTGAATAATATTTGAGAGAAATAGGCCTTTTCTGTACATAGAAAAAGTCGCAAATCTTTCAGTTCATCTCATGATAAAAAGGTTAAACACAAAAGTGTTGCGTTTAGAATTTTGCTCTATATATATATATATATATATATATATATATATATATATATGCTACAGACATATCAGAGACCCAGAAAGATATATCCAAAATAATGGACATTGTCTTTGCATTCAATACTATAACAAGTATAAATGTGCAGATAACCTAGAGTTATTGTGTATCTTTCCAGTTTAATAGAATTAAATAGGGGTTTGCCAGGGCTGCAGTCACATGATCCTGCAGCACATTAGGGAAAAGAACACTTATTAAACTGGAAATGAAAGTTACCATTAGGGACGTTAATCATTAATTAATCATTATCCAAAATCATGGGCCAAAGTTTCACACCCATAAATATGGATAAAGATACTTTTTTATCCTTAACAGGAATGTCAGACTTTAATGGTACCACACACTTTCTGGTTTCTCAGAGCACTATCTGATGGCCAGCTGACCCCCTAAGAGCAGCACGGTGGACCTAGTTGCAGCTATAATCTGTCAGTATTACTGGTGATTCCTGGACAACTTAATCAAGAGATATTGGGTGCATTAGTTTGCACTTGCTGATAGAGTGAATATGGTATACACGTATGACCAACTGACCAACATAAGAAACTGAGAGTCGGTAAGACTTAATTTTTTTAGGGGTTATAGTTAGAATAGGTCCTATATCTGGAGGACTAACCCCACCTAGTTGGCACTCTTGCACCTGCTGTTGTTGTGGGGTCCTGGGTTCCATCTGTTGCATCTTTGGTTAATGGGCAGTGCTATACCATGTAATACTTATGTGGCTCTTCTGATGAAACAGGCTTCACCTCACCTGCAAAACATGTTTGAGTGAGTTGTTCGCACTCCACTGAACTACCTGCACCTTTTATACAAAGCCTGTTACACATGACCTTTTCTGTGTAAAAAGATTAAAAAGATGTATGATATAGGATAACATATGTAAACATATACTGTATATATGGTTAGTCAGTGGTAAGACTTGGCCCTTGCAGGGGTTTACCATAGTTTTTTTATTTTTATTTAAAATTATTGTTATGTATCCAAACTGACAATATGCTATATATCTTTGTATCAGGATTTTAAATATAATTTAAATAACTGTAATACTTATTTTTATTTAAATTACACTTGTGGAGGTACGATTAAAGCCTGACATTCCTGTAGAGAAAATACATTTTCTTGAACTATTAAGAGTGAACAAACCAATTTGGCAGAGGCTCTCTAAATGCTCATTACAGGAATAGAACACAGCTTCTATGAAAGCCTATAGGTTTTTCAATTGAAAATTACTGAGGTTAAATCTATGTGCTCCGCATTTGTACAATTTACTACAGTAATTCAATAATCAGAAAGGAAAGTACAAACTACTTTTTCTACATTGATTTAATCTTCAGAGAGGACCTAAAATATACTCTTTCCACTCTTTAAAATGTATTAAAGGGAAGGGGAGGGAGTGGGTAGAAACTAAAGGTGAAAGGACCAAAGGAAGGCACAATGGGGAAATGGCTCAGTCAAGTGCAACGTTATTCACATACAAGTTGACCAAATTGTGTCAAATTTTTGGGGGCAATTGCAGCTTTCATGTTAATTTGTAAAGGGGCAAAACATTGTTGATGGCAGGATGGAAGGAAGGTACAGTAGGAGATAAAGGAGACTTCCACTGTATAAGAATTTTCTTACCAGCATAAAAGGTAGTGTAAAAGACAAGCAATTTTACATAGCAGCTCTATGTAAGTATACTATGTAAAGTTCTGCACTATCCAGGACACGAGAAGCAATACCTTAGGATTCCATCTTAGGGCTAGATTACAGGTAACATTAAAAATATAATTAGGCTATGACAGAACACCACTATCACACCTCTCCACTTTTGACCGAATATGGACTGGGATGCCATGATTAACAGATTGCATATGGATGGATCAATACAGAGTTTGCCTTGAAACACTGGATGAGTCACAGGACTTGATAAGTATATATACTTTCTTTTTGATCTAAGAATCAAGGTTGTTTTTTTTTGTGAGAACTCATAAGAGTTTGGGCACACAAACCACAATCTAGAGAACCCATTGGAAGGACTACGCTATTTCTATGTAACAGTGTGAAGAGGGTGGCTAAGACTGTATTGTACATTTCAGAGTAGAACCATACAGGCATGAACTGTGCAGCTACAGCATAGCCAGTTGGTTCACAGTATTTCACAGCCCTAAAGGCCCCCCCTCCAGACCACTGTAACGGTGCATTTCTGACTTCAACATCAATATCTACAGTAGAGTCAATACAACCTTGGAAAACATCAACATTAAGTCCCAAATAATGATGTAGGTTTTTCTACTTCTCAGTATGGCAAACTCATGATTTACAACCACATGAATGTGTAGATCCAATCCAGCAGCTCAAGCATCCCATATCCAGTGGATCCCTCAGGATCATTATGATACTTTGATTTAAAGTTACTCTATGTTTGGACAGCTATTTATTCTATATCCAAACAATCTAGGTCACTAATTCATATTTAGATGGTGAGAGAGATGGATTTTTAGATTGGTGTGAGTGTGATTGGGAGATGTGGTACCATTTTAGGTTTATGGCTAATGGTTTTGTAAATTAATAAACAATTTTCTATTTTTGAATCAGCAAGTTGAGAACCATTTTTTGCAATATTGGTTTGAGGGTGGTTTGAGCATAAATTTGGCTTTGAATCTTTAGTGTTCGCTATGTAGTTTAATGATTGCTCCCACCTCTATACAATATATATATATATATATATATATATATATATATATATATATATACAGTATCTCACAAAAGTACACCCCTCACATTTTTGTAAATATTTTATTATATCTTTTCATGTGGCAACACTGAAGAAATTACACTTTGGTACAATGTAAAGTAGTGAGTGTACAGCTTGTATAACAGTGTAAATTTGCTGTCCCCTCGAAATAACTTAAAACACAGCCATTAATGTTTAAACCACTGGCAACAAAAGTGAGTACACCCCTAAGTGAAAATGTCCAAATTGGGCCCAAAGTGTCAATATTTTGTGTGGCCACCATTTTTTTCCAGCACTGCCTTAACCCACTTGGGCATGGAGTTCACCAGAGCTTCACAGGTTGCCACTGGAGTCCTCTTCCACTCCTCTATGACAACATCCACAAAAATGGTGGATGTTGGAGACCTTGCGCTCCTCCACCTTCCATTTGAGGATGCCCCACAGATGCTCAATAGGGTTTAGGTCTGGAGACATGCTTGGCCAATCCATCACCTTTACCCTCAGATTCTTTACCAAGACAGTGGTCGTCTTGGAGGTGTGTTTGGGGTCGTTATCATGTTGGAATAGGGGTGAGGGGATCATGCTCTGCTTCAGTATGTCACAGTACATGTTGGCATTCATGGTTCCCTCAATGAACTGTAGTTCCCCAGTGCCGGCAGCACTCATGCAGACCCAGACCATGACACTCCCACCACCATGCTTGAATGTAGGCAAGACACACTTGTCTTTGTACTTCTCACCTGGTTGCCACCACACACGCTTGACAACATATAAACCAAATAAGTTTATCTTGGTCTCATCAGACCACAGGACATGGTTCCAGTAATCCATGTCCTTAGTCTGCTTGTCTTCAGCAAACTGTTTGCAGGCTTTCGTGTGCATCATCTTTAGAAAAGTCTTCCTTCTGGGACAACAGCCATGCAGACCAATTTGATGCAGTGTGCGGCGTATGGTCTAAAGGACTGACAGGCTGACCCCTCACCCATTCAACCCCTGCAGCAATGCTGGCAGCACTCATACATCTATTTCCCAAAGACAACCTCTGGATATGACGCTGAGCACGTGCACTCAACTTCTTTGGTCGACCATGGCGAGGCCTGTTCTGAGCTGAACCTGTCCTAATAAACCGCTGTATGGTCTTGCTGCAGATCAGTTTCGGGGTATTGGCAATATACTTACAGCCTAGGCCATCTTTATGTAGAGCAACAATTCTTTTTTTCAGATCCTCAGAGAGTTCTTTGCCATGAGGTGCCATGTTGAACTTCCAGTGACCAGTATGAGAGAGTGAGAGCGAGAACACCAAAGACACCTGCTCCCCATTCACACCTGAGACCTTGTAACACTAACGAGTCACATGACACCGGGGAGGGAAAATGGCTAATTGGGCCCAATTTGGAAATTTTTACTTAGGGATGTACTCCCTTTTGTTGCCAGTGATTTAGACATTAATGGTTGTGTGTTGAGTTATTTTAAGGAAGCAGCAAATTTACACTGTTATACAAGTTGTACACTTGCTACTTTACATTGTAGCAAAGTGTAATTTCTTTAGTGTTGTCAAATGAAAAGATATAATAAAATGTTTACAAAAATGTGAGGGGTGTACTCATTTTTGTGAAATACTGTGTGTGTATATATATATATATATATATACATATTCAAATTTGTCTAATAGGAAAACTCACAAGTAGCCTCTCGAGGGACCATCTCTCTGTTGTAACATAACGTTAATAACATTAATTATGGCTTTTAAAATGGGACAAATCTTAAGGAAGGTCCAAACCACATGAAAAAATGTGCCTTCAGTGAGCTGACATCTAGTACATAAGGGACAAACTGCAGGGTAGATGGCAGCTAGGTGGTGAGGGGTAAAGTACGCTCTATAGAGGAATTTAATTTGTATAAATCTGTCTTTGGCAAGAACCATATTAGTAGTGTAATGGTGCATACAATCATTCTGGCCATCTTTTGACAAATCCAGCAGATCATCCTGTCACTTCTAAATCTGGTCAGTTGCACCGAATGTGCGGAGCAGAGTCTGTGATAAATAGAGGACAAGGGTTTACCTATCGCTCTTGAGGTGAGTAACCTCTGCAGAGGGTTGGATTCCAGGGGAGATGTGGGCAGGAAACTGTGATTGCACTGCATGTAAGTTGCAGATATTTAAACAACATCCAATTGGGGAGATTATATTCCATTTTAGACTCAACAAAATTAGTCAATCTGCTCTTGGACATATTGTGTTTCAATGCTATGAAACCTCAGGTAGCCCAAATTTGTGGATCAGGCAGAGCCCACAAATGGGGAAGAGTAGGATCAGCCCATAAAGGCATCAGCAGACTATTCTTACAAAAGACTTCACAGATTACTGGGTCCACAGACCCAAAAGGTTAAGATTTTAAAATATTGAAAATTACTTTTGAAGCTACAGTAACATGTTAAAGGTTATATGAGATTTTAGTGATTTGATTAAAATATACTTTAAACTCTTCATGCCAGCTGAACGCATATATGTGACCTCCCAGCTTGTGGTCCTTAACGCTAAGTGGGCGTATATATGTGTACCTGAATGTTTGCGCCCTGCACGTTCCGGGCGGCTAATGGAAAGCTCCCAATCTCTACTTGTGATTGGGAGCTTTCCGATCATGTGACCACTATGACAGCCAATCACGGTTGTCACATGATCAGAAACCTGGCATCAGAAACCTCTTAAAGGATCAGGAGGCGCCGGCGTTAAGGGGTTAGCTTCCAGTGCACTTTATGGCATTATATTTTCTATTAATGGAAACATCAGGATTAACCATATAAGCATACCTTTTTTGTATATTCTTCTGTAGTAATATGCGATTCCTATAAAGAGAGACCATGAAAATAATTGGATTTATTACTTAATATAAATGCATGTCAGAAACAATACCAGGGATACTTCCAAAGTTGTTTATTATACCCATGTCAAGGTCCCAAATTTCAAAGATGGTTCTGGCAGGACTTTTGTTTACTCTACCTTTTGACTGTATCCTGCTCAGATTTAGCGCTAAATAATAGTGTAATGGCATTATTTACTATTATTAGCTATTTTAAGCCTTCATATTGTGAATCTTTATTATAGTGTTAAGCAATGCCTGGTTTGCCTACTGTATGAACTTGAGGTTTGCGTACATACAGTATCTCCCACACAAGTGAGTACACCCCTCACATTTTTGTAAATATTTTGTTATATCTTTTCATGTGACAACACTGAAGAAATGACACTTTTCTACAATGTAAAGTAGTGAGTGTACAGCTTGTATAACAGTGTAAATGTGCTGTCCCCTCAAAATAACTCAACACACAGCCATTAATGTCTAAACCGCTGGCAACAAAAGTGAGTACACCCCTAAGTGAAAATGTGCAAATTGGGCCCAATTAGGCATTTTCCCTCCCAGGTATCATGTGACTCATTAGTGTTACAAGGTCTCAGGTGTGAATAGGGAGCAGGTGTGTTAAATTTGGTGTTATCGCTCTCACTCTCTCATACTGGTCACTGGAAGTTCAACATGGCGCCTCATGGCAAAGAACTCTCTGAGGATCTGAAAAAAAAATTGTTGCTCTACATAAAGATGGCCTGGGCTATAAGAAGATTGCCAAGACCCTGAAACTGAGTTGCAGCACAATGGCCAAGACCATACAGCGCTTTATTAGGACAGGTTCGACTCAGAACAGGCCTTGCCATGGTCGACCAAAGAAGTTGAGTGCACGTGCTCAACGTCATATCCACAGGTTGTCTTTGGGAAATAGATGTATGAGTGTTGCCAGCATTGCTGCAGAGGTTGAAGGGGTGGGGGGGTCAGCCTGTCGATGCACAGACCATACGCCGCACACTGCATCAAATTGGTCTGCATGACTGTCACCCCGGAACCAATCCTCTTCTAAAGATTATGCACAAGAAAGTCCACAAACAGTTTGCTGAAGACAAGCAGACTAAGGACATGGATTACTAAAACCATGTCCTGTGGTGTGATGAGACCAAGATAAACTTATTTGGTTCAAATGGTGTCAAGCGTGTGTGGCGGCAACCAGGTGAGGAGTACAAAGACAAGTGTGTCTTGCCTACAGTCAAGCATGGTGGTGGGAGTGTCATGGTCTGGGGCTGCATGAGTGCTGCCGGCACTGGGGAGCTACAGTTCATTGAGGGAACCATGAATGCCAACATATACTGTGACATACTGAAGCAGAGCATGATCCCCTCTCTTCTGAGACTGGGCCGCAGGGCAGTATTCCAACATGATAATGACCCCAAACACACCACCAAGATGACCACTGCCTTGCTAAAGAAGCTGAGGGTAAAGGTGATGGACTGGCCAAGCATGTCTACAGATCTAAACCCTATTGAGCATCTGTGGGGCATCCTCAAATGGAAGGTGGAGGAACGCAAGGTCTCTAACATCTACCAGCTCCATTATGTCGTCATGGAGGAGTGGAAGAGGACTCTAGTGGCAACCTGTGAAGCTCTGGTTAACTCCATGCCCAAGAGGGTTAAGGCAGTGCTGGAAAATAATGGTGGCGACACAAAGTATTGACACTTTGGGCCCAAATTGGACATTTTCACTTAGGGGTGTACTCACTTTTGTTGCCAGCGGTTTAGACATTAATGGCTGTGTGTTGAGTTATTTTGAGGGGACAGCAAATTTACACTGTTATACAAGCTGTACACACACTACTTTACATTGTAGCCAAGTGTCACTTCAGAATTGTCACATGAAAAGATATGATAAAATATTTACAAAAATGTGAGGGGTGTATTCATTTGTGTGAGATACCGTATCTTTTAGGATAAGAAGCAAGTCAAATAAAACTTGTTTTCAAGGGAAATGGGTTGCACATGAGATCCATTTATGATGCTTCTCACCTAATTATGACTTTCTTCTAACTTGTTTTTTTTTTTTTTTTTTTTTTGCATCCACATAGATTTGTATTGTGAAAAATGCAATTCAGTAGCATTAGCATAAGGTATGCCAGAAATATGCACATAAACACAACTTTGCATTTAATGAATATATGTACTTTCTTTCATTAAAATGTGTTTGCCTCATATGTATATATGACATACACAAAGTTTGAATAAAGCAAACAATCTTAACAAAAAACTCACTCCTTTTCATGCAAAAAGTAACGGCCACTCATTACAAAAATTGAAGACAATCATCTTGTGCAAATTAAGCAAAACAATTTTAATGCTGCTTAAATCTACTACTACTACTGCTGCTACTACTAGAAAATGAGAATTAGCACTTGCTATTATGGAGTGGCACAAGATGGTGTTTGTGCAGAGAATAATAATACAAATTTGAATGGTAAACATGGGCCAACAACAAGTCAAGTGGCACTTAGCAATTGGTGCTTTAAGCAGTGGCGGTGCATTTTATTTCATTTCTTTCAGTTGGAAACCATTGATTGGGACAAGAGGGAGGGTTGTTAAGTGAATGAATTTTTTTTTTTTTTTTATTTGACCCTCATGGACCCTCTGAAACCAATCCATGGACCCCAAGTTAAGAACTCCTGCATAGGTTTAGACAGTGCCCCTTCCCTCTTACTGTATAGTTGACTTTTGTTTTCACTAAAAATCACATCAACATGCAGCTGACATAAGCAAAGAATAGGTTTAAGTAAAGAATATTGCTGTTACATACTTTTAATGTAATTCCACTTCCTTATCTTTTTTGGACACTGGTGACGTAGCCAAGATCTTACAGATGCCCCTTGGAAAGGCTATTTCACCAGCAACTTCCAGGGAGATCTCATTCCTAAACTGTGAGATCTTACAAGATCTCAGGAAAAAAAGGCTTGTTTTTCAGCAAATGAGTGTAGTGTCATATAACACATATCTGAGATGAGGTGCAAGACGTCATGCCATACAACATTACACTGCAACTCTGTCACTCATCTGTCACAAGATGGGGGAACATTTTTTTTTTTAGGTAGAGTCTAAGGTGTTATGTTGCATGCATGAAATAACTCGCAAATGTCATTGGTTGGCCGGCAGAGAAGAAGGCAGAAGAAGTCAACCACAGGTAAGGTCTACAAGGCTGGTGGCTTGGCTTTGGAAGAGGAGAAGAGAAGAGGCACATTTGCATCTGACAATGTGGAGGCTTATTTTGCAACAACTAGTTGAGTAAAAGTGGCAATTTAAAAGGAGGGGGTGGGGGTCTGCTTTAATAAAAAACACTGTAATTTTAGCTTTGGCTTCCAATGTAAAATGTATCATTTAGTTGCTATTTAAACTTTCACAACTGACAGTGAACATTAGTTTGTACTCACCCCAGTTTTTAGCGCAGGGTCTTGTGCTCTGGAGTACTGAAATAGAAACTATGAATAACAACAGTATAGTTATATTCCTAAAGCATACACCATGCTTATATAATGCATGTGTTATTTTTGTGACTTACTCTTTTATATATCTCTTGATCATTCCCCTAGAAAACATAAAAAAAACCCTCATGTTTTTGTTTTAAACAGAGCTGAATAAATATCCATGCTACAGTAAATAAAAAAAGTGACACCCTGGTATAACCTTGGTATTCAGATGAAAGAAGACATTCTGCTGGGTGCATTGTGTATCATTAATATTATGTACAGTCAATGTACATCAACTTGAATGGGGCATTGCTGGTTCAGTGGTTTTAATCTCCTACGGATAGGAAGGGCACTGCATTAGCTGTTCAAAGTACTAGCCCTTCTTACTCAAATCCAGTGTTGGTGTTTTGTCCCCAATAGATCACATTCATTGCATTATACACAATAAGAATCTTATCACAGGAAAGGAAATATTTGGAAAGAGATATATGGAGGCTACTTTTGAAAGCGCTAGTTGCCTGGCTGTCCTGCTTATGCTTTGGCTTCTGAAAACAAGTAAGGGGATCAAAAGTTATACTGTCAATCATGCTTGTTCAGGGTCAGTTTCGGAGAAATACTGAGTTCAGCTACTGTCAGGCAACCATCATATTCAGCACACATGTTTAGTTCATGACAGATGCACTTGAAATAAGCTAGCAGGAGGTCATTGCAACACTAAATTATTGCACAAAAGTTTATAAATTTAAAAAGCAAAATGTGCTTCGTAAAAATGTGCTTTGCTAAAAAAAAAAAAGCATAAATGCATAAGATATATGGGAGATTAACTACCCTTAAAGTGGATGTAAACCCGATTTGTGAAATTTGAGCTGGGCACATATATCTGTAGTGTTTTCTTATCTCTCTCCAAAGCCCTAAATCCCAGGGCTTTCTCCTGCTCCATTCTTCTGTTATCAGCATAACTTCTGACAAGTTCTCTGACACAAATGATAAAACCAGCCTGAAATTTGTGTCAGGGAAGGTGCTATAAATAGATTAGCAGACAGCTGGTCAATTCACAGCACAGCTCTGCAAGTCTCTGTCTATGTGGAGAGGGGGTATGTGCCTTTTTTCCAAAAATAGTGCTAAAATCTTGTGAGCCACAAATGGGTTAATGCCTTCAGTGTGAATAAATGAACCTAATTCAGCTGCACACACTAACCATGTTCCATACCGTGTATATGCCAAAAATAAATAAATATATGTGTATGCGCTAAAGGCTATAAATACGTGAACAAAGAATATAATAAATCTATACAATATTAAAAATTATTATAAATTATAAACAGTGTCACACACCTGTGAAGAAAGTGACTATAATCCACAATTGAATATATGAAAAATGGTAACATGCACCATGCAAAAAAATGTGAGAAAAAAAAAAAATCCTTTAAATGATTAAAAAAAAAAAAAAATATATAAGTGCTACTTGATAAATAAAGTGTCCGAAACCAATTCATACAAATGAATATATCTCAGTCCAAGCCATTCATAAGAGTATATAAATCAAAGTGCACAATAGTGTCCAAACAAATAGCAGGCAATCCTCATGCTGGTTTTTTTGAAAAAGTGCTAAATATTCCTCATGCTCTTCTTATGAGATGTGCACATTAAGGCATGCTGCAGTGCTCTCCAGTGACCCCCAATGGATAATGCGCTCACCTTAGAGCGTGTGACACAGTAGCTAAACAGTGTCAAAACACGCATTAGAGCCACTCCAGGGCTCACACAGGTTATGCTGGTGATGATCTGTATCTCGCTCAAATGGTGACATATATGAAAGAAAGGAGACTCATAGCATAATACCGCCAGGAATTTATCTGAAAAGCCCTAAAAACAATCCCTCCAGGAGGGTACTCACAATGCTTGGGTGCGTCAGTGCACCATCCTATCCAAAACATGCAATACAGATGAATCCTGTGGCGTGCGGTGCGGTGTTCAATCCTCTGCCTGTCTGTGTGTAGAAAGCTCCGTCCTGCCCCCCGGGGGCAGGACGGAGCTTTCTACACACAGACAGGCAGAGGATTGAACACCGCACCGCACGCCACAGGATTCATCTGTATTGCATGTTTTGGATAGGATGGTGCACTGACGCACCCAAGCATTGTGAGTACCCTCCTGGAGGGATTGTTTTTAGGGCTTTTCAAATAAATTCCTGGCGGTATTATGCTATGAGTCTCCTTTCTTTCATATATGTCACCATTTGAGAGAGATACAGATCATCACCAGCATACCCTGTGTGAGCCCTGGAGTGGCTCTAATGCGTGCCTTTTTTCCAGTCAGCTGTCTCACAGTGCATGGCAAGACTCCCCTCCCCCTGCTGGAACAGGAAGAGAAAATTCTAACATAATGTGCACTTTCTAAACAGTATATAAAGCTGAAGACAGCAGATATACATGTAAAACGTATGTAGGGAGATTTGTTTCATCCCTGTGTATCATCTGAGGCTGTTCACTTCACTGGGTATATGTGAGGGTTTACATCCACTTCGTATATTCCTATCAATACTAATAAATGAGAACATTGCGTGATCCTGGCATTTCCATGGTGTTCCTATGGGAAATTGGACTGTAACTTGATGCATCTGTTTTACAAAGTTATCGTGTAGTAGTCCTTAAAGTGTTACTAAACACATTACCACTCTCTTATTTTTCAAAAGTAGATACGGCAATAAAATCAATCCAGGGTAGATTGCATATAAATTAGTATAAGTACCTCATCTTCTCCTTAATGTACTGAAGTCATGTGACACCATTCACATGCTCCACACGGAACTATGAAATCGGTGGGCAGCGCAAGCAGTAGACTCCTGAGGTATCCTGTAGATATCACTCCAGGAACTTACACTCCTGTTCCTCTCACCATCAATCACAATCTGGGAGCCTCAACACAAGCCTCTGCATTGTGTGTGTCACGTGAGGTGGCGCTCAGTGTAAATAATCGATCATTCCTCTGGCTCTGCCCTGCAATCCACATCGGCTTATAAGCATGTGTGTGTGGAAAGCAGGGGAGGTGAGGAAGGTCATTCCTTATATGCAGTCGAAGGCGCCATAAACAAAACTACAAAGTCACGTGGGTCTGCTTGAGGAGAAAAACAAGGAAGTGAAAAGCTTCCCATAAGGCAGATTATGGAGCATGCACATAGCCAGTGACTATGCAATAATTAGAGTGTTGGCTGATATTGTGTTGCCACTGAGGAGAGGGTGGTCCAGGAAAAAGGCAGGATCAACAAGGCATTTAAACCAAATAAAACGATGCATTACTAAAAGCTTCAGCAGACAGGCATAATTTTAATTATAAAGCACAAAGAAACATTTTGGGCTGAACGGCATTGATTGTTTGACAAAAAAAGATGGTATGTGTAGTATTTAGTATACTTGATTTATATATAATACTAAAGATTTAAAAAATGTAAAAAAATACATATTAATTAGAATAAAATGGAGCAAAACATGTTATGCCCCGTACACACGGTTGGACATTGATCGGACATTCCGACAACAAAATCCTAGGATTTTTTCCGACAGATGTTGGGTCAAACTTGTCTTGCATACACACGGTCACACAAAGTTGTCGGAAAATCCGACCATTCTGAGCGCGGTGATGTAAAACATGTACGTCGGGACTATAAACGGGGCAGTAGCCAATAGCTTTCATCTCTTTATTTATTCTGAGCATGCGAGGCACTTTGTCCGTCGGATTTGTGTACACACAATCGGAAATTCCGACAACGGATTTTGTTGTTGGAAAATTTTATAGCCTGCTCTCAAACTTTGTGTGTCGGAAAATCTGATGGAAAATGTGTGATGGAGCCCACACACCGTCGGAATTTCCGACAACAAGGTCCTATCACACATTTTCCATCGGAAAATCCGGCATTAGTGTGTTGTTGCTGTAGCACCCTGCCCTAGGCTGTACTCTGAGCAGCAATTGGGTTATGAATATTTATTTGATCTCAGCCAATCCCTGGGAGGGCGCACCCAGAACCTGTGGCTGAGGAGAAGATAAATGTTTGGACGGTATGTTTAGAGCCCTCTTCTCCTGGGGCCTCTGCTCCTGGGAGACAGCCTGTGCTACTGGAGAGCTGTTGCTGTCAGGCCTCAGAATGTTCTTAGCTGAGGACTTTGAAGGAATTCGGGCTTAAGGAAAACTGCTGGATATACTGCTTGTGAGTATCGCAGGGAAGCTGGTTGAGGAGCTGTCTCTGGACATTGTGAGTAGGACCTTGCCTAGAGCTCCAGGGGTCATCAAAAGCCTGCATATGTTTTGGAGTATCCTGCATCCTCATCCTCTAGCCTTTATCCTCATCCCTCTACCTGCCTGTGTTCAACTACTGCAATGCATCTTCAAAAAGACACCCCTAGACTAAGCCTGAATATTTTCGGTGTGCTCTGGAACTATCAGGGCCTGGCTGCCTTTGAACAGGTAAGGGAAACCTGGGTTATATTCAATGGCCCATCTGGGGGTAAGCACTACACTGCACATTTTGCTAGGCTTCAAAGCACATGTGTCAGCAAGATATGCTGGGATGTAATTTAGAATGAGTGGCACTGCTTCACACTAACGCATGTAGATCTCATTGCTGCCTTAGAGAGATGGTACAAAGGTGGACAGCCACTGTATTTTGCTCACCACTTTTATTAGAAACCAATGCACTGAGGACACAATCATGGGAGCAACCTGTATTAAATCTCAGTTTCTTAAAAGGAAATTTGTAAATGAACATTCACTAGGCATGTGCAATTCGTTTCGTTACGAATTCGTTTTTTAACGAATTTCGACAAATTCGTTAATTCGGGAATATCCGAATTAACGAAAACCCGTTTAACGAATTTTTTCCGAATATTCGATAAAATTGGACATTCGTAAATTCGGGCATTCGAACATTCGTACATTCGCAATTTACATTCGTACATTCGTACATTCGAACATTCGCAATTTACATTCGTACATTCGCAATTTACATTCGTACATTCGAACATTCGTACATTCGCAATTTACATTCGTACATTCGTGCATTCGTGCATTCGTACATTAGTAAATTAGTGAATTCGTAAATTTGTAAATTCGAAAATTCGGAAATCTGAAATAATAGTTAACTAATAATAACTTAACTATTAGTAATTACTAGTAACTTTGAATTTATAGGTATTGTAATTTCCTTTTAAATTTGGCTGTTAGTGAACGTAACACATACAAATTTATCCGAAGTTATGAATGATCCGAAAAAACGGAATGGAACGTAATGAATTAATAATAATAAATAACAATAATAATAATAACAATGTTTTATTATTATTATTTATTATTAATTTGTTCCGTTCCATTTGTTTAAATGCAGCCTTAATTTTGGATAATTCGTAACTTTGGATAAATTTGTATTTGTTACGTTCACTGACAGTCAAGTTTGAAAGGAAATTACAATACCTATAATTTAATAGTTAGTTACTATTTCAGATTTTTGAATTTTCGGGGTTTTTGGTTTTTCAAACTTCGAATTTACAAATTTCCGAATTTTCGAATTTACAAATGTACGATTTTACGAATGTACGAATTTACGAATGTACAAATGTAAAAATGTACGAATGTACGAATGAACGAATGTTCGAATTACGAATGTTCGAATTACGAATGTTCGAATTACGAATGTTCGAATGTACGAATGAATGCATTTACGAATTTACGAATGAACGAATTTACGAATCGCAATCATAACGAATGACCCGAAAAACGAAAAAAATAATAAACTAATGAAACGAAAACGAAAATGAACGAATTTTTTTGGCTGTGCACATGTCTAACATTCACCAAAAAACTTACACTGTGAAAAGAAGCAGCAAATCAGAACTAGTGTGTGCCCCACTGCAAAGCAGGAAGCAGAGCTTTCAAACGTACTGAGCAATTATGATGGCCCCCCATGTACAGAATCTCACAAAAGTGAGTACACCCCACACATTTTTGTAAATATTTTATTATATCTTTTCATGTGACAACACTGAAGAAATGACACTTTGCTACAATTTGCTACAATGTAAAGTAGTGAGTGTACAGCTTGTATATCAGTGTAAATTTGCTGTCCCCTCAAAATAACTTAACACCCAGCCATTAATGTCTAAACCGCTGGCAACAAAAGTGAGTACACCCCTAAGTGAAAATGTACAAATTGGGCCCAAAGTGTGAATATTTTGTGTGGCCACCATTATTTTACAGTACTGCCTTAACCCTCTTGGGCATGGAGTTCACCAGAGCTTCACAGGTTGCCACTGGAGTCCTCCTCCACTCCTCCATGATGACATCACAGAGCTGGTGGATGTTAGAGACCTTGCACTCCTCCACCTTCTGTTTGAGGGTTTAGGTCTGGAGACATGCTTGGCCAGTCCATCACCTTTACCCTCAGCTTCTTTAGCAAGGCAGTGGTCATCTTGAAGGTGTGTTTGGGGTCATTATCATGTTGGAATATTGCCCTTCGGCCCAGTCTCCGAAAGGGAGGGGATCATGCTCTGCTTCAGTATGTCACAGTACATGTTGGCATTCATGGTTCCCTCAATGAACTGTAGCTCCCCAGTGCTGGCAGCACTCATGCAGCCCCAGACAATGACACTCCCACCACCATGCTTGACTGTAGGCTAGACACACTTGTCTTTGTACTCCTCTCCTGGTTGCCACCACACACGCTTGACACCATCTGAACCAAATAAGTTTATCTTGGTCTCATCAGATCACAAGACATAGTTCCAGTAATCCATGTACTTAGTCTGCTTGTCTTACGCAAACTGTTTGTGGGCTTTCTTGTGCATCATCTTTAGAAGAGGCTTCATTCTGGGACGACAGCCATGCAGACCAATTTGATGCAGTGTGTGGCATATGGTCTGGGCACTGACAGGCTGACCCTCCCACCCCTTCAACCTCTGCAGCAATGCAGTTAGCACTCATAAGTCTATTTCCCAAAGACAACCTCTGGATATGACGCTGACCATGTGCACTCAACTTCTTTGGTCGACCATGGCGAGTTCTGTTCTGAGTTGAACCTGTCCTGGTAAACCTCTGTATGGTCTTGGCCACCTTGTTGCAGATCAGTTTTAGGGTCTTGGCAATCTTCTTATAGCTTAGGCCATCTTTATGTGGAGCAACAATTCTTTTTTTCAGATCCTCAGAGAGTTCTTTGTCATGAGGTGCTATGTTGAACTTCCAGTGACCGGTATGAGAGAGTAATGCTGGCCATACACTATACAGAAAATCGGCTGAACCCATTTTCGAAAAACGAACGTTCGACCGTGACCGCAAACGATCGTGCCATCATATAATGACCGATAAATTGTTCAGTGGACATGAATAAATAATTTTTTGTTCGTTTTTTTACATATACCTAGTGCAGACAGTTCGGACGGGAAACACATTAACCTTGCAATTTATCGTACGTTCGGCAGAAATTTTCCAAACTTCCCGTTCGTTTTTTTCCCACAAAAACGTCACAAACGATTATCGATTTGTGCCCATTAACTTGCCAAAAAACGAACGAAGTGTCTATACGAACGATTTTTCGGCCGATTTTTCGTATAGTGTATGGCCAGCATAAGAGCGATAACACCAAATTTAACACACCTGCTCCCCATTCACACCTGAGGCCTTGTAACACTAATGAGTCACATGACATTGGGGAGGGAAAATAGCTAATTGGGCCCAATTTGTACATTTTCACTTAGGGGTGTACTCACTTTTGTTGCCAGTGGTTTACACATGAATGGCTGTGTGTTGAGTTATTTTGAAGGGACAGCAAATTTACACTGTTATACAAGCTGTACACTCACTCCTTTACATTGTAGCAAATGGTAGCAAAGTGTCATTTCTTCAGTGTTGTCACATGAAAAGATATAATAAAATATTTACAAAAATGTGTGGGGTGTACTCACTTTTGTGAGATTCTGTACATGGGGGGGGGGGGGGGGGGGGCGTCATAATTGCTCAGTGCATTTGAAAGATCTGCTTCCTGCTTTGCAGTGGGGCACACACTAGTTCTGATTTGCTGCTCCTTCTCACAGTGTAAGTTTTTTGGTGAATGTTCATTTACAAATTTCCTTTTAAGAAACTGAGATTTAATACAGGTTGCTCCCATGATTGTGTCCTCAGTGCATTGGTTTCTAATAAAAGTGGTGAGCAAAATACAGTGGCTGCCCACTGTAGCAAAGTGTAATTTCTTCAGTGTTGTCACATGAAAAGATATAATAAAATATTTACAAAAATATGAGAGGTGTACTCACTTGTGTGAGACACTGTACATATATAATAACAAACTATATATAGGAACATTGTTGTTTTAACAAAAAACTAAATTTACATCAAGCTGTTTTTTTTGTTTTTCTTTGTATCTAAAAATCATTGAAAAGGCTATATACTGCAATTCCTTTAAGGAAATCGTGAATGATCTTAAATGCTCATTTCTATGGCAGCACCATGTGATAGAAAACAAAGCAAGTTTAAAGCTGACTTGGTTTGTGCATTATTTTAAATGGTGCAGAACATATTTTTATGCTTGAGTCTGACGCAACTGGATTTATGTGCATGATGTACAAAACTCACCTTGTTGGGTGACGACTCTGGATGTCAACAGTAAACACAGGTGCTTAATAGCATACTGTATACTATCTCATTTTCTCATTTCTTACCTCGTGTATCTTCATTCTGTTGTAAATGGTGCTACAAAGATCCATGACAAAATTGGAAATCTAAAAAACATTTTTGTAAAAGAGTTTGTAAAAGATCAGTTTGTAAATGATCACTGCAACAAGGGTTCTGAAACAGTCTACATGTCTTTACAATTTTGTTAAAATATTTTGAAGAGTATTTCAGTTTTATACTGATTATAGAATTGATTTTAAAAGCTGATATTTCACTTGGTCAGCTTGTTTAAGATAAATGACCCTCACATTTATTTTGTTTTTTTCATGAAAGCATTGTAAGTATCTGAATAAGACTTGACTCAGCATCCTGAAGCCCCTTATACAGCAAAACACAGGCTGGAGAAGGTAGAAGCAGCAAGGAAACAGTCAATCGTGCTGCAGTGAAATGAACATGCTGATAGGTGGATAGAGCACAGTGACAAAGAGATGAGCTTGTCAGTTTGCTGCTTCTCCTTCACTGTCTAGTCATAGAGCAGGTGTGGGGAGGAGACACATAAATGTTACTGAACAGCAGCATAGAAAAATGAGGTCTCCCCAACTGCTAGACAGACTATGTGCTGCGGCAGAGATGTGTAAATCTTAGAACTGAATGGACAGGCATACAAAGCCAGGGCATTTTTCATCAGTGTGTTTAGTTGTTTACCCAGAGTTTAGCTTTTAAAGTTTGTGGACATTTTGGTTGTTCACTTTGCAAGGGAAGTTTTCTTTAGCTTAGTAAATAAGGTGAAATTTTGCAAAGTATAACTGATCATGTGGGGAATAAAAGCAACAGTATTTTTGCTTGCACGTGATTGATGATGGAAGTTAGTATAGCTTCACCTTATTCACAAAGCTAAGAGAAAATACCCCTTGCAAAGTGAACAGCCTATATGCCTTCAGTAAATCAAGCTCAAAGGATTCCAAATACTGCTGTGGTTTGTAAGAAGACACAATGGGGTTGATTTGCTAAAACTGCAGTGTGAAAAATCTGGTGCAGCTCTGCAAAGAAACCAATCCGTTTCCAGGTTATCAAAGCTTAATTGAACAAGCTGAAGTTGGAAGCTGATTGGCTACCATGCACAGCTGCACCAGATTTTGCAGTCTCCAGGTTTGGTAAATCAACCCCAAAGGATCTGTAACATACCCAGCCACCCAGAATATGCAAGTCCTGGCATCTTTAGAAGCCATGCCATCTTATGACGGGATAAAGTATGTTTTTCAAGTGGCAAGTGGGGGGTGAAATAAAGAACAGATTTTATACATTTTCTCAACTGTGTTTGCTCCATATGGGATCCTAAGACTCTATATTTTGTTGTGACAACCCTTTCCCTGTAAGACAGCATTGATTCTCCTAGATATTCTTGAATGTTTTTTAAGGAACCGCACCGAAACCAACCGCAGTCCTTGTTTTTCTATTCACAGAAAATAGCTTGTTTGATATTGGCTGCATGTTTGGGGGTCATTGCCTTGCCGCAGAATGAGTTTTGTAGGGATCAGACGGCTCCCTGAGGGCACTGCATGATTAATAAGGCAACTTTAGGAGACCATTCATTCTGATAAAATCCCCAAAATCGATGTACAGAAACACAGCCCCAAACCTGGAACCTTCACCCTGCTTCACTGTTGCCTACAGACTCTCATCCATGTACTACTATTCAGGCCTTCAAGGAGCAAACTGCTTTCTGTTACAGCCAAATATTGTAAATTAGGACTTATCAGTCCAGGGCATAGGCAATTCACTTGGACTTGTTTCCACGTAGGAGGTATGGCTTTTTAGCTACCATGGTTCCACTGGTTTTTGCCACTTTTGAGCTAATGTGGCCGCATAACAGCCAAGTCTTAGCTAATAGTAACACTGAACATCTTCCAATTGCCAAAGGAAGACAGCACGATGTGTCTTTCATATGTTTCCTTTAGTCGATCACTACTTCGATCCAACCTTCTGCAGAACAGCATGTACAGAAAACACCTGTATTTCTTGAATTGCAAGATGTTTAAGGCTCTGGTATAACCACATCTCAAATAAAAATGTTATTGTAAGCAAGATAACCGATTCTAGATCTCTCAGACAGGCCAGGCATTGTTATACACGTGCCTTCTAATAAAAGGATTGGTTAGGAGACACAGATAGGTGCTCTTGTGACTGTATTGGTCAATTCAGAAAATAAAACTGATGTGCATTTTTTTTAAACCTGAATTATAAAGGAAGCCTTGATTAGTTTTGAACCACATAAAGTGCGCCTGACAATTGGTCTGCTCTGGTGAATGCTGGAGGAACCACAATCTTTTCCAACTGGGTATGCTACCATAGATGGATAGCTTTATGGATAGGCAGATAAGCAGGCACATATAAAGATCACCTGTTAAACCCCTCTGCATTAGGAGAAGCACAGCTCTTCAAATGAGCCAATCAATTACTATGGAGCCAAATGAAGGAAGATTTAATTTGATCTAGGATGGGTCTATTATGAGTGAACAAATACTACCTATTCATTTATGACCACAGCAAACATAGATCCGTTAAAGCAGACCTTCAGTCATTTTTTCAACTTTCCATCTATTAAATCTTCTGCCCCTGTTGTTTTAATTTTGGATAGAAAAACTTTTTTTTTTTTCTGCCAGTAAATACCTTATACAGTTCACTACCTGTTTCTTGTCTGGTAAAAAGCCCAGGCTAATGACATCATGCACAGCTCTCTCTCTAACTCTCGTGAGAATCTGCCAGGAAGGGAGGGGGGATGAGTCATAAGAGGGCCAATCAGAGCTGCAGGGCTGCAGAGCTGGAGGTGTGCCTCTGTGTGTCTGTAAATCCAGGAAGTGAACAGGCAGCAGCTTCAGCTGCCCACAGTTAAAATGGATGCAGCCAGACTCAGTGGAGGGAGATTTCTGAGGCATATTTGGCAAGTACAGAATCACAGTATATATAAAATAACCCTTTCATGACTAAGCCTATTTTTTTTTAAATTTGGTGTTTAAAATCCGTATTTTTTGCTAGAAAATTACTTAGAACCCCCAAGCATTATATATATATATATATATATATATATATATATATATATATATATATATATATATATATTAGCAGAGAATTTAGAGAATAAAATGGAGATTGTTGCAATATTTTATATCACACGGTATTTGTGCAGCGGTGCTTTAAACGCAAATTTTTGGGAAAAGGGACAATTTCATGAATTTTAAAAAATTCAAACAGTAAAGTTACCCCATTTTTTTTGTATAATGTGAAAGATGATGTTACGCTGAGTAAATAGATACCAAACATGTCATGCTTTATAATTGCACGCACTCGTGGAATGGCGACAAACTACGGTACCTAAGAATTTCCATAGGCGACATTTTAAATTTTTTGTACGGTTACCAGGTTAGAGTTACAGAGGAGGTCTAGTGCTAGAATTATTGCTCTCGCTCTGATGATCGCGGCAATACCTCACATGTGTGATTTGAACACCATTTACATATGCGGGCGTGACTTCCGTATACGTTTTCTTTGCTGCGCGAGCTCGCGGGGACGGGGGCACTTTAAAAATTTTTTTTTTTCTTATTTATTTTTATATTTAAAAATTGTGTTAAAAAAAAATTAAAAAATTGTTGACTTTTATTGCTTTCACAAGGAATGTAAACATCCCTTGTGACAGTAATAGGTGGTGACAGGTACTCTTTATGGAGGGATCATGGGTCTAAAAGACCCCCAATCCCTCCTTTGCACTTCAAAGTATTCAGATCACCGAAAACGGCGATTCTGAATACTGTTTTTTTTTTTTTAAACCGGCGCCATTGGCAGCCGAGTAAACGGGAAGTGACGTCATGACGTCGCTTCCGCGTTTACGATTAGGAGGCAGCCGATTGGTCACCGGACCTCCCGATGGCACGGGAGGCCCGGTAAGAGCGGCGGGAGGTGGCGGGAGGGGGGACGTCCCCTCCCGCTCCTCCGGTATAACAGCCAAGCAGCTTTTAGCCGCATCGGTTGTTATACTCGGGTAGCCGATCGCCCACTGTAAAAACCGGTAACGGGATGATGCCCGCAGCTGCAGTATAACCCCGGAAAGCCGAGTACGCAAATCTGCGTATGCTCGGCGGGAAGGGGATAATATGCAAAGTGGTTGGAGGGAAGCTTCAGAATGGCAAAGATGTTTTTATTAAAAATTATGTGCGCAGACTGCAGTTCCTCCTTAAGTACTGCATACAGTATATGTGCTACAAGAATGTGATCATTATGTGTGTTTGGCCTAAAAAAAGTAATTGGTAAAACATTTATGTTATACAGTTAAGATTCATACTACGGTTTCTCCTTTTGGAACACTGGCTCCAAACATTAATCTGTAGAAGCACACATAGTTGATGTGCTAGGGCACAGTGAGTGTCCAGGATAAATCAATAATGCTTGTCTCTACAGAAACGTAAACTAATAGGGGAATACCTTGTGGATGTACTAAATGCTTCCTGCAAAGTTACAGTGATAAGTTATTGCGATTTATTGGATAGCAACTCTGCTGTTAAAGCTGGCCTAGTTCATCTGATACTCATTTTAGTAGCGGGAACAGCAGACATGAGTTTTGCCTATATTATGCACATACCATACAGTGGGGAAAATTATTATTTGACCCCCTGCAGATTTTGTAAGTTTGTCTACAAAGAAATGAAGGGTCTATATTTTTTATCATAGGTGTATTAAAATGATAGAGATAGAATATCAACGAAAAATACAGAAAAAAACATGATACAAATGTAGTCAATTGAGTTGCATTTCAGTGAGTAAAATAAGTACCGTATTTATCGGCGTATAACACGCACCGCCGTATAACACGCACCCCAAGTTTAGGAGGGAATTTTAAGGAAAAAAACTTTTAGGAGGGAAGTTGAAGGGAAAAAAAACTTACATTTAAATGCCCATCATTGCAGCCTTCTCAGTGCAGCCTTGCCCCAGTGCAGCCATGTCAGTGCAGCCTTGTCAGTGCAGCCTTGTCAGTGCAGCCATGTCAGTGCAGCCATGTCAGTGCAGCCATGTCAGTGCAGCCTTGTCAGTGCAGCCTTGTCAGTGCAGCCTTGTCAGTGCAACCATGTCAGTGCAACCTTGTCAGTGCAGCCTTGTCAGTGCAACCATGTCAGTGCAGCCTTGTTAGTGCAGCTTTCCCCAGTGCAGCCTTGTCAGTGCAGCCTTCCCCAGTGCAGCCTTCCCCAGTGCAGCCTTGTCAGTGCAGCCTTCCCCAGTGCAGCCTTGTCAGTGCAGCCTTCCCCAGTGCAGCCTTGTCAGTGCAGCCTTCCCCAGTGCAGCCTTGTCAGTGCAGCCTTCCCCAGTGCAGCCTTGTCAGTGCAGCCTTCCCCAGTGCAGCCTTGTCAGTGCAGCCTTCCCCAGTGCAGCCTCGTCAGTGCAGCCTTCCCCAGTGCAGCCTTGCCCCAGTGCAGCCTTGGATACTGTGATCCCCTGCCATCCTGGGCTTCAAAATCGCCGACCGCGATTTGAAAATGGCGCCGCCGGCGCTGAAATACACAGAGCCGGTCCTCGGCTCTTTTCGGCGGCTCTTGTTCACTTTTGGCTCCACTCGTAGTCCCGCCCAGGATGGGCGTGACTGTGAGCAGAGCTATCCGAACCTAGCCGAGTACACTCGGCTAGGTTCGGGCGGCACTCGAGGGAAGCCGAAAGTGGCCGAGGAGAGCCGAGGACCGGCTCTGTGTATTTCGGCACCGGTGGCGCCATTTTCAAATCGCGGTCTGCGATTTTGAAGATCTGACAGCTCGGGATCGCAGGGGATCGGCGTATAACACGCACCCGCGATTTTCCCCTGATTTTAAGGGGAAAAAAGTGCGCGTTATACGCCGATAAATACGGTATTTGATCCCCAAGCAAAACATGACTTAGTACTTGGTGGAGAAATCCTTGTTGACAAGCACAGAGGTAAGACGTTTCTTGTAGTTGGTGACCAGGTTTGCACACATCTCAGGAGGGATTTTGGTCCACTCTTCTTTACAGATCTTCTCTAAATCCTTAAGGTTTCTTGGCTGTCACTTGGCAACTCAAAGTTTCAGCTCCCTCCATAAATTTTCTATAGGATTAAGGTCTGGAGACTGGCTAGGCCACTCTATGACCTTATGAAACAAAAAGAGGGGTTTGGGGTTTAAATGAGGTGTGTAGGATCACACAGCTCCATCCCTATCTATATGCAAGAAAAAGAAAAGACTATAACCACTAGACGACCAGCCGCCGCAGTTATACTGCAGGTTGGCTCGCCTGGGCAAATCGCCGTAGGTATATGTCGGCCGGTATAGTCGACCACTAGGGGGCGCATGTGCGCCACTGGAGACGCAACAACAGAGCCGATGCACGTTCCTGGCAGCCGCAATGTTCGCCGGGCACCCGCGATTGCTCCTAAGAGACACAGAACGGAGGTCTGTCAATGTAAACAGACAGATCTCCATTCTGTTGTTCATACCAAGTATGAACAATGATCGGTCTCCTCCTTCAGGCAGTCCCATCCCCCTACAGTTAGAATCACTCCAAAGGACACACATTTAACCCCTTGATCACCCCCTACTGTTAACCCCTTCCCTGCCAGTGACATTTATACAGTAATCAGTAGCTATTTTTAGCTCTGATTGCTGTATAAATGTCAATGGTCCCAAAAAGTGTCAAAAGTGTCCGATCTGTCCACCACAATGTCGCAGTACCAATAAAAATCGCAGATCGCCACCATTACTAGTAAAAAAAGTATAATAAAAATGCCATAAATCTATCCCCTATTTTGTAGACGCTATAACTTTTGTGCAAACCAATCAATATACGCTTATTGCGATTTTTTTTTTACCAAACATATGTAGAAGAATACATATCGCCCTAAACTGAGTAAGAATTTTTTTTTTAGATTTTTTGGGGGGATAGTTATTATAGCAAAAATTAAAAAATATCGATTTTTTTCAAACTCTTTTTTGTTTATAGCGCAAAAAATAAAAATTGCAGAGGTGATCAAATACCACCAAAAGCTGTTTGGTACAACTTCGCATGACTACGCAATTGTCAGTTAAAGTGACACAGTGCCGTATCGCAAAAAATGGTCTGGTCAGGAAGGGGGCAAATCCTTCCGGGGCTAAAGTGGTTAAATGAGGTAGATCTGGCATGGCTAAAAGATGAGTCAATGTAACAAGTAATGTTTTATACATGAATAAAACATGTCTTGTTACATTGGCTCATCTTTTAACCAAATCCAAATCTACCTCTTTTAAAGTTCCAAACCCCCTTTTTTTCTTTTCCCACTCTATGACTTTAAACCGGAGTTCCGCCCCCCCCCCCCCCCAGCAAAAAATTAAAAGCCAGCAGCTACACATACTGTAGCTGCTGACTTTTAATATTAGGACACTTACCTGTCCCGGAATCCAGCGATGTCGGCACCCCAGTCATCGTTTCCATTGTCTCTCGGGTACTGCGCCTTTCGACTTCACAGCGGTTTCCGTACTGCGCATGCGCACAGCGTGCTGCACTTTCTGAATGGCCCGGCGGCAGGGGAAGGAGGAGGGGGGTGAACTTCCGAGTGATCTCGCCGCAGGGAGATCTCTTGGAAGTGGGAATGGGTACCTGTCAGAAACAGGTACCATCTCTGCTCCCCCCCCCCCCCGAAAGGTGCCAAATGTGGCACCGGAGGGGGGGAGGAGGCAGATAAGCGGAGCTTCCACTTTTGTGTGCTTCTTCTTGAGCCACTCCTTTGTTGCCTTGGCGGAAAGTTTTGGGTCATTGTCATGTTAAAAGACCCATCTATGACCCATCTTCAGTGTTCTGACTAAGGGAAGAAGGTTCTCACATCCAAGATTTTATAATACATGGCCCCATCCATTGGCCCCTCAATGTGGAAAAGTCAGTCTGTACCTTTAGCAGAGAAACAGCCCCAAAGCATAATGTTTCCACCTCTGTGCTTGACTGTGGGGATGGTGTTCTGAGGGTCATAGTCAGCATTTTCCTTCCTCTAAACACAGCGCGTCCCCCTCCTCAAGAAGGTGGCATGTACAGTCATGCCAATGAACATCTAAATAATTCAGAGAAAGATTGGGAGAAAGTGCTGTGGTCAGACCAAAATTGAGCACTTTGACATTAACTCGGCTCGCTGTGTTTGGAGGAAGAAAAATGCTGACTATGACCCTAGGAGCACCATCCCTACAGTCAAGCACAAAGGTGGAAACATGATGCTTTGCTAAAGTTACAGGCTGACTTTGCTACATTAAGGGGCCAATAGACGGGGCTATGTATTGTACAATCTTTGATGAGAACCTTCTTCCCTCAGCTAGAACATTGAAGATGGGTCATGGATGGGTCTTCCAGCATGACAATGACCCAAAACATACCACCAAGGCAACAAAGGAGTGGCTTAAGAAGAAGTACATTAAGGTCATGTAGTGGCCTAGTCAGTCTCCAGACCTTAATCCTATAAGAAAATCTATGAAGGGAGCTGAAACTTCGAGTTGCCAAGCGACAGCCAAAAATCTTAAGGATTTAGAGAAGATCTGTAAAGAAGAGTGGACCAAAATCCCACCTGAGATCATTTAAAATAAACCTATGTTAATTATAGACCCTTCATTTCTTTGTAAGTAAGCAAACTTACAAAATCTGCAGGGGGTCAAATAATTTTTTTCCCAACTGTATGTTTGCAAAAAATGTGTCTTCTTTTACTGCCTTCTAATGTATTTTCATATAAACTGTAATCTACTATTAATCAATCAATCAATCAATCAACCAATCAATCCATCAGTCATCAAGGACTTACAATCACAATACTTTCTATAACTGATTTTGTACTTTAGTCACAGATATGAAATGGCTTTTGTATCATCCAGGGGCGGCCTGTTCATTAAGGGTGCATGGGCGCTGCCCCCCCCCCCCCCATCCATCGCCACCTCCCCTTTCAGGACATCGGCGCATGAATTCCAACAGGGGGGAAAGTTTTTTTGAAGCACCGATTAGAGCCGGAGGCTCTAATAGGCTTCAATATAGGGTGGGCTTGGGTCGCAGAGAGTGCCCTATCAGCCCACCCAGGTGTGTTACAAAAGCGGATGAATATTCGCTGATGTAACACTGATCCTCCTCCCGGCCAATCAGGAAGCAGGTTTTGACACCGGTCACCCGACTGGCTGAAAGGACAGGTGATCCTATTGGATGCCTAGGAGGAGGAGGGGAGGAGCTGGAAGTCGCCATGGAGAAGAGTACTCCGAGCTGAGCCACTGCACCATGCTGCCTGCCAACTCCCGCCACGATGGGATAAGTGCCGGCACCGACCGGCAAACAGCAGGGGGTGCCGCTCGAGGGGGGGTGGTTGTTTGCCGCCCCCCCAAAAGAAAAACACCAGCCGCCACTGGTATCACGTTATATAATGAATCGGGACACTAACAGACTTATCAGTAGTATAATATTCTATCTAATAAACTGCCAAATGTCTCACATTTGCCAATTGCATATATGGAGTTAACTGAAATGTATAGATTCAAATATATTTACATTTTTTTTCTACAACAAATTGATTGGCCTATGATATCTTAGCTTAGGATCTGCACCCTGTGGTCAGATATAGAGGCTGAATTATAAATCTTTGTACAACACATACACTTATATTCATGACAGTAGCAACGGGGTTGATTTACTAAAACTGGAGAGTGCAAAATTTGGTGCAGCTGTGCAAGATAACCAATCAGCTTCTAACCTGAACTTGTTCAATGAAGTTTTGATAAAAAAACTTGAAGCTGATTGGTCTCTATGCAGAGCTACACCAGATTTTGCACATTTCAGTTTTTGCAAATCAACCCCAATATGTTGATTGGATTTAGGCATAGTAGCTGCAGTCAGCCACTTTAACGCCTCATTAATACTTTTGTATAGTTGTGTCTACAAAGAGCTCTCAATATGGATTTTTGGTTTTGCAGAACCCTTAAGTGAAAATCTAAAGAAAATTGATAAAAAAAGAGATAACAAAACCCTTGCATTGTAATATTGAGGAGATTTGTTTTACACAATCATAATTTTTTTTTCTGTTTTTACCTGTGGTTGATCCAATAGTGCTGTCCACTGGCTAAAGCAGAACGCTAATCTCTAGGGATAAAAGAAGAAAAGGGAGCATGACCAGTAAGATGTTTCTTAAAGTGAGAATGTGCCACGCAATGTAGGTAAAAGCAATAGATTTATTTAATGTCAGCTCCACCACTGGCAAACTTCTCGCTTCTTAGCTAAAAGAAGAAAACCTCTGTGGGCTACATTTGCACAACTTGAGGCTTACACAGTGCTGAGGACTCTCCCCTGCCTCCATGTGACAGCACTGGGTTCTTGAGCAGCCAGTTACCATGCAACAGCTCAGTCACATAGGAGGAAAGAAAGTCATATATTCCCTTTACCTTAAAGCATCAGGTACGTTTTTGGTCTTAGTTATCAAATGATGTAGTGGGGGAATGAAATGAAATTTAAAGCAGCTGGTTGAACTGTCATAAAAGTTAACCTGCTGTTTTCCTCATTTGACCTGCTCTTTGCATATTTTAATTAATATATACATATAAAGTAAAAAGTGCAGCGCTAATTAACATGGGGGGGGGGGGGGGGTATTTACTGAAGGCAAATCCACTTTGCACTACAAGTGCACTTGGAAGTGCAGTCGCTGTAGATCTGAAGGGGGACATGCAAGGAAAATAAAAAACAGCATTTTTGCTTGTACATGATTGGATGATAAAATCAGCAGAGCTTCCCCTCATTTCAGATCTTCCCCTAAGATCTACAGTGACTGCACTTCCACGTGCACTTGCACTACACTTGTAGTGCAAACTGGATTTGCCTTTAGTAAATCAACCCCTAAGTGTACCATATGTTATAATGTGTGAACATCAGTATGTCTATACTGATAGAGCAATGTATAAAGTGCATATCAACCGATGCAAGGAATGTGAAATATGTGAACATCAACACAATATAGGCAATGTATACCAATATTAAAAGTTCATCATTGCTTATACAAATAAATCAATTTGTGCAAAATATTATCACACAAACAAAGTGTAAGTAGAACCACAAAAAAGTGCATAAGTGCTGATAATTAGTTGTCACAATGAAGTGAATAACCGCAGGTTTATTCAATGAAAAACAAAGTCCACCATAGTCTGCTTAAAACTGTCAACACAGTAACCAAGAAAGGTATAAGATGGAAGACTGAAGATGAAACGTCTATGCCAGGAAAGAGTGGTGGCGAGTGTATGTTTACAATTATTGTGGTAAGCACAGTAATTTTATATTTTTCTTCATATATATATATATATATATATATATATATATATATATATATATATATATATATATATATATATTTCTCCTATTTCAACATCATAACCTTCTGAGGATTTTTTCAAGTGCCCTTGTAACATTGAAAGCTAGGTCTTTCTCTAATGGAAATAATAATTTTGCTGTGCCCCCTTTGACTACTGTATGTAGCTATTGGTTACTGCCCCTGCTAGGTACAGGGAGGGGCAGGTCAGCCACTGACTTTGTTAAACATTGTGGGCATTTACATAATAGTGCCCCAAGTTTGAGGGTTGCTGTAGTGCTCAGTTAATTGAAGATTATGGACAGGCAGGTTGCTTGCTTTAGATTCCATTACTGCATCCTTTCACCAGAATGTTTGTTGTAACAATTTGGAACATATCTTCCATGTGTCATTCATTTTTTATAATTCAATTCTCAAAGTTACTCACACTGCAAAAAGACTTCCATGATGTTATTTTGGATTCCAAGACAATCAGCTAATCTAGGTACAGGCATACCCCACTTTTAAGTACGCAATGGGCTTTATTTACTAAAGCTGGAAAGTGCAAAATCAGGCTCACTTCTGCATAGAAACCAATGAGCTTCCAGGTTTTATTACAAAAGCTTAATTGAACAAGCTGGGGTTAGAAGCTCATTGGTTTCTATGCAGAAGTGAGCCTGATTTTGCACTTTCCAGATTTAGTAAATAAACCCCATTGTGTACTTAAAAGTGGGGTATGCCTGTATATATAAGCAGATCTGACTTCTTAATTGAAACATTAGCTTTTGAAACCTTTCTCATATACCTTTATAACCAATAGTTTTGGTTGTTATACACATGAACCATCTGCCCAACTATTGCATGGGGCAATAAACATGACTGCACAATTACTATTTGTGGTCATTTATACAATAGTTTTTTCCATTCTGGATATCAGTTGTGTAAATTATCTAGTGCTATTAAAATTTTAATACCATTCACTTTGCAGTTACTGACAAAACATTTTTAAATGATTTTAATTGGCCAAAAGGTTTCCCTATCCATGAGCACAATTATCTATCTGGCACAAGATGAAAACACAGAAAATTTACAGATGGGGACCTGATAAAAAAAAAAAAAACTGTGGTCAACAGGCTGCTATCTAACCCAATGGCCAGATTACCCCTTTAACTATAAGAGAGCAAAACTCTTGAAAAAAACTTTAACTATAAGGCTTCTCTCCAGTATTTTGGTACCTATCGTTCGCAATGATGTAAAAAAGAAAAAGTAATTGATTACATTTTGATCTCCTTATCTTGTTTTCTTTGGGTGTTTGTGAAAGTACTCTTTTCCTAATGTAACCAAAATGTTTCAATTTTTTGAGCTGACAACATAGTAAGTGTGGAATTGTTTGTTGGATTTGATGCACATTGTTGGTTTTTATGCAAATAGACGCTGGAGAGCTCCAGCTGCCATTGAGTGAGCCTATGATTCTGGATTAATGGACTATCTGCAATGCATACCTGCTCTCAATTTATTTATTGATATATATATATATATATATATATATATATATATATATATATATATATATATCCAAAAAGGGACTACATTTTGCAGATGACACTATAAAAAAAAAAAATTTGCAGAGGTGCCTTGGAACGGTGGTGTGGCTTCCCAGATACCTGCCAGTATGCAGGTATAAGAAAATTACATTCATGTTGTAAATTGTATTCACTAAACATTGTTAATGGTAATATTCATCTTGGCACTTAAGTACATTTTCTGTTATGTTCCATAATCTTCCATAAATCAGGCCGTGACTCCTGGCATGTATGTATTACTGCTGTATATGTAATTATTACAATATTTTAAATAATATGCAAATCTACAATGACAAAACTAAACAGAAGTGAACAAATACCTCACTTTCTGGAATGTTCATATCGACCATATAGTGTGCTGCCGATTGAGGGAAACCTGAAAAGAAAAGAAAATAGGGATATTTTAAAACATACACAAACATAAAAGAAAACTTGAATTGTGCAAACAAAAATAACTTTTTTTACAATTACAAAAGCCTATTCTGATATTTGCATTTACTGCAAATATCACCCATTCTTCTTGCAGCAAATATACCCATACCCTGAAACAGGATATAATCTACAATTAAACCATTATTATTGGTCACATGTCTAAAAAAAAAAAAAAAAAAGATGAAATCATAAACACAAAAGCATAAAAATGTTACTTTATTAGCAAACATGAACACGTTTAAAATACATCAGAATAATGTGTTTAATTACTGTAATATCCTTAATATATTTTTTCTTCTATTAATTCTTACAGCTATCATCATCAAACTGGCAAATGGCACTTATGCCATTGTCTTTTAAATTCCCTGCTCATAGACCTTACTTTTGAAAAGCTGTCTCAAAACATTAAAATATGTTCATTATTTTTTTATGTTTGAAACGTAATCCCTTATTTATGACAATTCAGGTTTTATGTGCGTATTATTAAATAACATTTTAGAATGTAAAATGTTTCTATTTAACATATTTTATAATACCTAAATTGTACCTCAGTTCTTTTCAGATCATAATACTTTTAGTGCCGACATGAGATAAGAGTATAGTACGTAGACTTACTAAAATACACTAGGAACTTTCTTGTTTCAGCAGTGTTTTTAAATTAGACCTAGGGCATGCAACCCATGAGTTAGGACCTCCAGAGGGGTCTCAATATGTTTCTCAGGGTGCCGTTTACACAATAGTCATTAATTATGTTTCATAAGTTTTACACAGCTTTCATAACTGCATAATTTGAAAGGTCACTTGATATCACTATATAACCAGTATTTAATAAAACAAAGAAAATAAAGGGTAATGTCTTACCAGAGGATAGATGAAGAGCACTCAAGCAGCAGACTGCAAACAGCAACGGCAGAGAAGGACGATATTTTCCCGATTTACTGATAAGGAACTCTCTCTTTTTCTCTGTAAGGGATTTGCCTCTCTTGTGGCTCCAAGCCCTGAGCATCTTGCCAGGAAATGTTAATGGTGAGGTCTGGCTCATCCACAGTTCAGCTCTATCTCTTTAAATGTAACACTGTTTCCCATAGGAGTGCAAGCAATCAGCACCTGGCAGGATCTTACTTTCTCTGCTGGTATCATGCTGAGCTCTTATTTATCAGACATTGCCCCCCCAAATCAATGTTGCCTGATTAGCTGAGGGTTGAGTAAGAGGGGAAGAACAGAGGATCTATATTATTGCACAATAGGGAATTTTATAACTAACACTGAACTGTGGTGGATAGGAAATGCTGCTCATGAACACTATGTGATATCACGGCACGTGCCTTCTGAAATATAATGGGTTTTTCGCTTCCTATGGAGTTTATTAACAATTGATATTTAGTGACATTTGCTGATCTTTGTAATGGGAGATTTACCATGAAACCTGCTTTACAAGAAATTGCATTGAGATGATCTAGTTTATTGTATGTCTGCAAGAACTGTTCTCTGTTATTATCTCTTTTCAGCAGACTTTTATGGTGTCATTGTACAGTTTGCTTACACTACAGTATTTAGTGTTAAATTTTAATCCCAATTTGTCAATCTGACAAGCCCCCAGAGAAATAATTTTTAATGTGTTAAATTTTAATCCCAATTTGTCAATCTGACAAGCCCCCAGAGAAATAATTTTTAATGTTTACAGTGTCTTATTCGATGCCTTTGGTTTAATTAGGTTAGTAGGGGAGTCATTAGCTGGCAATTATACAATGCGTATAAATTATCTCTAATGGTTTGTTTCTAGAACTCAGTGTTATGCCGCGTACACACGATTGGACATTCCGACAACGAAATCCTGTAATTTATTTCCGACGGATGTTGGCTTAAACTTGTCTTGCATACACACGGTCGCACAAATGTTGTCGGAAATTCTAATCGTCAAGAAGAACACGTACGACGGCACTATAAAGAGGAAGTTCAATAGCCAGTGCGCCACCCTTTGGGCTCCTTCTGCTAATCTCGTGTTAGTAGAAGTTTGGTGAGAGATGATTCGTGCTTTTCAGCCTCGTGCTTTTCAGATCGTTTCTGCTCTTCAGTTTGTGCTTGTGGGTTCGTATCTGATTTTCAGTGCGTGTAATCAGTTCACATCTGGTTTTCAGTGCGTATTTTTATATTTCGTATTTGATTTTCAGTGCGTTCTTGTCCGCTCGTTTCTGATTTTCAGCTCGCTCTTCTCAGGGCTTTCTGATTTTCAGTGCGTTCTGCCAGTTCATTCTGACCAGCCGACCGTTTTCTAGCCATGTTGCAGGTACGTACTCATAGTAGAATTCGTGCTGTGCAGGGGCTTGGTATTGGGGTTCTTTCTTTGACCCAAGTCCAGTCCATGAACAGCGGAGGAGGATTTCATGGATGAAGAACTGGTTGCTTCAGCGTGACCAATTCTCGGACATGCCTTTGTTGCGGGAGATCTGTGAGAATAATCCTGATGATTTCAGGAATTATCTCTGGATGACGGACCCAGTTTTTCACCGTCTGTTGGCTTTAATGTCCCCTTATATTACAAGGCAAGACACCTGCATGCGGCAAGCCATCACTCCCGAACAGAGGCTAGTCGCCACGTTGCAGTACTTGGCAACGGGGAGAAGTCTGCAAGACATCAAGTTCTCGACAGGCATCTCCCCCCAGGCTCTGGGGATCATTATTCCAGAGACCTGTTCTGCCATCATTCAGGTCCTGCAGAAGGACTATATTAAGGTAAGATTTCTTCTTTAACATCACATTATATGTATTTAATGTTTGCTAATGTATTGTATTTCTTTCATCATTCCCTAATTACCATGATTGTAATATGCTGTGAATGTCCTCTTTGTCCTCATGCATGCTGGAAGTTTTTCAAGTTCCTTTTTTGTCCTTCATGCATATTTGCCTTCACTAACCTCCCCAGCATGCTATCCTGGGCCCATACACACCTAGCCTAGTCACTTAACAATGTATTTTGTCAGCTCTATAGTAGTGATTTACCCTAAACACCCCCTAAAACGTGTCCATATGTTATTTGTGTCCTTAAATTCAGGCAGGAACAAAGAAGGTAACCCCCTCAAATGGGACTTTAACAGACCACCCACTCAGAAATAGATAAAATGTAATCTTTAATGATATAGAATAAAAACATATAAAATCTACATATGACAAAAATGCACAATATGTATTACATGGAAAATAAAACAAATACTGTACACATGAACGTCATACAATGTGAATGCCCAAATGCCCGACGTGTTTCCGGTATGAAGTGTTCAAATACCTTCCTCAGGGGCCGAGGGTTCAAAAAAAATTTTTACATATATATTGGTTCTAAAATTACAAAGAGATATGTCAGGCAACACATACAGTCAGAGCGTGAATGGTCATGAAAGGAGAACACAAGAGCAAAAAATGATAAACAAACCAACAAGAAAATAAGCAAAAAATAGAAAGGCAAAATATGAACATACCCAATGTGATGATTCCATGTATAGACAGGCACTAAGGACAGAGAGGTCCGTAATAATATTATATAGCTCTCAGACTGTAAATATTGGGCAAATTTTTAGGTGCATAGTATCTGCAATATCTGCATGATGGAAAGAAAAAATATAAATACACTCATAAGAAAAAAGTGTAGAATGTATGTATGTATATATATATATATATATATATATATATATATATATATATATATATAAATCTGAGCAAATGTACTGGTGGTGGAAGGAACGTGACTGGACAAGAAAAAGCCAGAAAATTAATAAAAGGTCCTTACTCTCCTAGGTATCCAACAGGGAGAGAAGTGACTTAATGGAATAGGTAATATAGATCAACCAGGGACCACCAAGAAACTTGAAAAGAGAGCATGGGGAAGGAAAACCACGTGAAAAGGAAAAGGGGTCCTAAAAATAAATAAAGAACCCCTTAGAGAAAGATGTGCCCATGTGAACACCAGCAGAATGGGAAAAATCCACACAGATCCCAACAGGGGGAGGGAAAGGAGAAAACCTACCCATCCTGTAATATGTGCTAATGTAATTCCCGTACCGGTATAAGGGAACAAACAATCACTGGAGTCTGAAGTGTTAGCTGAATAGCCTAGGGGTTGATATCCAGTTGTCCCACAACGGATATGTCCTGAGTATACCAATACATAAGATAAGTCTCAAGGAGGGTGAGGAGGTATTGAATAAAAATATATTCCAATCCCCATGGTAGAAAAAAAACTACGGGTGTTACGGGTGTAACAGTCTTGCTTGCAATGTGTGGTCACTTGATCCATGGCTGGAGCGGAATAGCTCACTCTCCTTCTTTATATGTCGGTGTAGAACGCCGGCGCATGTGCCCTAATGTACGCAACGGTGGTTTGTATGGGAAGAGAGGTAGCTGCCGGCGTGTGCATATAGAGTCAGCGAGGATAGGATGGAGATGAGAGGGGACGTTGGCAGTAGTGGAACGCAACGTCAATAAGGTAAACAAAGTCAGCAAAGATAGAGTGAAGATGGGAGGGGCCAAATAGTACGGCTCCTCCAATCGAATATAGAGCATTTGTACCTGGACCTAATCCGCAGGCTAAATAGGGGGAAAAAAGGTGCCTATAGAGCAAAATGCTAAAGAATCAACGAGTGAAGACATATAAAACATGAATTTAAGAGAATGCAGATGCAGATAAGATTATACATGAAATTTTTTTTTTTTACCAAATGGTCAAACGCCATCTAGTGGAAATAAATGAATGCAACAACCCAAATTCTTTCACATGGAACCACCCATAGCTTAGGTATGTTCACTGGGACATATATCCGGAAGAGTTGTATAATAGGAAAAAAAAAGTAAGTAATAGCTATCAATGTATAATTGCTACAGATAACATCCTGTATAAACCTGGTATATACTAAGTTAGCAATAACACAGAGAATACAAAGGAAGAATGAATAATAAACCCTGCAGGTATATAGCCTCAGTTATGTGTGGACACTGTAATATAGGTGTTCATAGAACTTTTAATTATTGTTTATTTCTTCCTCTTCTCTGATTTGTCCATCCATCATTTGAATAGTAGTGTGGTTTAATCAGTTGGGGGCCTAAAAGAGATCATACCTAGAAGTCTGGGAGATGGCAAAAAGGCGGGGGGGATGTGTGTTTAATTAGGGTTAATAATAGTAGGCAGAGAAGCCCCAAAATATTGTAGGTGCCTGCCTCTATGGCGAAACAGAAGAAAAGGGGATAATATGGCCAAGACAGCTCCCAATCATTTATCCCTGACCCTCCCATGTCCCCAACGTGAATCCCTCCAGAAATGGTCTATACCTGATACAGTCGTTCAAGCCAGGAGGTGACGTGGCTTGTAAGACCACTATCCACCTGGTCTCCTTTTGTAGTAGGATCTTATTCCAATCGCCCCCCCCCCACTACTGGGATGTATCCGGTCAAGTACCAAAAATTTGATTTTCGGGAACTTTCCTTGGTGTACATCTCGGGTATGTCTGCCCAGGGGTAAATCAGGATTGCAAGTATGCATGCTCGTTATATGTCTTCCCATCCGCACATGTAATTCCAGCTTCGTTTTGCTCACATAGAAACAACCACATGGGCATGTCAGCAAGTAGACAACCCCAAAAGTGCAACAATTTGCAAAATGGGAAGGTCTATTAAATTCAGGCAGAGTGCAGGAGGCTTTTTTTGGGGGGCCCAAAATTATTTGGAACCCTCCCTCCCCCCAACCGCTAAGTCAACCGATACCAATCCTCTATCTGCTGACTTTGCCAAACCCATACACACTATACCTACCTCTTTTGTGGTCAGAATTCTGTATGAATTCACCAAAGCATGTAGTGAAAGGGCCTGCCTGAATACTTTCACATGATACTGTTTACAGTTTTGTTCTCCTATTATCTTGATAGGTAATTGCAGAATGTAAAAATGTGCTTCAATTTGGACAGTGTGTATTTATATTTTTGTATTATGACACTTCTTACCTGTCCAGTGGGCTGCCAATAGTGTAAAGTAAAGAGGAGCTTGCCAAAGTAACACACATTATCCATACATTCATCTCTCAATGAAGTGGAGAGGGTTACCTGTCCAAAACATCTACCCCCCCCCTTGAAAATATTTACAATGGGCCATCAGAGGGGGTGAGGAATCTGATAAGTGGACCTTAGATTTTTTTTTTTAATACTCCTTCAAATAAATGTTGCACTGATGTTGGCCACGAATGTTTGTGTCTAATCTGCTTGCAATGTTATGTGCAAAAGTACAAATTTTTTTTTTTTCTTGTTTCACTCCACAGTTTCCTTCAGCGCCACAGGAATGGCAGACTGCGGCTTCCCAATTTGCCCAGCGGTGGGACTTTCCCAACTGCGGAGGGGCAATTGATGGGAAACACGTCCACATAGTCCCACTCCCCAACTCGGGGTCATACTATTACAACTATAAAAGGGGTTTAATAGTATTGTGATGTTGGCAGTGGTGTCGGCGACATATGAGTTTCTCTATGTGGACATGGGGAAGAATGGCCGGATGTCCGATGGTTGAGTCATCGCCCAGACTGAGTTCTACTACATACACACCTTGTTTTTGTTGTTAATGTATGTAATGCATTAATGCTAAAAATATTCATCATTTTCAGCACCATGAATTAATTTTTTGGAGTGACGAAAATGGCCTGATTGTTGCAAATTATAAAGCACTGTGGGTGTTATTTACTAAAGGAAAATCCACTTTGCACTACAAGTGCACTGCAAAAGTGCACTTGAAACTACACTGAAAATGCACGTGTAGTGCAAAGTGGATTTTCCTTTAGTAAATAACCCCCATTGTCACTGTAAACACCAACTTACTCCAAAAACTGCTATTGAGCATTGAAAGAAGAAGCCACACATTGTTGAGTATAAAAATTTTTACTCTGTGCACATTCACATGTGCATTTTGAAAAGGGTTTTTGTACAAACCAACATATTTTTATAAAATTTTGTTTTCGTTTACACATTAGAAATATCTTTTTTTGTGGTAAACAGGCATGTTTTTAAAACCATAAAACAATACACAACTCAGGAACTTACAAAGTTCAACTTTGATAAATTGAAGGCAATATCAGAAGTTAGTATGTCCAAACTGTGTTGATATTGCCTTCATCAGATGGGGTGATGTCACCCCTGTGAAAGCCAAATTTTGAAGATGCACACGAATTTAGAGTCAAAATGGGGATTTCCCTCCTGATCCCATGGCTAAGGTCAACATGTGCTAGCTCCCATCATGGGGGACCAATGTACATGTTTCAGGGGTACAACCCCTTTCTCTCAGCTACTTGAGTTGCGAGGAAGGGGTTGCACCCACAAAACGTGTACATTGATATCCCTTGTTGACACACTGTGTGCATCTTCAAAATTTGGCTTTCAAAATTTTTTGACAAATTAAGAAAAATAAAAACAATTAGTCAAATTTTGGTGTGTTTTATATTCTGCCCAAAACATCAATGATGTTTTTGAGTATTTTTTCCACATCATTGATGTCTTTCTTGATCTTCTGTAAATCCCTATTGCACACAATGATCTCCCTGATGAGGATGTGTGCACTTGCACTTGTGAAATGTGTTTCTTCTTCCACAACATCCACATCACTTAAAAATAAAAAAAACACACCATGTATTATAAATATGCAGGCATACATCTATTACCTGAAGCTGTTGTCTCAGACACTCACCTGTTGTGGTCACTATTTTGCCCACTTCATAAACCTCTCCTCAGGTTGTGGTGTACTGAGTTCCCCTTCTTTAGGAGGTTGTGTGTCCCTGGTGTCCTCTGATGTCCTGAGTCTTTTCTCCCCTATGTGAATAAAAAAAGGTATACTTAGCACACAGATATTTGAGGGCAGAAATAGGAATATGAAACATTGCTTGGAAGTGTCGTACAATTGTCTGTTTTGGCAGAGTTCCAAGCTGAATACATGATATTTTTCCTTCCTAAAGCTGGAATACTTAATTTTTATGGTAAAGTATCACACATGTAGTATCCACTGGAGCACCTGTGTGGGACACCCTAAAAAGTTTGTTCTGGAATCCCACACTAGTGCTCCTGCGTCCAGATGTGTAAACAGCTGCTGAGTGTCCTCTCCTTTCACTGAATCAAGTTTGCATTTCATTCTAGTTACAAACCTATCTAGACAACAATGTACTAAACTTTTTTGAATACAAATAGGCATGACCAAATGTAGTTAACCTACATCTGCCAAAAACATTGTATTAGTGAGCCAACGAACAATGTTTATTACGAACGATTACTGTGCCCACGAACCAGAAACTTACCATTTTAAACTGTACAACAGTAAAGAAAAGCACATGGAGCAGCACTAAAGTAATAATAATAATATGAACACACCACAAAATACTTACTTTTTAGAAGCAGTTTCCTGATCCTTCTGTACTGATCCTGCTTCCTCAATTTGAGGTCTGACCATTGTTTCCTCAGGTGATCCTTGGATCGCCCTACCCCAAAATTCTTCTGCAGACTTTTCACAACTTTAGCCATGATCTTGGCCTTTCTCACATTTGGGTTTGGGTAAGGTCCATGTTTTCCATCATAGTCGGCCCTCTTCAAGATGTCCACCATCTCCACCATCTCTACAAAGGACATATTTGAGGCGTTAATTCTCCACCGGGATCGGGGCCTTTGTGGCTCTGGCCTTTCATTGTTGCTGCTGCTGCTGTCTGCATGCACTTGTTCATTCCCTGCCATGTGCTCTCCCACTGCGCCGAAAGAGAAGGGGCGGGGAATATAATAGATAGAAGGTCAGGGGCGGTTGGAGTTTCACGCATGCGCAGTGTATAAAAAGCGGAACACGTATGCGTCGTACGTACAATCTGTGAGCGGAGGAAGGCGTATTGGAAGCGCCGATCATTCTAACGAAGGTACAATTTTAACTTGGGGCATCAGTGGCCTATACTGCTTAGAGACTGAGGCCAATATTGGGACAAGATTAGGACAGTTTAGCCTGACATTAGGGTTTGTCTTGCAGATAAAATAGATCGATTCAACGATCATGATTTCCTCCCCCAATACATTGATTTATACAGAGAGCTGCAGGCAGACAAAACACCCCTTTTATACAAATCGACTAAAGAGGAAGGCAGCACTGGATAAATTGCTGGAATTTGGGAAGCCGCAGATCCCCACGGCTGACATCAACTATTTGAAGTGCAAAATTGGTGGTCTGAGGAGCACTTATAATAGGGAGCACAAGAAGGTCCAGGATTCCATGAGATCAGGAGCAGCAGCAGATGACATTTATGTACCCAGGCTGTGGTACTATGACAGACTGCGATTTCTGTCAGACCAGACTGAAATCAGGCCATCACTCTCAACCCTTCCTTACACCCCAGCTGAGGCTTCCGACGTCCAACCTGGGCCTTCCACCCAGGAAGAAGATGTGGAGGAGCCCAGCTTGAGTCAGGTATTGCATTGTTCAACATATTTCTCAAAATTGTGTGAGATTGATGAACAATAAACTAATACTATGTCCCTTTTTCATACACAGGAAAGCCTCAGCCAGGAGGATGTAGGAGAAGAACGACAAGGGTGCCAGTCTAAGTGCAATATTTAAAAACAGATTTAATACATCTTAAAAGCATGTACTCACAAGGGTACATGTAAACAGGCATGTGGATGGTATGCAGGTAGTGCCAGGTGTCCCAGGGATATAGTCCAGTCACATCATGTGATATTGTTCCGCTTTATTAGACAGGCTGCGCTGATGGATTGTCGGCAGGTCGGGCCGCTGGAACGCACTGTGTGTGATCTGGGGGAACAAAAACACTTCCGGGTCCATGCAGGGATGGCAGATAGGCAACGCGTTTGCGGAGCTACGCTCCTTCCTCAGGCCTATATCACATGATGTGACTGGACTATATCCCTGGGACACCTGGCACTACCTGCACACCATCCACATGCCTGTTTACATGTACCCTTGTGAGTACCTGCTTTTAAGATGTATTAAATCTGTTTTTAAATATTGCACTTATGCCTCGTAGACACGGTCGGATTTTCCGATGGAAAATGTCCGATCGGAGCGTGTTGTCGGAAATTCCGACCGTGTGGGGGCTCCATCGGACATTTTCCATCGGATTTTCCGACACACAAAGTTGGAGAGCAGGAGATAAAATTTTCCGACAACAAAATACGATCGCGTCAATTCCGACCGTGTGTGGCCTGTTCCGACGCACAAAGTGCCACGCATGCTCAGAAGAAATTCCAAGACGGAACAGCTCGTTCTGGTAAACTTAGCGTTCGCAATGGATACAGCACTTTCGTCACGCTGCAATTTTAAAAATGGTTTAATACAGCGCACTCTCTTCTTCTTTATAATGTGACAAGAATTAAGTAGTTTTGCTGCTCATATTCACACACACTTCTCACAAAGTTTTATTTTTGTTTTTTTATTGGGATTCCCTGAATATATTGTTATTAGTTGTCACATCTGACAGAATTTTTTTTTTTTTATTTAATTTTTTTGGGGATTTTAAGCCTTTTTTTTTTATTTAATGTTTGGATTTTTTCAAAGGCTGATCTTTGTTCAATGTTATTTTTATTTTTACTCCAGAATATTTTTGTGTGTGTTTTGTGTGTCAAGTTACCCCAACAACATTGATATCTTTTATTATTTAATCTCCAGGAGATTGTTTGTTGTTGGTGTCCCTTGTTCATTTCACATTGTATATTTGAAATGTACCTGAATCCTCAGAAACAAACTGTCCTTTTTGAAGTAAAACACATAGGAGAGTATAATTCAAAACAAAAATCCTTTATTAAGGGATCAGAACCAAACAAAGAGGAAGGCAACACTGGATCAACAAGAGAAATTAGCGAAGCCTGGGACCCCCACGGCAGACATCAATTCTTGAACATCAAAATTGGTGGCCTGAGGAGTCCATATGTAAGGGAGGGCAGTCTGGTCCAGAATTCGCAGAGATCCGGATAGCAGCAGATGACATGTGTTTCCTCAGGCTGTGGTACCACAAGAGGCTGCATTTTTTGGCCGACCAGACTGGATCCAGGGTCCTCACTTTCTGGTCTTCCTTTCACGCTTCCTTCCCGGCTGTGGCTGTGCTGTTGGAGATGTGGCAGGAAGAGGAGTAGGACCTGGAGGAGGAGGAGGACTGGGAGGACCTGGAGGAGAGGGAGGACGAGGAGGAGGACCTGCAGGAGGAGGAGGACCATCGCAAAGGTGTGTCTGAGCTGTCATTTGGCCCCTCATACCTTTGTTAAGAGCCTCCAATATGAGCGCCTCACACATGGCTTCTTGTCCCTCCTCCATCCTCTGCATTTTATATGCAATGACGGCAGCAATGTCCTCCTCCACGGTCTGTGGTGCTCCCAGGACCTCTGTAGCCCTCCAAAAGAGTCCTCTGGTAGCCTCCTCTAGGGCACTCCTCCTACTGCCACTTTCTCTTTCCAGGGGGGGTGGAGGGACCTGCAGATCAGGCAGCCGGCTCGGCCCGGCCACCTCCTGGCTGAGACTTCCCTGTGTATGAAAAAAGGACATGGTTTTAGTTGTTGCATCATCAATCACAATCCTAAATTAGTACTCCCAACTAACATCTAGTTAACATCATTGATTGTACAAGCAGAAATATTTAGAGGAATGCTATACCTGGCTCAATCTGGGCTCCTCCATGTGTTGTTGCCTGGAAGGCCCAGGTTGGGCGTCAGAAGCCTCAGCCGGGGGGGAAGGAAGCGTGGAAGGAAGACTGGAGAGGGATGGCCTGGGTTCAGTCTGGCCTGCCAGAAAATGCAGCCTGTCGTAGTACAACATCCTGGGGACATAGATGTCATCTGCTGCTCCGGATCTCTGTGAATCCAGGACCTTCTTGCGCTCCCTTAGATATGTGCTCCTCAGGCCACCAATGAAAATCTTTAAATAGGTGATGTCTGCCGTGGGGATCACCTGCTTCACAATTTCACACAATTGCACCAGTGCTGCCTTCCTCTTTGCTTGGTTCTTGAAATGGGGGTGTTTAATCTCCCACAGACAGGGCAGCTCCCTTAACATATCTACGAATACTGACATGAAGTCATTGTCTTTCAGTAGCATATCCATGTTCACTGCAAGACACAACACAAGACAAAGCCTAATGTCAGACAAAACTCTCCTAATCTTGTTACAATATAGGCCTCAATGTAGAAGCAGTATAGGCACAAGTTTGTCTCTTACCTTCGTTCTTACGATCGGCACGTCCAATGCTCCTTCCACCGCTCACAGATCGTATGTAATACGCACGCGTGTTACGCTTTATACACACTGCGCATGCGTGTAACTCCGCCCGCCCCTGACGTTCTTTCTAGTCTATTCCCCGCCCCTTTTTGTTCGGCGCAGTGGGGGAAGAGCACATGGCGGAGTCACAGCAGGTGCGTGATAATTGCAGGAACAAGGAGGAGGAGGAGGAAAGCCCGGATCCGGACATGTCCCGATCCAGAAGGAGACGTTTTAAGGCCACAAATATGTCCTTTGGGGAGATGTTGGAGATGGTCGACATCATGAAGAAGTCCGACTATGAAGGAAAGTATGGGCCTTACCCCAACCCAATATCAGAAAGGCCAAGATCATGGCGAAAGTGATCAAAAGTCTGCACAAGAATTTCGGGGTACGACGATCGAAAGATCAGCTCAGGAAGCGGTGGTCGGACCTGAAATTGAGAGAGCCAGAGCAGTACCGAAAGATCCGGAGAGTGCTGCAAAAAAGTAAGTAGTCGTGCTGTGTTCCTATTCTTTCTGTCTTTATTCCGTTCGTGCTGCTCCATATGCTTTTATTAATTGTAACCTTTAAAAGGGCAACTTTAATGTTCATGGGCCCATTATTCGTTCGTATCAAACATTTTTCTTTCGGCCTCTAAAACACCATTGTTTAGGCCATATGCATTTTCCCACATTTTTTTTGGGCCTACTTGGATGCCAAATATTTGTTTGTGTAGATGGGTTTGTTACTCGAATTAAATGCAAACTAGATTGTGTGTAAGGAGAGGACACTGAGCAGCTTTTTTCACATCTGGACACTGGAGCACTAGTGTGGGACACAAGAACAACATTTTTATTAGGGGGGGCACACAGGGGGTCCAGTGTATACTATAGGGGGGTCTCTATCTGTGAAGCTTGTACTAAACAGGTAAAGTATTGCAGCTTGACAAAGGCCAATAAAAAAAATACATCTTGGAACTCTGCTAAAATAGACAATTGTACCCCACTTCCAAGCAATGTTTCCTATTTCTAGTTCTGCCATCAAATATCTGTGTGCTAATTATACCATTTTTGTTTTACATAGGGGAGAAAAGACTCGGAGGACACCCCTCATCCGAGGAGACCACAGACCCCCCACCTCTGGAAGAAGGGGAACTAACACCAACCCAAGAAGAGCAGGAGGAAGAAGAAGATGTGGTGGAGATTGGCACCACAACAGGTGAGTGTCTGCGACCACAGGCTCAGGTAAAAGAGATGGATGGTGGCAGATTTTTGATACCTGTTTTTGTTTTCTTTCTCTCTTTTAGGTGATCGTGATGTGAGGGATCCAGAACGTTTCACATCAGAAAGTGCCCAGATCCTGATCAGGAAGATCATGAGGTGTAATGTAGAACTGCAAAACATACAGCAAAAAATCAATGATGTGATTAAAAAAAATAATAACATCATTGATGTTTTGGGGCGAATTTAAAACCCCACAAAATCACTTTTTGGATTGTGGTCCAATCTTTTAAAACTTTTTGCAATGTTTTGAAAAGCCAAATTTGGAGGATGCACACAGTGTGTCAACATGTGCTATCTGCCATCACGGGAGATCAATGGACACGTTTTGGGGGTGCAACCCCTTCCTCAATTATAAAGTAGCGTTGAGGAAGGGCTTGCTCCCCCAAAACACGTCCCTTGATCCCCCCTGATGGCAGATAGCACATGTTGACATTCGTAAATTGGTGTGCATCTTCCAAATTTGGCTTTTCCAGGGGTGATTTCCCCCCATCTGAACGCTATATCAAACCCAGTTCCTAAATACTGATGTCTGATATAGCCTTCAGGTTTTACCTAATGTGAACTTTGTAAGTTCAAGTTTTTTGGCTTTCTTGTTGGTTTTACACAGGCCTGTTTTATCTTAAATGGACATTTCGATTTTTGATAATGCTACTGCAAAAATTGTTATACAATAAACATGTTGGTTTGTTTTAAAAACCTTTGGTAAATGCACATGTGATTGTGCAGGTATAAAAAAGTTGGTTACTCAAGAATGTGTGGATTATTGTCTCAACACTACAACACTTTTGGGGTGATGTAATTGCTGTTTTCAGCAAAAATGGGGGTTATTTCCTAAGGGCAAATCCTCTTTGCACTACAAGTGCAGTTTCAGTGCAGTTGCAAGTGCACTTGTAGTGAAATGTGTTTTTGCATTTAGGAAATAACAGCCAACAGTGCTTTGTATAATAAGGTTACACAATCACAACATTTTCAGGACTCAACACATTTCTGTCAGGGTCAGCTAAAACAAACACAAGCAGTAAATGTCCACAAAGAATTTCTTTTTTTTTTTATTATAAAAAGGCTTCACAGATTGTCTGGCATATTGATAGCCCCCCTACCCACAAAGAACTCCAGGTAGCGTAACCGGACATCACGGGCACTCAGGGAGGGCAAGCCAGGACGGCCACTTTCAAGCGCCGTCAGTATGGTTTGATGTATAGATTCCGGCCTCAGGCCCAACTGAGCCAGCATAGTTGGCCGAAAGTTTCCTTAAAAAGTTATGGAGAACACAGCACGCAAGTATAATATGGTTCAGTTTATACTCCGCCATATGGATGGGTGTCAGAAATAGTCGGAACCGGCTGGCCAGGATTCCAAATGTGTTCTCCAGCACTCTTCGGGCTCTGGCCAGCCGGTAATTAAAAACCCTCTGTTCCGGGGTGAGGGTCCTCATTGGGAATGGCCGCATCAGGTTGTCCCCCAGCGCAAACGCTTCATCAGCAACGAACACAAATGGGAGTCCTTCCACATTGTCCTCTGGAGCTGGCAAGTCCAAGCTGCCATTCTGGAGACGCCTGTAGAACTCCGTCTGGGCGATGACTCCACCATCGGACATCCGGCCATTCTTCCCCACGTCCACATACAAGAAGTCATAATTAGCTGACACCACCGCCAACATCACTATACTATTAAACCCCTTGTAATTATAATAGTACGACCCCGAGTTGGGTGGTGGGACGATGTGGACGTGTTTCCCATCAATTGCCCCTCCGCAGTTAGGAAAGTCCCACCGCTCGGCAAAGTGGGAGGCCACAGTCTGCCATTCCTGTGGCGTGGAAAAAACTGTTGAGGAAAAAACGATAAACATTACTATTTTTACTCTGAAACATGGCAAGCAGATTAGACACAAACATTATGGGGCAACCTCCAGATAGCATTTATTAAGGGGAATTTAACAACGCCAAAGTATAAGGTACACCTATCATATCCCCCCCCCCTCTCATGGGCCATTTCTAACATTATAGGGGGTGTGTGGAAATCTTGGACAGGTAACCCTCTTCACTTCATTGAGAGATGAATGCCTAAATAATGGGTATTACTTTGAACAGACCCTCCTTAGTTACACTATTGGCAGCCCACTGGACAGGTAAGAAGTGTCATAATACAAAGATATAAATACACATTGTACACATTTGAGGACATTTGGACATTCTGCTATTACCTATCAAGATAATAATAGGATCCCAAAACTTTAAACAGTACCATTTGAAAGTATACAGGCAGGCCCTTGCACTACATGCTTTGGGGAATTCATCCATAAATCTGAGCACTAAAGAGATGGGTATAGTGTGTATGGGTTTGGCAAAGTCAGCAGATAGATGATTGAGGATAGAGAATTGGGATCAGCTGACTTAGCAGTTGGGAGAGGGAGGGTTACTAAAAATTATTTGGGGACACCACAAAAAAAAAGCCTCTGGCACTCTGCCTGAATTTAAAGCAAAAATAACATTTCCAAACATTTTAGGGGGTGTTTGGGGTAAAGCACTACTATGAAGCTGATAAAATACATTGTTAAGTTACTACATGAGGTGAATATAGGGCCAGGAGACACCATGCTGGGGAGGTTATTGAAGGGCAAATATGTATTAAGGACCTAAAATAATAATTACATAAAAATCCAGCATGCATGAGAACAAAGGGGGCATTCACAGCATATTACAATCATGGTAATTAGGGAATGAGGAAAGAAATACAATATATTAGCAAACATTCAATACAATAAAATGTGATATAAAAGGATAAAAATCTTACCTTCATATACTCCTTCTGCAGGACCTGGATGATGGCAGAACAGGTCTCTGGGATAATGATCCCCAGAGCCTGGGGGGAGATGTCAGTCGAGAACTTTAAGTCCTGCAGGCTTCTCCCTGTCGCCAAATACCGCAGGGTAGCGACCAACCTCTGCTCCGGAGTGATGGCTTGCCTCATGCAGGTATCCTGCCTGCTGATATAGGGGGTCAGCAAAGCCAACAGACGGTGAAACACGGGGTCCGTCATCCTGAGAAAGTTCCTGAAATCATCAGGATTATTCTCACGGATCTCACGGATCAAAGGCATATGAGAGAACTGGTCACGCTGAAGCAACCAATTCTTGGTCCATGAACTCCTCCCCACCCTGTTCATGGACTGGACTTGTGTCAATGTCAGGACCCCAACACCAAGCCCCCGCACAGCGCGAACTCTACGAGGAGTACGCATACGAAACATGGCTAGAAAACGGTCGGCTGCTCAGAACGAAGTAACAGAACGCACTGAAGAACAGCAAGGCCTGTGAAGAGCGACCTGAAAAACAGTAACGAACGAACAAGAATACAAGGACTACTTAAAGTCACGCGGAACTTGCTGCACGCACTGAAGAGCAGATACAAACCCACAAGCACAAACTGAACGGCAGAAAACGATCTGAAAGCCACGAGTCTGAAAAAGCGCGAATCGTCTCTCACCAAACTTTTACTAACACGAGATTAGCAAAAAGAGCCCAAAGGGTGCCGCGCTTGGTTCTGAACCGGCCTTTTCTAGTCTCGTCGTACGTGGTGTACGTGACCGCGTGGTTGGCGATCGGAAATTCCGACAACTTTGTGCGACCGTGTGTAGACAAAAAAAGTTTAATTATGGCGGTGCCAAGAGAAACAAAATACAGTACTTAAGAATAAAAATTCTATTTATTTATTTAACATGATTCAATAAAATTTAGACATAACAAACACATAGACGAGGTGTGCAAAAGAATTCTAAAATCAATTCTGTAGCAAATACTATTTCACATCACTTGGCCTAATGATTGTGGCGGCCAGTTCTGTGAGTGGGTATTCAGATGTCCGACATGTTTCGCCGGTTTTGGCTTCTTCAAGGACAGTTGTTTGATACCTAAAATGGCTACAGAGTTTTCTATAAAGAAAAATACAGCAGTCAATGGATATTTAGGAGCAATTGATATGTTTAAGATACAAATTAGTATAAATATACAAATATCACCATATGTTTGCGAGCCGTCAAGGGGAACTATGCCCCGCCACCCAAAAATGGCCTCTAGAAGCCCTCCCACACACCACAGGTGCCACTAATGCCCCAAAACAAGCTATCTATAAGGGGTATTACCGGCAATTCAGCAGGGATAGATATTACGTGCCTCCGAAGTAAAGCCCCAGAAATAGAGATCAAAGTAAATAGCTGCAGGGGACGCTAGGAGAGACCTGACAGAGAATATGCCTAAAGAAATATATGCAGGCAAAGTTAATGTAAGTGGGCCAGGGGCTATATATCAGTTAAGGTAGAAGATTTCAAAATGGACTAACATAGTCTCTAATTTTACTTACACGTAAAATACTAAAGTTGGAAAACAACGGAGAACAGCCAGTATTGGGAGTAGTTCAATTATAAGATGACAAGTGTCACTGAAGTGGTAAATGAGAGAGAAAACAAAACAAAAGGGGAGCATTTATGTGCCAGGTAATGTGTAGGTAAGTTTCAGTAGTTGCAATATAAGTAGAGCAGGTGGCTAATCAAGTTATAAATAGATTTACACTCACCAATAGTGCAAGCTAGAGTAGGAGGCTATGGCTGGAAAAGCCAAACTGCAGCCAATAGAAACGCCGATCAGAACACGCTGGGGGATAAAAGTATGCACTGTCAGCTCAATAAAACCCAGTCCGAAGGAGAGTGAAGGGGAGCGGCCATCAAAGCAAAGAAGTACTTACCCGATCATGCTACAGTTCGTGTGACCGAGTCCTAGGATTCCCTGGCGTGTCTAATGGCCTGGGATGCCGGCGCTCTTATGTCCCCCTTACACGAGCGGCGTCTGACGTCACCGCGCGCGTGAGCGGACGAAAAGGCCACTGCGCATGCGCCACTCACTGTCCGTCCGGTCCTACAAGGTCCAGAAGGCACAGCGGTGGTGTCCATGGTGATGTAATTACATCACGGGCACTGCGCAGTATACAAATGCCGCAATAGGCAGCGAGATACCTGGAAGAGAGAAATTAAACCAGTGCGCAGTGGCGGAGGCGGGCAAAGGACGAACCAATGCCCTTGGGTGTCCGTACAGCTGGGATGTATCTCTTGGGTGTCTTATCACAAGTTGTTCCTTATGCCGCCTGTATCATCTTGTCATTTACATGTGTGCTAATTTGCGAGCTGTCTAGGTGACCTGTGTAGGTACATGCCGGGGACTAAGTGTTTTCCCTATCTATTTCTTCCCTTCATCCTTTCCAGCCTTGTGTGCAGGCGCCTTCCCTTATTTTTCCGCATTGTCCCTTCGTCCCCGGTCTGTTCCTATCGACCTCTATCCTACTGTGTCCCAGGTGCACCCCGCCCTCATGGTTGCCTTGCTGCCCCCTTTGCAGACTGTCACCCGCTGCGGCCAATGGTCCACGGGTCCCTGCATCCCAGGATGATATTGGTGCTGCCTCTGGTGTCATCAGCCCCTTTATTTGAGATACATCCCAGCTGTACGGACACCCAAGGGCATTGGTTCGTCCTTTGCCCGCCTCCGCCACTGCGCACTGGTTTAATTTCTCTCTTCCAGGTATCTCGCTGCCTATTGCGGCATTTGTATACTGCGCAGTGCCCGTGATGTAATTACATCACCATGGACACCACCGCTGTGCCTTCTGGACCTTGTAGGACCGGACGGACAGCGAGTGGCGCATGCGCAGTGGCCTTTTCGTCCGCTCACGCGCGCGGTGACGTCAGACGCCGCTCGTGTGAGGGGGACATAAGAGCGCCGGCATCCCAGGCCATTAGACACGCCAGGGAATCCTAGGACTCGGTCACACGAACTGTAGCATGATCGGGTAAGTACTTCTTTGCTTTGATGGCCGCTCCCCTTCACTCTCCTTCGGACTGGGTTTTATTGAGCTGACAGTGCATACTTTTATCCCCCAGCGTGTTCTGATCGGCGTTTCTATTGGCTGCAGTTTGGCTTTTCCAGCCATAGCCTCCTACTCTAGCTTGCACTATTGGTGAGTGTAAATCTATTTATAACTTGATTAGCCACCTGCTCTACTTATATTGCAACTACTGAAACTTACGTACACATCACCTGGCACATAAATGCTCCCCTTTTGTTTTGTTTTCTCTCTCATTTACCACTTCAGTGACACTTGTCATCTTATAATTGAACTACTCCCAATACTGGCTGTTCTCCGATGTCCTGTTTTCCAACTTTAGTATTTTACGTGTAAGTAAAATTAGAGACTATGTTAGTCCATTTTGAAATCTTCTACCTTAACTGATATATGGCCCCTGGCCCACTTACATTAACTTTGCCTGCATATATTTCTTTAGGCATATTCTCCATCAGGTCTCTCCTAGCGTCCCCTGCAGCTATTTACTTTGATCTCTATTTCTGGGGCTTTACTTCTGAGGCACGTAATATCTATCCCTGGTGAATTGCAGGTAATACACCTTATAGATAGCTTGTTTTGGGGCATTAGTGGCACCTGTGGTGTGTGGGAGGGCTTCTAGAGGCCATTTTTGGGTGGCGGGGCATAGTTCCCCTTGACGGCTCGCAAACATATGGTGATATTTGTATATTTATACTAATTTGTATCTTAAACATATCAATTGCTCCTAAATATCCATTGACTGCTGTATTTTTCTTTATAGAAAACTCTGTAGCCATTTTAGGTATCAAACAACTGTCCTTGAAGAAGCCAAAACCGGCGAAACATGTCGGACATCTGAATACCCACTCACAGAACTGGCCGCCACAATCATTAGGCCAAGTGATGTGAAATAGTATTTGCTACAGAATTGATTTTAGAATTCTTTTGCACACCTCGTCTATGTGTTTGTTATGTCTAAATTTTATTGAATCATGTTAAATAAATAAATAGAATTTTTATTCTTAAGTACTGTATTTTGTTTCTCTTGGCACCGCCATAATCCCCTTTTCTTTCCCCCCCCCAAATTGATTTTCAAACCACTGGGTGAGGTGTCGTATTACACCAAGGGTCGCTCAGCCAAATTCTTAAAAAAAAAAAAGTTTGAGCCAACATCCATTGGAAAAAATCCTAGGATTTTGTTGTCGGAATGTCCGAACAAAGTCCGACCGTGTGTACGCCCTATTAGAGTGGTGCCCTTGTCGTTCTTCTCCTACAGTATCCAGAGGATTGCTTCTTCCTTATCAACAGGGCTGCCTTCTACAGTTGCTCATATTGGACTATAATTCAGTTCTTTTTGGACTTTTAGCAGCTCAGAGTCTGTTGTTCTGATTATTTACTCATTATTATAGTTCCAGATTGTTATTAATTGTGTATTAACCTTCCCAACCACCCCATTTTCCTTCATCATTAGTTTCTGGGGGGTCATAACTGTTTTTCTAATTGTGCTGAATTTAGCGCTCACATCCACATGTCAGCCAGGAGGAGGCTATGGAAAGTGGCAGCCAGGAGGTGGCAGGGGAACGTGGCAGCTAGGAGGTGGCGGGGGTAAGTGGCAGCCAGTAGGTGGCCAGGCCCAGTAGCCTGACCAAATCCCAGGTCCCTCCCCTCCGCCTTCAAGAAAAAAGGCCCAGGAAGGGGAGGAGCATGGAGGAGTCAGCACTTGGGTTAATTCGACAGGCTTCTGCGGCCCTCAGAACCCCCCCAGTCTTCTTGAGGCCTATGCCTGCATGGCTGCCAACAAAATGCAGGAAATGGAGGTGGGCCAACGCCTCTTTTGTGAGGAAGTGATATATATGGCCCTATATAAGGGTTTGAGGAGCGAACTCACAAGCAAAACCCACCTGTGTGAGTTGGACCATCCTCCTCCTCCTCCACCTCCTGCCACAACTTCAACACCAGAGCCACAGCCTGGAAGCAAGTGTGGAAGCAAGCATGGAAGGAAGACAAGAAAGTGATGGCCTGGGTTCAGTCTGGTCTGGCAAAAGACGCAGGCTGTGGTATGACCACAGCCTGGGGACATATATGTCATCTGCTGCTGTTCCTGATCTCTTGGAGTCCTGGACCGGATTGTGCTCCCTATTAAATGGACTCCTCAGGCTACCAATTTTGCATGTCAAATAGTTGATGTGTGCCTGGGGTACAAAGGCTTCGCTAATTTCACCAGTTTATCTAGTGTTGCCTTCCTCTTTATTTTGTTATGGCCCCTTAATAAATGGGATTTTTTTGCACAAATCATTGGCTGTGTTTGAATTAAAAAAGGACAGTTTGTTTGTGAGTAGGCAGACTTGTGTTTTTCCCATTTAGGGCAAAGCAACAGGTTTGCATGCAAAGCCCAACTCCATGTTTTTTTTCTTTTCACAGTTTCCCCAGCTGACTGCAATACTCACCTCCTCTTCTGAGCTGCCCCCAACACTAATTACATTTCATTACTAGATATCCTCGGTCTTGAGAACTCATGGTGTAGTTAAGAAAAAAAGTTAAGAAAAGTACTGGTATGTGTCACTGGAAAGGAGGGCATTAAAAAAGACTGTTGTTTGCCCTGAATGGGCTTCAAACTATGCAAAAAGGTAATAAAGTTTGTGGGCATTGGTAGGATTGTGAAAAATCTGGAGCACCCTCAGGGAAATAATGATGTGGTGCACAATAAATGGTGGGTGTGGCTAAATTGTGCTAACAGATTAATTAAAACCAGTCCTTCTGTCTGGAACAGTTTTTTTTTTGGTTACTTGTGTAGCAATCATCTCCTGTGCTGTGCTCTGTCACATCCCCCTATCATCATTCATTTACAGCCAATTGCTTGGATAAAGCTGTGAATATGTTATTAAGCACAGCACTGGGGATAAATCTCAAATTCTATTCTGTGATGTTCATTTTTCGCCTCTGGACTCCATGTTTTTAACTCTTTGACAACATTGTCAATTTTTATATGGTGATAGGCGGAGACTTAATTATTTGTGATGTGATGTATTTTTCATGGTTTAACTATCATTCAGTCTCTGTTCACACCTAATCATTTTTCAGCTTGTAAAACACTCAGCTCTGAAGCTCCAAAATGCCCAACAAGCAAAATCCGATTAATTTCAATGGCCCCTGTTCAGAAACGCCTGAATTGAGCAAAAAAAAACGCTTGTAAAATGCTTGTAAGGCGCTCGTAAAATGCTCAAACAGCAGCTCTCCACCCCTAATTTCCTCTCCCTCTCCTCCCCTGTTGCTTTCTATTGGCTAAAAAAAAAATGCCTGAAGCTGTAAAACGCTTGTAATACACTTCTAAAACGCTTTAAAAAAAGCTTGCAAAAAGCTGCAAAAAACGCTACTAATCGAAACCCTGAGGTGTGAATGGAGCCTAATGGTTTTCAATAAAGTCTTATCTTAGTCATAGTACTTGGATCACTTTGGTATCTCCCTTTGTTGTAGGGGCCCCTCTCCTTATATTTATTTTTTTGCTTTAATTAAAACCTGAGCCTATTCATTGTATACCCAGCACATGTATGTTACAGTCTTTTTACCCACAAAATGTTTAAATTTTGTGGGTACAAGGACAGACACCTTTAAACCTCAACACTTTCATTTAAAAAAAATCAACAGCTTGTCTGAGCCTTCTGTAGAGAAAAACATTTTAATTTTACAGATATAAAAAGGGATGCTAAGTGGTAAGTGGCAAGTGTGTCCTATTACTGATAGGCGATGCACATGTTGCGGGCTAATCCAGAGACTGTTAATCAAGATGGCAGACAACAGTGTTAGTGCGTGCATGGAACAGCATATGGTGATAAAGTTTCTTGTGAATGAAGGCGTAAAACTACCGGATATCTACAGAAGACTTCAAGCACAGTATGGTGATGAGACGCTCAGCCGCAGTAAGACATTTGAATAGTGTGAACATTTCAAAGATGGCCGTATATCCTTTAGTGAATATTCCGGCTGTGGTGGTTCCCAGCCCACAGCAGTCATTCCTGTGAACCTTCAGTGCATGGAACACCTGATCCTGGATTAATCAACGCATAATCTCTCATGAAATTGCAGAAGAGACAAATCTTGAAGTGAAGCAGGCTGTCCTAGGATGGTTCAGGTGTACTGACAAATCTTTCTTTGTCGAAGCTTTCCAGGCATTAGTTAAAGGTTGGGATAAGTGTATAAATGCAGCAGAGGAGTATGTTGAAAAATAAATACACTTTCCACTCCTTGAAATTTGTTCTTTTATTATATAAACTCAAAAGGCTCTCTTTAACTTGAACACCCTTTGTGGTACAGTGCATCACCATAGCAATAAAAATGTGCCCTGGCCTGTCCGCACCATGGCAGCTCATGACTCTGATCCAAGGTAAACTTGGACTCATGTTCAGGGCACCCTGGCTGAGAAATAATAGTGGGGAACAACTTAGCAACCACAGCATATAATGTTCAGTGGTCAGGACTATGTAAGTGCAACACAGGGCAGGTGGTGGAGGGGGTGGACTTCCATCTTTTCCTGAATAACCTGCATGCCACCTGCTCTGGTTCAGAGTCATGTGTTGTTGTGGTGCAAGCTGGTTGAGTGCATCACCATGACAATGAATATGTGCCCAGGCCCGCCTGTACCATGGCAACTCATGACTCTGATCCAAGTTAGACTCGGTTCCATGTTCGGGGCACCCTTGCTGAGACATATGCCACCTGCCCTGGATCAGAGTCATGCGTTGTTGTGGTGCATGCTAGTAGGGTGCATCACCAAAGCAATGAACATATGCCCCTGGCCGCAAGCACCATGGCAACTCATGACTTTGAACCATTTTCCGGGCACCCTGGCTGAGAAATAATAGTGAGAAACAACTTAGCAACCACAGCATATAATGTTCAGTGGTCAGGAGTATGTAATGTACAGAGTGCAGAAGTCAGGAGCATAATAGGCAATAAGTGTAGGGACCAGGAATGAGCAATGTGCAGACTCCAGGAGTTAGCAGTGTGCAATGTATATAGCGTAGCAGTCAGACGTATGTAATGCTTATTTACAGAATGCAGGGGTCAGGAATGTGCAACTCACATAGAGCAAGAGTCAGAAGTGTGCAATGTACAGCATGCAGAGATCAGAAGTGTGTAACACACTGAGTGAAGAGTTTAGGTGTATGTAACATGCAAATTGCAGTGTTTAGGCCAATGTAATGTACAGAGAGCATGGGTCAGGGGTATGTTATGTACTGAGTGCAAGGGTCATAGAGTGCACAAGTCAGTAAGTACACGGGTCAGGACCACATAATATTCAGACTGCTAGGGTAAGGGGAATTAAATGCACTAGGGAGTGTGTAACACATGGTGCAGGGTGCAGGGATCAGGAATATGTAATGCACAAATTGTAGGGGTGCAGAGTATGTATCACTGAACACAGGAGTCGGGAGAATGTAATGTACAGATTAAAAGGCTCAAGAATATGTAATGTACAGACTGTAAGGGTCAAAATTAAGCAAAGTACAGAGTGCAGGGGTTAGAAGAATGTAATGCACAGAGTACAGGGGTCAGGAGAGTGTAACTCACGGTGTGTAGGAGTCAGGACAATGTAATGCACAGAGTACATTGTTTAGGACTGTGTAATGTACAGAGAACAGGGGTCAGGAGTATGTAACATACAGAGGATTGGGATCAGGGCTATGTAATGTATAGAGTGTAAAGGTCATGAATATGTAATGCAAAGAATGCCTCGGTTGGGAGAATGTAATGTGCAGAGTGCAGAGATATATATAATGCACAGAGTGCAGGGGTTAGGAGAATGTAATGAACATAATTCAGGGGTCATGAATAGGTATGCACAGTGTGCAAAAGTTAGGAGTATGTAATGCAGGACAATGCAGTGTGCAGAGAGCAAGGGTCAGGAATATGTAATGCACAGAGTGTAGGGAGCAATGGTATCTAATGCACAAAGTCCAGGGGTCCAGAGTATAAGACACAGAAAGTGGAAGGGTCAGGAATGTGCAACACACATGGGGCAATAGTCAGAAGTGTGTGTTGTACAGAGTGCAAAATTTACTGTAATGTAATGCAGAAGAAGACAATGTTCAGATAGCAGGGGTCAGAAGTATGTAACAGAGCATTCAGGGATCAGATGTATGTAATGTACAGAGTGTATGGATCAGGGGAATTTAATGCACATGGTAAAGAGGTCAGGAGAGTGCATCTTCCAGTATATAGGGGTCAGGAGATGTAGCACACAAAGTTCAGGGGTCTGTAGTTTGTAAAACACAGTGTTCAGAAGTCAGGAAAGCATGGATCAGGAGCGCATGTTGCACAGAGTGCAGAGGTCAGGATTATGTAATTCACAGAGTGAAGGGTACAGAAGGATGTAATGTACACCGTACAGCGGTCAGGAGTATATAACACAGAGTGCATGGGTCAGGATTGTGCAGCTCAAAAGTTGCAGGGGTTAGGAGTATGTAAAGCACAAAGTGCAGGGACCCAGAAGTCATAAATGTGTAAAGCATGACAATGTAATGTATACAAAGAAGAAGTCAGGAGTATGTAACACACAGAATGCAGAGGTCAGGAGAATATTATGTACTGAGTGCAGTGAGTTAGAGTCAATTTAACTTGAGCTTGGTGTGACGGGAGGGCCCGTGGAACTCCCCTGGAAAGTAGGGGATGTCCTTGTTTCAGCTTCCCATACACCTCTTATGTCTAAGTGACCCTGTGCTATCCTGGCACAGGGTGAGTGAGGAAAATATATCTTGGACTACTTAAAATGGGACAGTAATATTTGTCCACAATATCTCCCAGGATGTATGTAGAGACTATTATTGGTTTGTTTGATTCTGAATTCAACCTGTTAATTGAGTGAGCTGATCACATTAGCCTCCAGGACTGGCTAGGAGACGAACTGTTGATGACTAGGCTAAGGGGGGGGAGATTGTTGTTTGTATTGTTAATTGAAATTAGCTCCTGCTATTGTGTTTATACTACTGTGTGAAGCTCGGTGCCCACAAGTCTGTGTCCTACAGGTCATGTCTCTGAGTCATCTGGTCTGGGTAAATGATTTAGTAAATTAGCTCATGTTAATTAGGTTAGGTTTTAGTCATTCTGCTGTATATATTTGTGTGAGATCTCAAATAAAGAGTTAGACCATGTTAGCAACTAAGCAAGTCTCGTCTTGTTTTATGCTTGGGAGCGGTTGGAATATCTGATATCTAGATGCAGACTGAGAGGAAGTGGTATACTGATGGAAACACTCAAGTGGAGTGTGGGACGTTCCGTGACATTGGTGGCAGCAGTGGGATGCTTCCTGCAGTCTGGGACATCCAAACTTCCACCTGGATCCAAGGTCCGGATAGCAGGAGAGGAGAGGTACAGATACCAGCCGCCATGGAGGAGGAATTCAGAAGGAGGTTGCGAGAGATGCAGATACAGCACAGAGGACCAGTATCAGAGCAGGTCCTGCTGGGATGGTGTGATTCTATTTGCTGCAAACTCTGGAAAGAAGCGCTATCCCGTGAGCAGCGACACCAGGGAAAAGTTCTCCCCTCCATCCAGGAAAGGTACTGGTCGCAGTACGGATTGCGGGTGCGGTTTTTGGGAGTGTGGGACGTTCCGTGACACTTGGAAATCTCTTTGTATTTGTTTGACATGTATTTGTTTAACATGCGTCGCACTTCCAGTGCTCCTTGCTGCAACATACCAGTTATAGGTTGGACAGTGGCCACTTATTTGTAAACTTGACTCTAGACTATTTAGTTAAAGTAGAACTATAGGCAAAACGTATTTTTTATTTTGGATAAAGCAAGGGAGGGCTATAACCCCTGTCAGGTTTTTTTTTGCCATCTGTGTTCCATTGTGGAGATTTCTCTTCACTTTCTGTCCCATAGCCAACCAGGGAGTGAGAGGAAATCCCAGCATATTAAGGAAATTCCTTGGGGACCCCCAGGTGACCAGAACTAGTGTCCCCATTTGGAAGATTCCCCCTCTATTACTTTTCTGGGGAGAACCCAAAATTTTGAACTTTATTTTACTCTTTACACTGTAAAAAATATTGTGCTGGGTCTACTCAAAAAAACTGAGGCAACTATTTGCATCAGCTTTTTAAGTATTGTCAACTAAACTTATTTTTGTCTGACTCTTTAGACTTTTCATGTTATCAACTTTGTTGTTTTAAGTAAAGCCAACTCAATTTTTTTCAGTTTATAGACCATAGTGTTTTAAGTTAGGAATACAAAACTTAACTTGTCTGGAACTATAGTTTTAAGTAAAGCCAACTCAATTTTTCCAGTTTCTAGAAAAGTTTAGGTTAGGAACACATACATTAACTTATTTATTTCAAGTACTTATATAGCACTGTCAATTTACAGAGTGCTTTACATATACTGTTGAAAAAATCAATCGGCGCAATATACTGTGAGAATATAATAATTACTGAAGTGGCCGCTGTCACTTTAAGTGATTTCACTTCCACCTATAATCAATTTATGTGCCAAAAAACAGTGCTGCGCTACTTAATTGCTTGCTGCCCGCCCACCGTCAAATGACGGCGGAGCGGTGCAGCTCTCGTTCTGGGACGATGTCATATGACGGCATCCCAGAATGGCCGCTCCTGCACGTACTGATCATCAGTGCCCTGATTACAATAAAGAAAAAAAGTGTCACCAATCAGTGCCCACCTTTGCCCACTATCAGTGCCCACCAGTGGCAGAAATCAGTGCCCACCACTGCCAACAAGTGCCACCAATCAGTGCCCATTAGCGATGCCAGTCAGTGCTGGCAATCAGTGCCACCTATCAGTGCTGCCCATCAATGCCCAAAAGTAAAAAACATTTTTTTTCAAAATTTTTGGTCTTTTTTTTGTAAAAAATAAAAAACCCAGCAGTGATTAAATACCACCAAAAGAAAGCTCTATTTGTGTGAAGAAAATGATAAAAAATTTGTTTGGGTACAGTGTAGCACGAATTGTCATTCAAAGTGCGGCAGCGCTGAAAGCTGAAAAATGGCTTGGGCAGGAAGGGGGTGTAAGTGCCTGATAGGCAAGTGGTTAATATCTAATAACATGACTGAAAACTGCGTGAAATACAATATAGATAAAAATTAAATATTGCACTATTAAAAGTCTACAATAATAATAATCCAATCCATTAAATGTGAAAAATCTTATAACAAAAGTTCATGTGTGTAATATTTGATTGAAGAAGATCCTGCCATCAATTCTCCACGACACCTAGCACACTATAGATCACAGATCTCCCTGGATGAAATGGCTCCTTAATAGGGCTCTGAGTACTCCAATCGTCTTGCCGATACAGTATCATATGCAAAAGAAAGATGACATCTAGTGCTCTCAGTTTCCAAAGGATTTAATAGTATAAAGGTACACTTACAAGTGAAGCACAATCAGCTTGTGCAAACTGCAACGCATTACAAACATCCAATTCTCAAGATGGCTACAGTTGTGATGTCAGTGCGTAAGCTCCACCCACTAGACACATGTCATCAGGGCGTTGACTTCTTCAGTAAGGAGCGCTTTACCAATACATTGTACATTCACATCAGTCCCTGCCCTCAAGGAACTTTTAATCTAAGATCCCTAACTCACATTTATGCATACACATACTAGGGCTAATTTACACAGGAGCCATTTACCCTACCAGCATGTGTTTGGAGTGTGGGAGGAAACCAATGCAGGCACAGGGTAGAACATGGAAACTGCAGGCAGGCAGTATTGAGGTCGGGATTCGAACCAGCAACCCTTTTGCTGCTAGGTGAAAGTGCTAACCACTACACCACTGTGCTGCCCTATTACTTAGTTACTTAGTTACTTAGCCCTATTACTTAGTTGGTAAAACTTATTTTCCAAATGTATTTGATATACAGTGCCTTGCAAAAGTATTCACCCCCTTGACTTTTTACCTATTTTGTTCCATTACAGCCTTTAGTTCAATGTTTTTTTAATCTGAATTATATGTGATGGATCAGAACACAATAGTCTAAGTTGGTGAAGTAAAATTAGAAAAATAAAAAACTGATAATTGGCATGTGCGTATGTATTCACCCCCTTTGTTATGAAGCCCATAAAAAGCTCTGGTGCAACCAATTACCTTCAGAAGTCACATAATTAGTTAAATGATGTCCACCTGTGTGCAATCTAAGTGTCACATGAGCTGTCATTACATATACACACCTTTTTGAAAAGCCCCAGAGGCTGTAACACCTAAGCACCACTAACCAAACACTGTCATGAAGACCAAGGAACTCTCCAAACAAGTAAGGGACAAGGCAGCACAGAGATCTAAGGTAACCCTGGAGGAGCTGCAGAATTCCACAGCAGAGACTGGTGTATCTGTACGTAGGATGACAATAAGCCGTACTCTCCATAGAGTTGGGCTTTATGGCAGAGTTGCCAGAAGAAAGCCATTACTTTTAGCAAAAAACAAAATGGCACGTTTTGAGTTTGCAAAAAGGCATGTGGGAGACTCCCAAAATGTATGGAGGAAGGTACTCTGGTCTGATGAGGAGACTAAAATTTAACTTTTTGGCCAAAGAAAACACTGGCGCAAACCCAACACATCACATCACCCAAAGAACACCATCCAGCACAGTGAGACATGGTGGTGGCAGCATCATGCTGTGGGGATGTTTTTCCAGCAGTCAAGACTGGGAAACTGGTCAGAGAGACAATGACCCCAAACACACTGCTAAAGCAACACTTGATTGGTTTAAGGCGAAACATGTAAATGTGTCGTAATAGCCTAGTCAAAGGCCAGACCTCAATCCAATAGAAAATCTGTGTTTAAAGATTGTAAAGATACTTTTGCAAGCCACCCTTATGTTTAAAGGTTTTTTATATAAAAATAATACAATATTATGGTAATCATTAAATTCACGAATATTAATACAATATTATGTTTTTTTTAAAAAAAAGGAATAGTCTCATGAAACAGGCTTTCAAAACAAATTGACATTTATCATTTATAAAGTGTTACAAATGTAACACTTACAAATGTAATATTATTAAAACAGCATCAAATGTAAACATTTAAAAGAAAAAAAGAAATGCCTCTTTCTCAGCTAACAAATCAAACTGAAACACACACATGTATATACAGTATATCTGTAAAGAACATAGAATACAGAATGTATTAACTTTTTTTAATTGTTTTTACTGGTAATGTCGGCGATCTGCGATTTTTAGCGGGACTGTGACATTGCAGCGCGCAAATCTGACCCCAAATCAGATTATTACAATGATCAGTGCTATAAAAATGCACTGATCAATGTATAAATGACACTAGCAGAGAAGGGGTTAACACTAGGGCGTGATCAAGAGGTTAAGTGTGTTCCCTGGGTGTGTTCGAAATGTAGGGGGGATGGGCTACCAGGGACATGACAGAGATAGCTGTTCCCGATCACTGGGAACAGAAGAGCTCTAATATGTCATCTGGCAGAACAGATCTGCCTTTGTATACCGCGATCATGGGTCACCACCTGACATCGAGTCCGCCAAACTCGTGGGCACGCTCCCACAGTGGGCACGCACGCCTGCTATATCCTGTGCAAAGACCGACGTACACCTATGGCGGTTTGTGCAGAAGAGCCGACCTGCCGCAGTATAATGACAGTGGCTGGTCGGCAAGCCGTTAAAGTGTGAACTTTTGAAGATAGATTCCACACATCTAGCTCTAAAAAGATCTTCTGAAAAACTTCAAAGGTATATTTTAGGTTTTCAGGGTAGGTCAGGCTAAAAGCATAAATGAGTCCCATAATCATTCTTTCTGATACAAATAGAGAGTGCTATATGAAAAAAATACACTATACCAATATGCTTGTTTTTCCTGCCAATGCAGCATAAATATAGTATATTTGTTTTTGAAATGGGTGGGGCTTGATGTTACATAATCTGAATTTGAATTCCAATATCTCAAAAACCGAACCAACTGAAACATTAATTTGTGTGCAACAAAATAGTTTTTAAGCTTAACAGCTGGTTTTCCCTCACTCTACATCTTGGTTACGTTCTGCCGCATGCAGTAAGCGCAAACTTTGCGTGCGCACAAGGGAGTTGCCTCAATAGGTGTATACAACAGACATACAGTATGTCCATTTATTATAAATATATTAATCTGCAAATAAAATAAACATTTTGGATGGTATGTTAAGCAACATTTAAAGCATGTGAACGATAATTTGTTCAATGTTCACTCTTACCTTTCAATGGCATTGCATGGCTTTGTAGTGACTAGTGAAAATTCTTGTCACTAGCGGTGCTCTTTTCTCCTGATGGGCCTCAAACGTATGGGAACTGCCTTGTGCAGGCTTTCAAAGTTCCAAAAGACATCAAACTCTTTAAAATATACAGCACCAAAACTAATGCGGTTGCATGTTTGGCAAACATTTGCGTCCCACAATTTCAGTGAACTGAAAAGATAATTTTTTTTAAGTAAATGTATCTCAACTAGAATATGGAAATGCACATACAGTACCTTAAAGGTTTTGTCTAGATTACTCAATATTATACATTATTTTTGTAAATGTAAAAGGTGTGTTCTAAGCACTAATGAAAATTAAGTAAGGTACTTAAAATATCAAAGTAAATTAATTAACATTTATTTTTATGTTGAAAATTATAAATTACAAGCCAACAGAATAATTTTTATCAGTGTAGTGTAATGGTGAACAGGACAATAATATCCTTACCAAGGGCACAGACAGCAAAAAAAAAAAAAAAAAACAGGGGTTCTAATTAGGGCTGTTACTGATTAAAATTTTCATGTTTCGATTAATCGTTTTTTTTTAATCGATTAATCGACTAATTTCAATTATAACACACATACAGATCCAACTACTTTTAGCTGATTTAGCTCTGTTGTTATGGCAACGGCCGAAGCCGGACATAGCAGGGCATGGCTAAGACGTCACATGTCATAAACTCAGCCTCACCGTGCCCTTAATCTCAGCCTTACCGTGCCCATAATCTCAGCCTCACTGTGCCCATAATCGCAGCCTCACCGTGCCCATATTGCTATCTCACCGTGCCCATAATCGCAGCCCCACCGTGCCCATAATGCTGTCTCACCATTCCCATAATCTCAGCCTCGCCGTGCCTATAATGGCAGCCTCACCGTGCCCATAATGCAGTCTCACCGTGCCCATAATGCAGTCTCACCGTGCCCAAAATGCAGTCTCATCGTGCCCATAATCGCAGCCTCACTGTAGTCAGTGCCTGTGCCTGGATTACACAGTCTGCGGGCATCTCCCGCTGTGTGTCTCAGAGCTAAGCGTGAAAACTTTGGCTGCGCTGTGAGAAAAGTCCCGCCCCCCTCCTAGATCAGCTTGTGTGATAGACAGAACACTGCGTCTATCTCACAAGCTGATCTAGGAGGAGGGCGGGACTTTTCAAACAGCGCGGCCAAAGTTTTCACATTCAGCTCCGAGACACACAGCGGGAGATGCCCACAGACTGTGTATGACGTATAGTGGAGGAGGAGGGAGCGGAGTGCTGCACTGCAGCCACAGCTTGGCCCAAAGCGGCCCCAGGGCAGGCAGCCTACCGATCAAAAAAATTTTGATCGATCAAAAAAATTAACGATTAATCGAGGAATGAATCGTTAATTTCCGCAGCCCTAGTTCTAATCCTTTTCCACTCTATCCAAAACAAAAAAAATGTTTTTTCCTTTAGTTATACATTAATTAGTTCAGCTCAAGATGATGTCAGCTGGCTTTATTTATTCTTTAACTCAGTGGAATGAGATAGCATTGAGAAGCTTTAGATGGTAATGCTTTCTGCACAATGGATCTCAGAACTTACATTTATACTAGAGTATGGTAACCTCCATAGTCTCTCTATAACTTATAGAAACTACCGTATTTATCGGCGTATAACACGCACAGGCGTATAACACGCACATTCATTTTAAGAGGGAAGTTTCAGGAAAAAAACATAAATTATAAATAAGAAACTTTGAAGCAAAGTAAGGGTCAGTGCCCATCTGCAGCCTCACCGTTGCCATCAATGCTGCCTGATCAGTGCCCATCTGTGACTTCACAAGTGCCATCAATGCAGCCTCATCAATCCACATCAATGCAGCCTCACTGTTGCCATCAATGCAGCAGCCTCATCATTGCCATCAATGCAGCAGCCTTTACCATTGCCATCAGTGCAGTCTGATTGATGCCCATCTGCAGCCTAGAGGGGACAGGGAGGGGGGCAGGACGAGCGCCGACAGATTACATACAGTGAGAATTTCCTATGATAGACAGAACAGTGGTCCAATGGCGGACCAGGAGACAGGACTTTCTGTTAAAGAGGCCGCCAAGTAAACAGGAGATTCTCACTGTATGTAACCTGACGGCGCTCGTCCCACCCCCATCCCTGTCCCCTCTGAGGCAGCTAAAATTGAAGTATTGGCGTATAACACGCACACGCTATTTGCAGCCGATTTTCACGGTGAAAAAGTGAGTGTTATACGCCAATAAATACAGTATATTAGACAAGAAAACACCTCCTATAAGATGATTGAGAACGTCTTTCTTTTCTACTGCCCCTAGTGGAAACTGTAACCTAATATATGGGCACAATACACGAAGCCTGGCCCTTATAGATTATCAAAATAGAGATAAGAAGAGAGACATACCTCGACATTCAGAGATTCATGTACAATGTGAAAATGGAGATTAAAAATTACAAGGTAGTGTCCGTAGATTACTTACAACATAAAATCTTATATATTTTGTCATGTTACAACCAAAAATGTAAATGTATTTTATTGGGATTTTATGTCAGACCAACACAAAGACTTCACAAAATTGTGAAGTGGAAGGAAAATGATAAATGTTTTTCAAATGTTTACAAATAAATATGTGTGTAGCGCTGGAATTTTTGCCATGTAATGCTATGCAAGTATGCAATGCTATTAGATTAGTGTTTGGCTCCTTCTAGTGGCCATCTTATCTCTGTGAAATGAGACTTTGTTTACACATCAGAACATGCTGTAAAGCATGTGCAGGAAGTGACTTAAAGGTTTATCTGGAAAATACTTACTTACCCACAGTGCCTCACTTACCTACCCATGATGCCAAGTTAAAGAACTGCATGCTGGATAGTGAAATAAAAGGCTCAGCGCGGCCATGCCTTTTCTCTTCTACTCGGGACATGAGACCTGCCTGTTGGGACCTGTGTGGGAGTGTTCAGAAAAGCGCGGCCTGCTTGGCGCAGAGCGGAGTTGATGCCACCTGAGAGGTGTTGGACACAGTGTGCTGGAGGCACGTGTGATCGGATCAGAGGATCCAGGAAGCCTGAAGGAGCCTGACCATAACTATCGTTCATCCGACGGAGAGGTGCAGTGTGTCAGAGTCCACTGGAAGCGGGACTGAGATTGCAGAGACGCAGCAGTACAACTGTCCAGGCCTGGTGTGGTGAGAGGGCTGTTGCCCAAGATTTATATGAAGCACTTAACATGGTATAGACTAACTGCGGAGTGTTGCTGAGACCTGTAGTTCTACGGAACAGTCTCATTCAAATAGGCTGTGTTTAACCAGGCCTCAAAGGCTGTACTCCACTAGGCACTGACTGACGGACCGGTTGCATTCTCACAGAAGAAAGTTAGAGTGTGTTGCATAATTGAAGGTCACCGTTATCTACCACGTTATATTACTTTGTTATCTGCTAACTCACTGGAATACAAATACTGCAGTATAAAATGGCTAGCTGAAGAAAGAAGACGAGAGACTACACCATTCATTGTAAGGCCTTGTGTTTCCATTACATGCAAAGGACTGCATTACACCACAAGGGGAGCTCTTGAGCAATTATACTGTGTTGTATGGGTTTACTAGCACTGCATAGTGTGCTGCGGGTTTAGTGCGTCTGCACGGCCGTACTGGAAGTGGGAAAGTGCCCAGTGTCAACGTCTTATCACCCTGCACACTAGTCCCACTTGGAGGCGCGCCTGCATGCATCATTCAGGTAATCTTTGAGTGACAATTATTTACATGCACCTAGTTTATTATTGTTCTGAATTTGTGTACCAGAATTTGTTACTGTAATTACTGTCTTCAAACCAGCCTTCAGTAAACTTACAGTCTGGTTAAAATATAACTGGCGTGAGGCTTTGTTCATTCTCATAGCAGGTGGAGCAATGCATACTCAGGTAATGATATAGGTACAATATATGTATATTGCTATTGTGGGGTTGTTCCTTGTTATTGGGTTTCACACCAACACTGTTACACAGCTGTGTCAAGTGGGTTGAGCCAATTCATTGGGGGTGGAAAAGCAGAGTACAGGGCAGATTAATTACCAGCAGCTCCTTAGGGGGTAAGTGCTACATGTGAAAAGTGTGGCATGCATTTATACTCAGCCCCCCTGAGTCAATAATTTGTAGAACCACCTTCCACTGCAATTACATCTGCAAATCTTTTTGGGTATGTCTCTACCAGCTTTACACATCTACAGAGTTGCATTTTTGCCCATTCTTCTTTGCAAAATAGCTCAAGCTCTGTCAGATTGGATGCAGAGCGTCTGTGAACAGCAATTTTCAAGTCTTGCTACAGATTCTCAATTGGATTTAGGTCTGGACTTGGACTGGCCCTTTCTAACACATGAATATGCTTTGATCTACACCATTCCATTGTAGCTCTGGCTATATTTTTAGGGTTGTTGTCCTGCTGGAAGGTGAACCTTCACCCCAGTCTCAAGCCTTTTGCAGACTAATGGGTTTTCTTCTAAGATCTGTATTTGGCTCCATCCATCTTCCCATCAACTCTTACCAGCTTCCCTGTCCCTGCTAAAGAAAAGCATCCCCACAACATGATGCCGCCACCACCATGTTTCACGGTGGGAATGATGTGTTCAGTGTGATGTGCAGTGTTCGTTTTCCACAACACATAGTTTTTCTTTTAGGCCAAAAAGTTCAATTTTGTTCTCATCTGACCAGAGCACCTTCTTCCACGTGTTTGCTGTGTCCCCCACATGGCTCCTCGCAAACTGCAAATGGGACTTCTTATGGCTTTCTTTCAACAATGGCTTTCTTCTTGCTAGTCTTCCATAAAGGCCAGATTTGTGAAGTGCATGTCTAATAGTTGTCCTGTGGACAGTTTCTCCCACCTGAGCTGTGGATCTCTGCAGCTCCTCCAGAGTTACCATGAGCCTCTTGGCTGCTTCCCTCATTAATGCTCTCCCCACCCGGACTGTCAGTTTAGGTGGACGGCCATGTCTTGGTAGGTTTGCAGTTGTGCCATACTCTTTTCATTTTCGGGTCGTGGATTGAACAGTGCTCTGTGAGATGTTCAAAGCTTGGGATTTTTTTTTATAAACTAACCATGCTTTTTACTTCTCCACAACTTTATCCCTGACCTGTCTGATGTGTTCCTTGGCCTTCGTGATGCTGTTTGTTCACCAAGGATCTCTAACAAACCTCTGAGGGCTTCACAGAATAGCTGTATTTATACTGAGAATAAATTACACACAGGTGGACTCTGTTTACTAATTAGGTGACTTCTAAAGGCAATTGGTTCCACTAGATTTTAGTTAGGGATATCAGAGTAAAGGGGGCTGAATACAAATGCACGCCACACTTTTCACATATGTATTTGTAAAAAAAAATGAAAACCATTTATCATTTTCCTTGCACTTCACAATTATGTGCCACTTTGTGTTGGTCTATCACATAAAATGGCAATAAAATACATTTACGTTTTTGGTTGTAACATGACAAAATGTGGAAAATGTGAAGGGGTATGAATACTATTTCAAGGCACTGTAAGTGCTAGTAATTTATAACAATTCCTCTTTAATGCACTGTATAAAAAGTGCATTTATCTGAAATAGATTTGTAACTACATTTTGTCATTCAAATGGGAAATGTTTTGATTTCACAATAAAGCATAACAAAAAAACTATATAGAAAAAAAACATAAAAGTGGACGTGTCATATAGTACACACAAGCATTGTTCAAGGTCAGAGAATTAACTAGTTAATTCCACCAAGAAACATTTTAAGTAATAATATTATTTTTTTATACTGGTCAGTTCTTCATCCAGATGATATAAAGATATAAAATGCTTGCTTCTTTCTGTATCATAAATTCTTACTATTCCCCTAATAGCCCTGACATCCTTTCCCACATCATAGAACTGTTTTTCCAAGTTAATATGAGGAAGAGGTAAATTATATCTTTGTCACATCAGTATAAATTACTGCATGATATAAAGTATTAGTTGGTATCTTATATCTCTTTTATCCCAAGATATTTCAATAATCATATCATTAATACAACATAAGCCTGTGTAGACTATCCTTGACACCAAACAATTACAAATATGTAACCCATTTATCACTAAATACAGAAATATAACATCTCATTATTCAGTTGATATACTAATGAATTATATATTCTGTCTATGACCAAAAATTATCTTTTCCTGAGTTGTGTTTTCTCAACACTCTGGATCATTAAGTTCAACAATGCACAAGCCTCTGTATATTTTAACTACTAAAATAATTTCTACTTGTGAAGGAACATCTAGCAGTGTCCATTTGTAAAAAACTCGGAAATTAGGGGAATCCCTATAGGGCCTATTTATCAAAAACTCAGTTTATACGAGGACTGCATGCTGTTATACATTTCAAATCCTAGAGTTGCTTTCCTTCATATATTATCCAAGTTCACTCGATTTGGAGTGTTGAATAATTTTAAAGTAAATCATTCTAAATCTGAAGTCTTAAATGTCTCCCTTTGTGAAGAAGAAACAACAATCCTCCAACAGAAATTTGCCTTTCAACAGCAGGATCAGACGCTGGCATACATGTCTGCATTCCTACAGACTTTTCACAATTATATACTTTAAATGACTCACCCCTCTTGGAACAGACTAGCACGCATCTTAAACACTGGGCAGTTCTCCAACATCCTGGTTAGCAGGATGGGATCTTTTAAGATGACAATCCTGCCACATTTCTTCTACTTATTTCAAACAGTCCCAGTTTCTCTTCCTCAAACTTTGTTCAAACATCTTCAATCAGCCTTATGCCCTGTACACATGGTTGGATTTTCCGACGGAAAATGTGCGATCGGAGCGTGTTGTCAGAAATTCCGACCGTGTGTGGGCAACATCGGACTTTTTCCATTGGATTTTCTGACACACAAAATTTGAGAGCAGGCTATAAAATTTTCCGAAAACAAAATGCGATCGCGTCAATTCCGACCGCGTGTGGACAATTCCGACGCACAAAGTGCCACGCATGCTCAGAATAAATTCACAGACGGAACTGCTCGGTCTGGTAAAATTAGCGTTTGGAATGGATATAGCACTTTCGTCAGGCTGCAATGTTTTAAATTGTTTAATGCAGCGCACTCTCTTCTTCTTTATAATGCAAGAAGAATGAAGTAGTTTTGCTGCTCATATTCACACACACTTCTCACAAACTTCTTTCTTTATTATTTCTCGTGATTTCATCAATATAATACTTTTATTTGTCACATCTCCCGAAAAAATAATATTTTTGGGATATTTTTAGATTAAATAATTTTTTTTAGGATTTTTTTAAAGCCTGATCTTGTGTTTGATTTATCTTTTTTTTTTTTTAACTCCAGAATATTTTTGGGTGTGTCAAGTTACCACAACACCATTATTACCTTGTATTATTTATTAATCTCAAGGAGATTGTTTGGTGTTGGTGTCTATTGTTAATTTCACATTGTATTTTTGAAATGTACCTGCCTCCTCACAAACAAACTGTCCTTTTTGAAGGAAAACACACATAGGCAAGTATAATTGAAAAAAAATCCTTTATTAAGGACTCATACATCGATTATTTTACTGCAAAATTGGTGGCCTGAGGAGTCCATATATAAGGGAGTACAATCTGGTCCAGAAGTCCAAGAGATCATGAACAGCAGCAGATGACATGTATGTCCCCAGGCTGTTGTCATACAAGAGCCTGCATCTTTTGCCAGACCAGACTGAACCCAGGGCCATCACTCTCTGGTCTTCCTTACACGCTTCCTTCCCGGCTGTGGCTCTGGTGTTGGAGGTGTGGCAGGAGGAGGAGTAGGACCGGGAGGAGGGGGAGGAGGAGGACCAGGGGTGAGCTCACAAATGTGGCTTTGGCATGTGAGTTGGCCCCTCAACCCCTTATTTAGTGCTTCTAAAATGAGAAACTCACATAAGAGGCGTTGGCCCTCCTCAATTTGCAGCATTTTGCATGCTGTTAGGTCAGCAAAATCTCCTTCAACACTGAGGGCCTCAGTAGCCTTCCAAAATAGGCCAATTGCAGCCTCCTCCAGGTTACTCCTCTTCCTGCCACTTTTTCTTTGATGGCGGAGGGGAGGGACCTGGGTTTTGGGCAGGCTACTGGGCCCGGCCACCTCCTGGCTGAGACTTTCCTGTGTATGAAAAAGGGACATCATTTTAGTTTTTGGTTCATCAATCACAATAATAAATTTGTACTCCAAACTAACATATATTTAACATAATTAATTTGACAACCAGAAATATTTAGAAGAATGCTATACCTGGCTCAAGCTGGGCTCCTCCACATGTTGCTGATTGGAAGGCCTAGGTTGGACGTCAGAAGCCTCAGCTGAGGGGGAAGGAAGCGTGGAAGGAAGATTGGAGAGTGCTGGCCTGGGTTCAGTCTGACCTGCCAGAAAATGCAGCCTGTCATTATACCACAGCCTGGGGAGATAAATGTCATCTGCTACTCCTGATCTCAGGGAATCCTGGACCTACTTGCGCTTCCTTAGATAAGTGCTCCTCATGCCACCAATTAAGGCCTTCAAATAGGTGATGTCTGCCGTGGGGATCACTGGCTTCACAAATTCCAGCACTTGATCCAGCGCTGCCTTTCTCTTTGTTTGATTATTATAATGTGGGTGGTTTACCTGCCACAGACAGGGCAGCTCCCTGAACATATCAATGAATATGGTGATAAAGTCCTGATCCTTCAATATATCCATTTTCTCTGCAAGACACAACCCTAATGTCAGGCTAAAGTCTCCTAATCTTGTCCCAATATAGGCCTCAATCTCTAAGCAGTATAGGCCCAAGTTTAAATGTTACCTTAGTTATCACGATCGGCACTTCCTATACTCCTTCCTCCGCTCACAGATCACTTGTTACGCTTTATATACACTGTGCATGCGTGAAACTCCACCTGCCCCTGACGTTCTTTCTAGTCTATTCCCCGCCCCTTCTCATTCGGCGCAGTGGGGAAGAGCACATGGCGGAGACAGAGCAGGTGCATGCTAATTACAACAACGAAGAGGAGGAAAGCCCGGAGCCAGAAACATCAGGATCCCGGAAGAGACGATTTAAGGCCTCAAATATGGCCTTTGTGGAGATGGTGGAAATACTGAAGAGGGCCGACTATGACGGGAAGTATGGACCTTACACCAACCCCAAAGTCAGAAAGGCCAAGATCATGACTAAAGTTGTGAAGAGTCTGCACAAAAATTTTGGGGAACGGCAATCCAAGGATCAACTCAGGAAGCGATGGTCGGACCTCAAATTAAGGGAGCACGATCAGTATAGAAGGATCAGAAGAGTGCTGCAAAAAAGTAAGTAGTTGTCCTGTGTTCCTATTCTTTATTTTTATTACGTTCGTGCTGCTCCATGTGCTTTTCTTTACTGTTCTACAGTTTAAAATGGCAACTTTCATGTTCATGGACACATTATTCGTTCGTAGGAAACATTGTTCGTTCGGCCTATAAAACACCATGTTTTGTCCAGATGCAGTTCAATACATTTTTTCTGGTCTACTTCTCTTAAAATAATTTTGGTGTCTAGATGGGTTTGTAACTAGAATGAAATGCAAACTAGATTCTGTGTAAGGAGAGGACGCTCAGCAGCTGTTTAAACATCTGGACGCTGGAGCACTAGTGTGGGACACAAGAACACTTGTACACAAGAACCTTTTTATTAGGGGGCCCACACATGTGCTCCAGTGTATACTATAGGGGTGTCTCCATCTGTGAAGCTTGGACAAAACAGGTTAGTATTCAAGCTTGACAAAGGAAAACAATATTTCTTCATCTTGGAACTCTGCCAAAACAGACAATTGTACCCCTCTTCCAAGCAATGTTTCATATTCCTATTTCTGCCATCAAATATCTGTGTGCTAAGTATACCTATTTTTTTTTACATAGGGGAGAAAAGACTCGGAAGACACCACTCATCAGAGGAAACAACAGACCCCCCACCTCTGGAAGAAGGGGAAATCCCACAAACCCAAGCAGAGGAGGAGGAGGGAGACGTGGTGGAAATAGTCACCACAACAGGTGAGTGTCTGCGACCACAGGCTCAGGTAAGAGATGGAAGCCTGCATATTTATAATACATGGTGTGTTTTTGTTTCTATATTTTTAGGTGATCGTGATGTTGTGGAAGAAGGTCATTTCACCAGTGAAAGTGCCCAGATCCTGATCGGGGAGATCATGGGGTGTAATAGGGACTTGGAAAACATAAAGCAAAACATCAATGATGTTCAAAACAAAATTAAGAACATCATTGATGTTTTAGGGAGAATTTAAAACCACTCGAAATCCCAAATTATTTCAGTTTTTTTGTCTGGAAAATTTTTAGAACTTTTTTTGAAGATGCACACAGTGTGTCAACATGTGCTATCTGCCATACGGGAGATCAATGTAAGCGTTTTGGGGGTGCAACCCACAAAACACGTCCCTTGATCCCCCATGATGGCAGCTAGCACATGTTGACATTCTGCAATTTGTGTGTATCTTCAAAATTTGGCTTTTCCAGGGGTGACATCACCCCATCTGAACGCAATATCAAACACAGTTTGTAAATACTCATGTCTGATATTGCCTTCAATTTCTATAAAAGTTGAACTTTGTAAGTTCAAGATTTGTGTATTTCTTGTTGGTTTTAAACATGCCTGCTTTACCTTAAAAGGACATTTCTACTTTTATTAATGTGACCTAAAAATGTGTTGTACAACAAACATGTTGGTTTGTTTTAAAAACCTTTTATAAATGCACATGTGATTGTGCTTGTATTAAAAAGATTGATAATCAACAATGTGTGGCTTCTTCTTTCAATGCTCCTTTCTTGTGGTAAAATTGGTGTTTTCGGTGACAATGGGGGTTATTTCCTAAGGGCAAATCCACTTTGCACTACAAGTGCAGTTTCAGTGCAGTCTCAAGTGCACTTGTAGTGCAAAGTGTCTTTGCCTTTAGTAAATAACACCCAACAGTGCTTTATAATTTTACACAATCACGCCATTTTCATGACTCCCCAAATTTCAGTCATGGTCAGCTAAAAGAAACACAAGCAGTAAATGTAAGCAAATATTTGTTCAGTTGAAAAAAAAAATTTATTTAAAAAATGTCTCAGACATTGTCTGGCATATTGATGGCTCCCCTACCCGCAAAGAATTCCATGTATCTTAATTCAATCTGATTTTATTGAAAAAGAAAGAACATACAAGAAAAAGTACTTCACATAGACATCATTAGTAGTAGTAGTAGTGTTGATAACAATAGATCCAATGTAGTCGCAGGATACATATTGTGGTACGTTATGTGTGCAGATCACAAGGAAAAAACATTGTTTAATTAGCATAATGAAATATAACAAGGATAATCAGAGAGCCCTCACTATATACTGGAGGGGATTACAGGTAAACTTCGTGTGTGTTTACAATCAACTTATTCCAGGAATCTGTTACGTTGTATAGGATTAGCTTGTGCGGGCCGTATTCTGCGTCTAAATTTTAAGGAATACATTGCTATGCAAAGGAGAAGGGTTTGGGGGAAAGTAGAGAAACAGAAAGGTTAGGAACTGGGGTCGCTCCAGCATGGTCATGGGGCGGTACCGTCCAGGTTGCCCTCTGCCCAGGGGATGAAGTCCGATGAGTATCGGAACATGGACCACGAAGTCCATGTAAGAGAGAACTGGTTGTCTTTATTAGATTCCTCAGCCAACAGGCGTTCAAGGTCCCTGATGCGGTCCACCTCAATAGCCCACTCCCCCAGGGAAGGTATAGTTCTTGACTTCCAATATCTTGGGATCACCATTCTAGCAGCAGCCAGGAAATGGCGTAATACATCTTTTTTAATGGATTTGAGTGTGCCCGGAAGTATGGACAAGAGAGCTATCTCGGGTGAAGGAGAGAGAGCCGTCGCCATCAGCCTGCAGTATAGTAGGAAGATCTGTTGCCAGAATTTTTGTATGGGTGGGCATTCCCATCAAATGTGGAGCATGGTGCCCCTGGAGTTTAAACATCGCCAACAAGTATCTGGATTTGTCAAGTTGAAGCGATGTACTGTCGAAGGGCATCTATACCACCTCGTCACCAGTTTAAACCCCTTTTCTTGAGTTTTAGTGGCTAGGGAGAGCTTGTGTGTTAGAATAAAGCATTTTTGCCAGTCAATGGGGGAGATGGAGTGTTGGAGATCTTTTTCCCAAGCCTTTGTGTAGGGTGGGAGATCAGGGTGAAGAGCATTCAACAAAAGGGAATAAAGCTGTGATACCATGTGTGTTGGAGGATCGTTTTGGAGGAGCATATCCTCGAATCCTGTGGGTTCAGCTAGAATATCTTGTATTGAATGGAAGGTTTGGATATAGGAAGTCAATTGTTGTTTCTGAAGCCATTGCATAGGGTATCTAGAGAGCGATTCGGGGGGAGTATCTGGCATTAGAGTGGGGTCTGTACGGAGAACCTGAGAAAGCCTCCTATGGTCTTCTTTCCGCCAAGGTCCAAAGCTTGTCACGTGCATAGCCGGTGGGAAGGCTGGGGTCCCAAATAGGGGGGTCATAGGTCCCGAAGGATTGGATATGTTACCTCCAGAGTTTAGGCGATCCCAAATTTGGATCGTTTGGCGAGTGAGGTCACAGAGGGGGAGTGAACCCCTACGAATTGCGGGTGTGGTCCATGGAAGAGCTGAGAGATCAATGGAGTTCATATGGCTTTCCAAGTGAACCCAGAGCTTAGTCGTATGGTTATGGAACCAGTCCAATATGCGAGTAAGTATTGCTGCCTTATGATACAATGAAGCGTCCGGGGCCCCAGCTCCCCCTCTCGCTTTCGGAAGAGATAACGTTTTGTATCTAATTCTAGGACGAGCTGAATTCCAAATAAATTTAGAGAACAGCTGGCGCAATTTCCGAAAATAGGAGTTAGGTATGTATATAGGGATTGTCTGAAATAGGTACAAAAATCGGGGGAGGACATCCATTTTCAGGGTGTTCACCCTACCAAGCCAGGAGAGCCGTTTAAGTGTGTAGTTAGACAAATCGGCCTGAGTTCTGAGAAGTAAGGGGGTAAAATTCTTGGAAAAGAGTTGGGATACATCCTCCGGTATCTGAATACCGAGGTATCTGATGGAGGTGGATCCTGTTTTAAAGGAAAAGACAGTAGAAAGCCTGCGTAGGTCCGACTTTGGCAGAGAAATATTGAGAATTTCCGATTTGTTATAGTTTACCTTAAAGTTACTGACTTCCCCGAATCTCTGGAACTCCTGCATCACCGAGGTTAAGGACAAGTGTGGACGTGTCACAAATAGAAGAAGGTCATCTGCAAACAGAGCAAGTTTAGTTTGAGTGGGTCCGACTGTTATTCCGTGCACAGAGGGATTGTTTCGCAAAGCAATGGCTAAATGTTCCATGGTGAGAACATACAGGAGGGGAGATAGGGGGCATCCCTGTCGTGTCCCGTTAGAAATAGAGAATGCCGACGACAAAGTACCGTTCAGTCTTATCCTAGCGGATGGAGAGGAGTATAGGGACATTATCCTTGAGATCATGTGGGCTCCCAGTCCTATTTGTTGTAGAGATAACCGAAGGAATTGCCAATCTACTCGGTCGAATGCCTTCTCTGCATCGACTGTTAAGAGGCATAAGGGAATATCGTGGGTTTGGGCATAGTTGGATAAAAGAAGGGTTTTCAGGGTGTTATCCCTTGCTTCTCGGCCACTCACAAATCCTACTTGATCCAAGTGGATCAAACTGGGCAACAATGGTTGTAACCTGTTGGCTAATACTTTAGCGAAAATCTTTAAATCCACCCCGATCAAAGATATTGGCCTATAATTTGTACATAAAGTCGGGTCCTTCTCTGGTTTTGGAATAAGGGAAATATGAGCCTCAAGTGTTTGTGGGGGAAACACTGAGCCCTCTGATACAGAATTGAATACTTTAGTGAGAAAGGGAATAAGGAGGGGAGCAAATAATTTATAAAACTTTGGGGTAAAGCCGTCCGGCCCTGGGCTCTTGCCAGTTGGTGTACTTGCAATGGCTTTCGCGACTTCATCTGCTGTTATAGGTGTTTCAAGTTTGGTAATGGTGTCCTCATCCAAAGTGGGGAGCGCGGTTTCCCTGATATAAGAGGACTTGTGCTCCTCTGTAGTAAAGGGGGAGCCTGACGATTGGGCCACAGGTATGTTGTATAGGGATTGATAAAAATCCCTGAATGTCTGCGCAATCTTAGAAGGTGAGGAGATTAATTCTCCATGTGGTCCTTGGATATGGGGGATGAAGGTAGAGGATTTTTTTGGGTGTAGGGAGCGGGCCAGTGACCTGCCACACTTGTCTTGGAATTTATACTGATGGAAAGCAAGTTTGTCCGCAAATGTACGTGCAGATGTCTCATATAGTCCTCTGAGGTGTAATCGGGCTTTGGAAACCTCAGTGAGCGTTTCGGTTGTTGGGGAACGCTTATGGTCAGTTTCCAGGTTTCGGAGCTTCTGGATTGCATCCACTATAGCGGCTGAGCGTTCCCTTTTCAGACGAGATCCTAATTGAATGAAGGTTCCACGTAATACTGCTTTCAGTGCCTCCCATTGGATGGGGAACGACGTGGTATCTTGTGCGTGGTCCCCAAAAAAGTTAGAGATTGTTTCCGAGATATGTGTAATACAGTCCGAGTTAGCTAGCAGTGAGTCATTCAAGCGCCATGTCCACTCCTTGATAGGTGAGGAGGGGAGCGAGAATGTCAAGTATATAGGGGAGTGGTCTGACCAGATCATAGAATCTATTTCACACTCGGGAGACCAGTCTAGGCAACTGTGGTCACTCAATAGATAGTCTATGCGACTATAGGTCTGGTGTACCTGAGAAAAATGTGTGTAGTTACGAGTCTTGGGGTATAATACCCTCCAAACGTCTACAAGGCGTAAGTCGTATAGTACTCGTTTCAGGGCCCTCAATTTGGGGAATGAAATACGTGACCTTGAAGTGGAGGAATCTAAGGCTGGCTCCAGGGGAGTATTAAAATCTCCACCGAGGATGAGTTTGCCCTCCATGAATTCAGATAGGATCCTCAGATACTGCAAAGCCGATGGAACTTGGTTAACATTTGGCAAGTATATATTAGCTACCGTAAATTTGACTCCCCACAGCAAAAATTTCACAAAGACATACCTTCCCTGAGGGTCGGAGAGGTGATCGAGCAATTCAACGGGGAGGCTTTTGTGGAAAGCTACAGATACTCCCTTAGTTTTCTGAGATGGATTAGTACTATGGATCCATCTGTTAAAATATCTGTTATGCCGCGTACACACGGTCGGACTTTTCGTCTACAAAAGTCCAACGGACGCTGACGGACTAAAGCTGGCTGGTAATCCGATCGTGTGTGGGCTTCTCCGGACTTTCAACGGACTTTTTTAGCCTCAAATCCGACGGACTTTAGATTTGAAACATGCTTCAAATCTTTACGTCGTAAGTACGACGGACCCGAAATCCGCTCGTCTGTGTGCTAGTCCGACGGACAAAAACCCATGCTAGGGCAGCTATTGGCTACTGGCTATGAACTTCCTTATTTTAGTCCGGTGTACGTCATCACGTACGAATCCGTCGGACTTTTGTGTGGTCGTGTGTAGGCAAGTCCGTTCGTAAGAAAGTCTGCCGCAAGTCCGCCGAAGGTACGTCGGAAGTCTGTCGGACAGGCTGTCGGACTTTTGTAGACGAAAAGTCCGACCGTGTGTACGCGGCATTAGAGCAAGGGGTGGAGGCTGATTGAAAGTGCGTCTCTTGTAAGAGGAGTACATTAACTTGGCATTTATGCATTTGGTATAGTATTTGTCCCCGTTTAGAGGCAACATTGAGTCCATTTACATTGTATGAACATAATTTAAGTCGAGGGTGAGACAACACTGTATAGGCCATGGTGGAGCGAAGAAATAGGAAAGAATTTGAAAGTCTAGAACAAGAGGGGGAGGCGGTTGGGGAGGATACGGAAAAGAGAAGGTAGTTGCAAAAGGGGAAGAGGAATGGAGAATGGCTAGTTAGAGGACACCTGGGAAAGGTGTCTCAAAACAAAATCTAATGTGTTCGCAACAGCAAAACACTCCGTGAAATATCACGTGCTAGGCACAAATCGTGCCAAACCTATTTGGGGGGGGAGGTCGGATTAGAGAGGTCTGAGTTGTGATCCCGACAACATAGCAGGCATATATAACGTATATGTATGACACCCGTCAATCATAGTATATTGAATACTTGATATTTTAGGTTATAGAAGAACATGTCATATATCTAATCAGTGTTCAAAAAAGAAAAAAAACAAAAAACACTTAAACACCCATAATCAGTCAGCAAGCAATAGTATGTATAATAAACATTTAAATGATGTAACATTGAGGAATTCAACTAGTTCTATGGTGTAGGATAAGTTAGGCCCTGGACTGAGAGGAGACCAAGAAGCCCATAATAGGTAATAAGGTATCTTCTGGAAGACTCCCAGTCAGTCAGTGGGTCCCCAGGCCCAAAGAGCTAGAAAGGCACATTGGTTACAGGTATCACCCCAGAGACTTAGTGGTGGGCTCCACTCGGGCCAGGCCGCATCCCAAATAAAAGAATCATAGGGTTCTGGAGAATTGTATAGCAGAGCAAGGTCTCTTAAGGAAACGATGCTCCTAGCATTCAATTTGGTCGTAGTATGGTCCATGTGTGGATAAGTGTACATTTAAAGCTAGGGACGTCCGGTGTCGAGTGGAGCTCCCACGCAGCCATAAAAAGCAGTAACATTACCACCGTCTAATCTACACCCTTTTTTAAATGTAACTGTAACTGTCCCATTAAGGGCAACATAGCACCCCCCCACCTCCTGAGCTTAGTAGACTTCTATACTATCCCTGTAAATGGAGTGGTATAGTTAGTATGAGTTCATAGGAGGGTACAGAGAAAACACGGTATCATTGCAAACCTGGACCAGTCCCTTAATGAAACTGTGGAGTGAAAGGTGTAGATCCATTGTAAAACATTGAACAGGTAGAACAAGTAACAGTGTTGACTCACGTGGGGAGCCAAATCAGTCTTCCGGGGATGTTGGACGTCTTGCTCTAGGACCAAAAGAAGCAGATCTAGATCTTGAGCGTCTGCGACGTTGTGGGAGAGGGCCCTGTAGTCGTTGACGATCCTCTGGAGGGTCTAGCCAGTTCGGGATGCTGATAGGGTCTTGTGCGAGGAAGGTGAAGAAGGCAGGAAGTTGTTCAGGGTCTGACAGAACAAACTTACAGTTGTCGTCTCGGGTTACCTTGATACTGAATGGATGGCCCCAGGTGTAGGAAGCCCCTGCTTGACGTATCAAATCCAAAAGTGGGCGGACCGCCCGTCTCATGTATAAGGTGTTGCGGGAGAGGTCCGGATAGAGGTGTACTGTAGATCCATCGAATTCTACAGGACCTAAGCGCCAGGCCTTACGCATAATCTCTTCCTTGAGGGTATAGTAATGGACCCGGCATAGGACATCGCGGGGGCGGTCGCTGCGGTCTCCCCCCATGCCTCCCACTCTATGTACTCTGTCCAGTTCAATAGGGGATGTAACTTCCCTGCCCAGGACCTGGTTGAGGATAGAAACGACAGTGGGTTTTAGATCAGTACCTGAGGTTGCTTCCGGCACTCCCTGTATCCTAATGTTGTTCCTGCGGCTCCTGTTTTCGCTGTCCTCTATGCGGAGTTGGTGTTGCCGCAAGCGGGATAAATGTGAGGTGGTTGCAGATTCGAGGGCCACAATACGAGCCGCATGGTCATCTTGGGTAGTAGCCAGAACGGATACAGCATTCTCTGTCGTTGAAACCCGATGCTGAAGGGCTTGTAGTTCTACATGGAGGGAGGCTTCCATCTTGGACGCCCAGGATTCAAAGTCCGCCCTAAAGGCAGAAAGAAGGGCTGTAGTCGCAGAGCCGGCTGATCCGCCCGAGGCTGGAGGAAATAGCTCCGCAGGGCCATCTTCGGAGGGGGTGTCAAGGGGCATAGCGGCCATTGAAGGGGCCGAGGGCTCACCCGTAGCGTCCTTGTATTTTGAGGAGTCCATGTGAGCCAGAGAAGGAGGTTTAGGCTTGCCTGGGGTGCGACTGGCCGCCAGCTTGTCTTTTCCCGTGCGGGAGTCGAGCGATGATGTACGTAGTAGGTAGCGTTGGATTGTACCTTGCTGCAGCTCAGCGGAGTCAGAGGAGTGAGAGCTTGAGGATGACATAGAGATTCCGGGTGTAGGTAATTTGCAACACAGCCTGATAATGTCGGGAGAGCACAGAGCTCAGTAGCCCATTTCTTCAGCCGTCCATCGTCAGCCAGTAAACATGATATCTACTATGGGGGATAGGACGGTCGCCACCTGCGACTCTGGAGCCAGGACTGCTGGTTTTTACACCACAGTATGAGATGGAGATGTGTTGCAGAACTATGGCGAGGTAGCAAACTGTCAGCCAAGGAGTATTTATTCTGGGAGAAGGGTTACAGGTGGCAGCTGGGTCCTCTGGGCAGTTCTTGTGACAGTGTAGATACACAGTGATCCAGGAGCTGTTTAAGGAACAAGTGCCTACACTGCAGCAGGGTGAAGCAAGATGGCCGCTCCACGTGGCCTCAGGGTTATTGTTATAATCCACCCCACGAGTGGGGGTAAATATTAGTTTAGTCCCTTTCTGAGGTCACAGTCTGCTATATCAGGGCACCCTGGTATTTAGATTGGTCCTGGATTGAGCACAGGAGAGATGAGGAGGCTACTGAGGTGTAGTAAGATGGCCGCCACTTACTGTGTGAGATGGTAGTCTTCCAGGCTGGCATGCAGGAGTGGCACAGGGGAGAGTGCAGGCTTCGGTCAGTAGGCTGGGCTGCTCTGGTGTCTGTGTGGAAGTAGATCTAGGTGCGGAGTAGCCAGGAAGGCCTGGATGTGCAGGCCGGGTGCACCAATATGGCCGCCGCTCCCCCTGCCAAGGCCGAAGCCGCGGCCTGTAGTTAAAACGGCCGGACCACGGGACCGCCGTGTCAGCGGCCCCAGGCTAAGCCGTCCCGGTGTTCGTGTAGGGGGAGAGCTAAGCGTTGTGCGGCCAGGGAGATCCGGGTGCGGCCTGTGCGGGCCGGGTGTACCAATATGGCCGCTCCCCTTGTGAAGGCCGAAGCCGCGGCCTGTAGTAGATTCGTCCGGCTCTCGGGATCGGCGTGTTGGCGGTCGCAGGTGACACCTCGGTGTGCAGGGGGACCCCCGGTTCAGTGGCAGTGGTGAGGTGGTCCTGCTAGGGGGAAAAGGATGAGGTTATTCCCCAAAACGGCAGGAGCTCTCACTGGGCACGTCTGATCAGGTCTCCAGCCGGCCACGCCCCCTGAATTCCATGTATCTTATACGGACCTCGTTGGCACTCAGGGTTGGCAAGCCAGGACGGCCAGCTTCAAGCGCCATCAGGGTTGGTTCATTGAGATAAATTCTGGCTTCAGGCCCAACTGAGCCAGCATAGTTCACAGAATTTCTCCTTAAAAAGTTGTGGAGAACACAGCAAGCCAGGATGATGTGATTGAGTTTATATTCTGCCATGTGTATCGGTGTAAGAAATAGGCGGAACAGGTAATTAAAAACCCTCTGGTCCGGGGTGAGGGTCCTCATACGGGAATGGCCGCATAAGATGGTCCCCCAGCGAAAAAGCTTCATCCGCAAGGAAGATGAATGGGAGTCCTTCCGCATTGTCTTCTGGAGGTGGCAAGTCCAAGCTGCCATTCTGGAGACGCCTGTAGAACTCCGTGTGGGTGATGACTCCACCATCTGACATCCGGCCATTCTTCCCCACGTTCACATACAGGAACTCGTAAATAGCTGACACCACCGCCAACATCACAATACTATTGAACCCCTTGTAGTTGTAATAGTATGATCCCGAGTTGGGTGGTGGGATGATGTGGACGTGTTTCCCATCAATTGCCCCTCTGCAGTTAGGAAAGTCCCACCGCTTGGCAAAGTGGGAGGCCACAGTCTGCCATTCCTGTGGGTTGGAAGGAAACTGTGGAGTCAAACAAGAAAAAAAAAAAATCATTTTGCACATAAACATGGAAAGCAGATTAGACACAAACATTCTTGGCCAACATCAGTATTACATTTTTTTAAGGGAGTATTTAAAGACAAAGTATAAGGTCCACCTATCAGATTCCCCCCCCCCATGGGCCATTTAAATACATTTATGGGGGGGGATGTTTTGGACAGGTAACCCTCTCCACTTAATTGAGAGATGAATGCCTAAATAATGTGTATTACGTTGGCCAGCCCCTCCTTACTTACACCATTGGCAGCCCACTGGACAGGTAAGAAGTGTCATAATACAAAGAGATAAATACACACTGTACACATTTTAGCACATTTTTACATTCTGCTATTACCTATCAAGATAATAATAGGATACAAAAACTTTGAACATTACCATTTGAAAGTATTCAGGCAGAACCTTGCACTACATGCTTTGGGGAATTCATCCATAAATCTGACCACAGAAGAGGTGGGTATAGTGTGTATGGGTTTGGCAAAGTCAGCAGATAGAGGATTGGTATCAGCTGAGTTAGCAGTTGGGGGGAGGGTTCCAAATGATTTTGGGACCCCCAAAAAAAGCCTCTGGCACTCTGCCAGATTTTAAAGCACAAATCACAATTTTACACATTTTAGGGGGTATTTAGGGTAAAGCACTACTATGGAGCTGACAAAATACATTGTTAAGTGACTACACGAGGTGAATATAGGCTCAGGAGAGCATGCTGGGGAGGTTAGTGAAGGCAAATATGTATGAAGGACAAAAAAAAATTACATAAAAATCCAGCATGCATGAGAACAAAGGGGACATTTACAGCATATTACAATCTTAGGGAATGAGGAAAGAAATACAATACATTATCAAACATTAAATACAATAAAATGTGATGTTAAAGGATTAAAATCTTACCTTCGTATACTCCTTCTGCAGGACCTGGATGATGGCAGAACAGGTCTCTGGGATAATGATCCGCGGAGCCTGGGGGGAGATGCCTGTCGAGAACTTGAGGCCCTGCAGGCTTCTCTCCATCGCCAAGTACCGCAGGGTGGCGACTAGCCTCTGCTCCGGAGTAATGGCTTGCCTCATGCAGGTATCCTGCCTGCTGATATAGGGGGTCAGCAAAGCCAACAAACGGTGAAATACAGGGTCCGTCATCCGTAAAAAGTTCCTGAAATCATCAGGATTATTCTCACGGATCTCACAGAGCAAAGGCATGTGACAGAACTGGTCACGCTGGAGCAACCAATTCTTGGTCCATGAACTCCTCCCCACCCTGTTCATGGACTGGGCTTGTGTCAAAGTAAGGACCCCAACACCAAGCCCCCACACAGCACGAACTCTACGATGAGTACGTATACACAAAATGGCTAGAAAACGGTCGGCTGGTCAGAACGAAGTAACAGAATGCACTGAAGAACAGCAAGGCCTGTGAAGAGCGACCTGAAAATCAGTAACGAACGAACAAGAACACAATGAAAAATCAATGGTAACTCACTGCACGCACTGAAGACCAGATACAAGCCCACAAGCACAAACTGAACAGTAGAAATACAATCTGAAAACCACGAGTCTGAAAAAGCGCGAATCGTCTCTCACCAAACTTTTACTAACACAAGATTAGCAAAAGAAGCCCAAAGGGTGCCGCGCTTGGTAGTAAACTGCCCTTTTATAGTCTCGTTGTACGTGGTGTATGTGACCATGTTCTTGGCGTTCGGAAATTCCGACGACTTTGAGCGACCGTGTGTATGCAAAACAAGTTTGAGCCAACATCCATCGGAAAAAATCCATGGATTTTGTTGTGGGAATGTCCGATCAATGTCCGACCATGTGTACAGGGCATTACTCCACTACATCTGGAGTAGTAGAATTTCACGATTTAAATTCCTCACTTGGAATTGCATTATAGCTCTGCCTTATTTGTACATATTTTGAATCACATAAACTCTGGATAAATAGTAAAAAAAAAAAAATTTCACTGGTCCTCCCATTTTTCCTCCCCTGGCTGCAGCCTATTGTCCACCCTAAACTCTCTGATCTACCATATCGTCTGCCCCATTATTGTAGTGATCGCAAAATATGTATCGGTGATATGATGTGATTGGGTCTATTAATGGGTGTATAGATGTAGAGTGGGTATGATAATTAATATTTAGGTATTATAATGATGATGATGTAAGTACTCTTCCGCAGCAACCCAATTCTTCCAGAGAGATGCACTTTATTGACTTCCAACACAGAACAAAGTCCAAAGTCCACAGATGACAAAGAAATCCGACAGAGGAAATATAATTCAGAGACCCATATTCCTAGGCCTGTGTGTTCCCAGCCATGCACAGACAAGCCTCCCTCATACACAGACAAGCCTCACCTCAACTATAGACTGAATGCCGTGTTATATTCACTAAATATTGAATGGCTGAGCAATTTGATTGGCCGTTTCAATTTAGGACTTTGATTAGCTTTAGTCTTTCAAACAGACAACAACTCCCAGCCGTGAACAGTTGCAGTCATAAACCGCCCCAATTTGCACTCCCGCATATCAACATCAACAAGTCCTTAGATATGTGTAATTAGATTAGGTTAAGAGATACCACCTGAATACCCTTTGAGATGTTCAAATAGACTTGCATAAGATTAACACATCAAAGAGTCTTCAGCTGTTAAAATTCAGTTGGACAAATCAACCATCCTGTCATTGTCATTCTGGCCTGGTCAACATTGACTGCATGTGTACATACACACAACAATGTCCCACATAAATTGGTGAACATATTACAACATATACAACAATTATTAAAAACATTGGACTCTCTTTGAAGATCTTCCAAACACTGCCTGCTGAAGCCACTTATGGGAATTCCAGATTTTTCTCTTGGTATTGACAATACTAAATTCTTCCTTTGGGAACTTCAGAACTCCTCACCTGTCTGTTCTGTTTTTGAAGGAGGGAAACTGAAACCCTTATGCCGCGTACACACGAGCGGACTTTACGGCAGACTTTGTCCGGCGTACTTTTCGACGGACTTTACGATGGACCTTCCGAATGAACGGACTTGCCTACACCCAATCAATCAAAGTCTGACGGATTCGTACGTGATGACGTACTACCGGACTAAAACAAGGAAGTTCATAGCCAGTAGCCAATAGCTGCCCCAGCGTCGGTTGTTGTCCGTCGGACTAGCATAAAGAAGAGCGGACTTTTCGACCGGACTCGAGTCCGTCGGACAGATTTAAAACATGTTTCATTTCTAGGTCCGTCAAATTTTTGAGAAAAAAAAAGTCAGCTGGAGCCCACACACGATCGAATTGTCCGACGGACTCCGGTTCGCCGGACCAAGTATGCCGTAAAGTCCGGTCGTGTGTGTGCGGCATAAGTTTCCTTAAAGTCCCCAAGTTCTGCTTTAGGCAGACATTGGCTACGGTATTTCCAACTTTGTGACTTTTGCTCTTCTTTACAAAATACATCAGAGAGCCTCCTTAACAAGTTCTGTGACCCCTTTTGAGACCCTTTGTCAACAATCTGAAAGGCCTACCAACATAATCTTGTTTCCTTACAGCTTACTACTTGTAGAATTCATTGTTGCAAGGCCTCACTGTACTTCAGATTGGGAACAAGAGCTCCTTTGTACTCTTTCATACTATACAAATCTTTTTACTTTCACACATGATAGCTCCCTCAGCGCAGGAAAGGAGCGATAAACTTTTAAGCAGATAGTATAAGATGCAATAAACCAAAAAAAAAACCCAAGGGAAACCAATATTATACTCTAAAACTTTGTGTAACAAGTGTATTACTGCTGCTCACATTCTATGGGGGAGATTTACTAAAACTGGAACACGCAAAATCCAGTGCAGCTGTGCATGGTAGCCAATCAGCTTCTAACTTCAGCTTGTTCAAATAAGCTTTGACAAAAAAAAAAAACTGGAAGCTGATTGGTTTCTCTGCAGAGCTGCACCAGATTTTGTACTCTTCAGTGTTAGTAAATCCCCTTATGTGTTTCCGCATGTAACCAAACATAAATACAATTTAATTAGTGCTGCACAGTAATTATGCAAAAAAATGACAAATTATCACAATAATAAATATGCAGTAATGCCTAAAAAAACTGAAAAATATTATCTGTGCTCCTTTACTCAACATCTTTTAATAAATAAATGTCCAAATATATATATATATTATTTAAAGTTCATATGATGTCCTTCAAAAAAAAAACCCAAGGGAAACCAATATTATACTCTAAAACTTTGTGTAACAAGTGTATTACTGCTGCTCACATTCTATGGGGGAGATTTACTAAAACTGGAACACGCAAAATCCAGTGCAGCTGTGCATGGTAGCCAATCAGCTTCTAACTTCAGCTTGTTCAAATAAGCTTTGACAAAAAAAAAAAACTGGAAGCTGATTGGTTTCTCTGCAGAGCTGCACCAGATTTTGTACTCTTCAGTGTTAGTAAATCCCCTTATGTGTTTCCGCATGTAACCAAACATAAATACAATTTAATTAGTGCTGCACAGTAATTATGCAAAAAAATGACAAATTATCACAATAATAAATATGCAGTAATGCCTAAAAAAACTGAAAAATATTATCTGTGCTCCTTTACTCAACATCTTTTAATAAATAAATGTCCAAATATATATATATATTATTTAAAGTTCATATGATGTCCTTCAAATTCCTGTGTCTGTGTCATTATTTTATATATTGTACCGTGAAATGTTTTCTTCCTGGTATCCAATCTACTATACACTGTGCATTCCCACCACTGTTATTCCAATGCTCTCACCTGATCTTATGACCTAACAGAATTAAAGTCTTATGTTTTCAATAATGGGGCAGACGATATGGTAGATCAGAGAGTTTAGGGTGGACAATAGGCTGCAGCCAGGGGAGGGAAAATGGGAGGACCTATGAAATATCTTCCTTTTTTTGTGATCTTAAAGGGAAAAACTTACCTGAATATTGTCCTTCTGTAGTACTTGAATAATGGGGCAGACGATATGGTAGATCAGAGAGTTTAGGGTGGATAATAGGCTGCAGCCAGGGGAGGGAAAATGGGAGGTGCTGTGAAATATCTTCCTTTTTTTGTGATCTTAAACGGAAAAACTTACCTGAATATTGTCTTTATGTAGTACTTGAATAATGGCTGAGCAGTTGTCTGGAATAATGAGTCCAAGAGGGAGGAAATCCCTGGGGGGAAATCCCAGTGGTAAACTTGAGGTCCTGGAGACTTCTCCCCATCGCCAAGTAACGTAAGGTGGCTATGAACCTTTGCTCTGGAGTGATGGCAAGCCTCAAGCATGTGTTGGTGAAAGCGGGGGTACATCATCCAGAGATAATTCTGAAAATCATCCAGATTATTCTCCTGAAGCTCCCGCAGCAAAGGCATATGACATAATTGGTCACAATTAAGCAACCAATTTTTGGTCCAAGAAATCCTCCTCCTCCTGGACTGGACTTGGGTCAAAGCAATAACTCCAAGCCCAATAATAGCACGTTCTCTCCTCCGATTCCGCAACATGGCTGGTTGATGAATGGCCGTTCAGAAACGAACTGAAAAGCGCGAATCAACACTCACCAAACTTCTACTAACACAAAATTAGCAGAAGGAGCCCAAAGGGTAGCGCCTGACAATTGAACTTCCTCTTTATCGGCTCGTAGTACGTCTAGTACGTCGCTACGTTCATGTTTGTTGGCCAACAATTGTGTACCGTTTACACACGCCCTTCAGACAAAAGTCTTATGCTCTGTTGGCCAGCAATCCAATCGTGTGTACGAGGCTTAAGGTTTGACCTTCTATTATATAATTTTGGTAAATCTGAAGACAAAAATCTGCAGAAAATCTAATAGTGTCTATGGGGTCTAACTGCTAGCACATCAGACCCTCTCCTAGAAATGTGTACCGAAGATGTCACTTTTATCATGCTCAGTCACATTGCATCAAGTAAACAAAGTATTATATTTCTCCCACCCAACTGTCTTGCCTTAAAGTCATTGAACAAATCTTTGTGACTTAACACCTCCTTGCCTTTCCATGCAGTAACACTTTCAATATATGATGGGATGCATGCAAAACAAGTTGTGCAAATCCCACTACTTGAAACATTGTCCAATGCACCCTTCTGGGTGTCTCAATAATTCATAATAAGGTTTCGCTTTCTCATCAAAATTCTCAATGAATTCCTGAGAACAATTTCCAAGACCCAAACTATATATATATATATATATATATATATATATATATATATATATTATGTGACAGCAGGCAGGTAAAATCACCTGGTTGTATCCAGGATGGAAAATATGTATGCCCTAGATTCAGGCTTTATGCTGACTTATACCATTTGTGGGGAGTGCTGGGAGTCCAGCAGGGGAAGAGTTAATGAGCCCAGCTGAAGTAAGTGGGCTCATTAAGACCTATAGAAAACACCCCAGCATGCTTAGGTAGATGCTCCATCCTGGAACCAGTTCTGTGTGTGTAGACTGGGGAGTGTGGTATCTGTCCTGTCCTGTCCTGTCCTGTCCTGTCCTGTCCTGTCCTGTGAGTTAACGCCTGTGTGGCAAACTTCTAAAAGAGAGATAGGGACTGGGGCAGCACGAGGCTGCACCCAGTTGTTAGATAGGGAATCTACGTGTTTAGTAAGCGGTCAAACTGACCAGGATTTCTTGTCATGTTTCTTTTTGTTTTGCTGTTATATTTTTCACTGCATATAGCATAAATAAACCGCACCTTTGTTTTGTTTCACCTACAACGCTGTCTGCTGTGCCTGATTTTGTGTGGTGAACCCATCCAGGGGGTCACACACACCCACTGCCGAGCTAACCCCCTCACAGTTGGTGGAGAAGCAGGGGCAGTTTTTTTTTTTTAAGGCCAGCATGGAGGAGATACTGAGACAGCTGGCTCTAGCAAATGCAAATCAGCAGCAGACAAATGCTGGCAAGCTCACCAGCAGAGTATAGAAGCTCAGCAGAAAGCTCACCTGCAGAGTCTGGAAGCTCAGCAACAAGCCCAGCAGCAATCTGAGGCCCGCTTCATAGACCTGTTACAGAAGCAAGAGCAGAGACTCCAACAACAAATGGAGACATTAATGCAGCAACATCCGCAGACCAGTGAGGCAAGTGGTTCCACTAATACTGCATCCTTTGGTGTGAGATGTTTACTGACAAAAATGACTGGAGAGGATGATCCGGAGGTGTTTTTGACCACATTTGAAAGGACTGCTGAAAGGGAAAAGTGGCCTAAGGAGCAGTGGGCTGGACTTGTGGCCCCTCTGTTAACGGGGGAATCGCAGAAAGCCTATTATGACCTAGAGCCGGACCAAGCAAAAGACTATGTGGTGCTAAAAACGGAAATATTGGCACGGCTGGGTGTCACCCTGGCCGTCCGGGCTCAGTGTGTACATAACTGGACTTTCCGGCTTGGAAAACCCCCCAGGTCTCAAATGTATGATCTCATTCACCTGAGCAGGAAGTGGCTGCAGCCAGAGACTTTGACCGCACCAAACATTGTGGAACGTGTTGTTATGAATCGTTTCCTGAGAGCTCTTCCTACTGCCATCCAAAAGTGGGTAAGCCATGGAGACCCAGAAACTGCAGACAAGCTTGTGGATCTGGTTGAGAGGTACTTGGCTACAGAGAACCTGACTACCTCTTCCAGGGACTCACGGACTTTCCACCCTAAGACCAGACCATCCCCAGTGGCGGGTAAGATGACTCCAAGGGGTGAGGGTGGAGAGAGTGAGAGGGTAGGGGTTCAACCTAATGTCTGGCGGGAGCAGCCCGGGAAGCCCAGGCCGCAAGAGGCAGCGAAAAAGATTATTTGCTACCGCTGCCGGCAAGAAGGACATATTGCAGCCATTTGCCCAGTTGTGGATGAACCTATGCAATGTGACTTTATAAGGGACAGACGTCAGTCGCTGTTTGCGACAGTTGCATGCACTGCCATTCGGGGACCTGAGAAACATTTATGTAAAATGTGTATTAATGGTAGAAATGTTGATGTGTTGCTGGATTCAGGTAGCCTGGTGACATTGATAAAAGTTGAATTAGTTACTACAGAGGTCTCTGGGAATAACAAGGTGGCTGTTATTTGTGTGCATGGGGACACCCGAGAGTATCCTGTAACTTCAGTGTTTTTTGAGACCCACAAAAGTAACCTCTCTCATCAGGTGGGGTTAGTGTCTCACTTACCACACAACGCCATTGTGGGAAGAGATTTTCCAAAGTTCTGGGAACTCTGGGATTGTCCTGAGCCCCCCACTGGTGCCCCTATAGACCAGGAAGATGATGACCAGAGTTCCTCTGAGAGTGGTGAGGACTCTCCAGAATTTCCCTTGTCGGTATTGGCAGGGGAAACTCGAGAAACTGGGGAGGAGCCAACATCCTCAGATGAAAACATGCCGTCTGTGGAGTTTTCGGATCTCGAGGTTCACAGGGAAAATTTTGCCACAGAACAGTTAAAAGACCCCACCCTAATAAAGGCACGGGAAAATGTGGTGAAAATAGATGGCAAGTTAGTGAACCCAGATAGGACTTGCACTTACCCGTACTTCACTGTGGAAAGGGACCAGCTGTATCGAATGGCTCAAAGGGCAGAAGAAACCATTGAGCAACTTGTGGTGCCCAAACCTTACAGGAAGTTGGTGTTAGAATTGGCCCATGGGCACATTCTTGGAGGTCATCAGGGGACAGAGAAAACCAGAGAGTGTATTGCAGAGGTTTTATTGGCTTGGGGTCATGAAGGAAACAGAAAATTATTGTTCCTCCTGCCCTGTGTGTCAGAAGTCGGCACCTATGCCACATTTCCGTAATCCGCTAGTACCTCTTTGTCAGGGGATGTTATACACAACATCCAATGCAGGTGATCAGATCGCTGGGCTGCACCAAGGAATCAGGGACAAACGAGTAAATAAAGAAAGTATGTTTATTATAATGATAACGATACACGTGAAAACAAGACAGCAAACCAAAAACAAGAAAATGGTGAAAACACAGCAAACCCCCAAACCAACCTAACTATCTATCTAACTAATATAATACACAAGCAAGGAAACCAACATGCAAAATATAAGGCATGGGCCAAAGCGACAAGGGAACAGAAACCAGGAATAATGAAGCAGACCAAGGAGCAGGTAACAGGGAACAGGAAACAGGGTTCAAGGACAGGATACACAAACGGGGTTCAGGAACAAACAGGAACAGGCTGGAACAAGAGCAGGTACTGGCAGGGACAAGGGCTAGCAGAGGAATACTGAAGCACTGGAGGTTAGTTCAGGGCGGGTTTATATAGTCCAGCAAAACCATGACAGGTGTGCTTGATGGCAAGTCTGCAGACCAGGCAGGGAGACCCAGGGTGGCCACTGGAATTACACCCTTTTGGTGCTGAATGTAATAGTGCCACCAGCAGGAGAAACCGGAGATGACACCGTTCCTGACAGTTCCCCCTCCTAAAGGAGTGGCCTCCGGACACTCCATTCAGCCCTGGGTACGGCAGTCCGAGTGGGTGCAGAAACACCTTAAAATGTTTCCCTACAGAGTCTGCGGACTTCTTCGCACTTCCAAGGTCAGAGTCTTTTAGTTCAATGGGGGACGTGCCATCAGAGTCTGAAAATAGGACACGTACCCCACCACCCGGGTCAGGAAGTTTGGATCTGGAGATGAAAATTAGCAGGGTAACGGGAAAGAAACCATCGGAGGCAGACCACACAGGAGCTTTACATTCAAGCCAGGCGACAGACAGGATTGACCCAGCGGCAAGATGGCCATCAGTCAGGAACAGTTTTAGCAGGCACCATGTCATCAGGCTGAGCAGAAAGCAGAGGTACATCACGCTGGGCAGTAGCACATCCGCATCGAGCTGGGCAGCAGGCAAAAGCACATCGAGCTGGGCAGCAGGCAAAAGCACATCGAGCTGGGCAGCAGGCAAAAGCACATCGAGCTGGGCAGCAGGCAAAAGCACATCGAGCTGGGCAGCAGGCAAAAGCACATCGAGCTGGGCAGCAGGCAAAAGCACATCGAGCTGGGCAGCAGGCAAAAGCACATCGAGCTGGGCAGCAGGCAAAAGCACATCGAGCTGGGCAGCAGGCAAAAGCACATCGAGCTGGGCAGCAGGCAAAAGCACATCGAGCTGGGCAGCAGGCATGGGCACCTCAAGCTGGGCAGCGGACTCATCAAGCTGGAGAGCAGGCACTGGTACTTCCGGCTGGAACACTGGCACCTCAGACTGGAACACTGGCACCGAGACATCAGGCTGGAGGGCTGGCACAGAGACATCAGGCTGGAGGGTTGGCACCGAGACATCAGACCAGGCGGCAGGTACTGGAACTTCAGACTGGGCAGTAGGCCCATCAGGCAGAACAGCAGGTGCTGGCACAACAAGCTGAACAGAAGGCACATCGGACTGGATAGCAGGTACTGGAACTTCAAACTGGGCAGCTGGTACTGGAACTTCAGACTGGACGGTGGGCACAGGTGCTGGCACATCAGGCAGAACAGCAGGTACTGGCACAACAGGCTGAACAGCAGGTACAGCGGACTGGATAGCAGGTACTGGAACTCCAAACCGGACAGCTGGTACTGGAACTTCAGACTGGACAGTGGGCACAGGTGCTGGCACATCAGGCAGAACAGCAGGTACTGGCACAACAGTCTGAACAGCAGGTGCATCGGATTGGATAGCAGGTACTGGAACTTCAAACCGGGCAGCTGGTACTGGAACTTCAGATTGGACAGTGGGCACAGGTGCTGGCACAGCAGGCTGAACAGCAGGTACATCGGACTGGATAGCAGGTACTGGAACTCCAAACCAGGCAGCTGGTACTGGAACTGCAGACTGGACAGTGGGCACAGGTGCTGGCACATCAGGCAGAACAGCAGGTACATCGGACCGGATAGCAGGTACTGGAACTGCAAACCGGGCAGCTGGTACTGGAACTTCAGACTGGACAATGGGCACAGGTGCTGGCACATCAGGCAGAACAGCAGGTACTGGCACAACAGGCTGAACAGCAGGTACTGGAACTTCAAACCGGGCAGCTGGTACTGGAACTTCAGACTGGACAGTGGGCACAGGTGCTGGCACATCAGGCTGGAACAGATCAGCTGGTGGGGAGGCAGGATTGGATACTGGCATGATGGTATGGGTTGGAAAAAACTTCCGCTTCTTTTTGCTTTTAGCCACTAGGGATCTATAAGTGGGTACAGGGCTGTAGGTAGGGAATGCAGCTGGTAGAAGCGAAGAGTGAAAGGATGGCAAGACAGAGGGAGTAGGTTTTGAAGGGAGATTTAGTGGAGCTGATGGAGGCAGTTGAGAAGCATCAGGGGAGTTAAAGGCAGGGTAGGTGCAACAGGAGGAAACAGGGTACTGGTATTTCATTGGTAGAGAAGTATATTTGGAGCTAACAGAAGCTGAATGCAACAGACTTGACCAGGCCTGTATTAATGATTGCACTGCATCAGGTTTGCACTTGGCTTGTCTGACCAGAGACTGCACTGATTCAATGCATTTTGCAAGCACCTGCTGAGGACAAGCTGAATATTGTTCAAAAAAAAATGCTGAGTCATCCTCCAACAGCCAAACTAAAGATTCTACCTGAGCTGCACTAAAAGGGGGTGTATAGTCATCACCTCCCTCAGCAACATCAGACAGGGCCAACTCAGTACAGATCTTAATTAATGGTTGCACGTCTCCAAACAAAAAACTGCCTTGCTCAATAAAAACATGAGCTAGGCGGATGCATTCTAACAATTGTTCCCTAGTGTATTCAGCCAATGTCTGATAACAAAAGTCTCTGTCATCAGTTGCCAGGAGCGATAAATACAAAATACTTTCAAAATCCATCTTTCAACAATAGCTGGGACTCAGGCCCCAATTCCCAGGTGCAACCGATCTGATTGTATGGCTTCAGTATTCTGTCAGGGGATGTTATACACAACATCCAATGCAGGTGATCAGATCGCTGGGCTGCACCAAGGAATCAGGGACAAACGAGTAAATAAAGAAAGTATGTTTATTATAATGATAACGATACACGTGAAAACAAGACAGCAAACCAAAAACAAGAAAATGGTGAAAACACAGCAAACCCCCAAACCAACCTAACTATCTATCTAACTAATATAATACACAAGCAAGGAAACCAACATGCAAAATATAAGGCATGGGCCAAAGCGACAAGGGAACAGAAACCAGGAATAATGAAGCAGACCAAGGAGCAGGTAACAGGGAACAGGAAACAGGGTTCAAGGACAGGATACACAAACGGGGTTCAGGAACAAACAGGAACAGGCTGGAACAAGAGCAGGTACTGGCAGGGACAAGGGCTAGCAGAGGAATACTGAAGCACTGGAGGTTAGTTCAGGGCGGGTTTATATAGTCCAGCAAAACCATGACAGGTGTGCTTGATGGCAAGTCTGCAGACCAGGCAGGGAGACCCCCGCTGGTGGCCACTGGAATTACACCCTTTTGGTGCTGAATGTAATAGTGCCACCAGCAGGAGAAACCGGAGATGACACCGTTCCTGACACTCTTCCTATCATTGAGGTCCCCTTTGAGAGGATCGCAATGGATTTGGTAGGTCCGATAATGAAGTCCGCTAGGGGGCATCAGTACATTTTGGTTATATTGGACTATGCCACCCGTTACCCGGAAGCGATTCCTCTTCGAAATACCTCGGCCAAAACCATAGCCAAAGAGCTATCTCTTGTTTTTAGCCGCGTGGGTATTTGTAAGAAACTGCTTACGGACCAAGGTACACCCTTTATGTCCCGGGTTATGAAAGAACTATGCAAGTAGTTCAAAGTGACACAATTACGTACGTCTGTGTATCACCCCCAAACAGATGGGTTGGTTGAAAGATTCAACAAAACCCTAAAACAAATGTTAAAGAAGGTGGTGGATAGAGATGGAAAGAATTGGGACTGTCTAATACCCTATTTGATGTTTGCCATTAGGGAGGTACCCCAATCCTCTATGGGTTTCTCACCCTTCGAGTTACTCTATGGGAGACACCCAAGAGGACTGCTGGATATCGCCAAGGAAACTTGGGAAAATGAGAGCTCTCCCCACAGGAGTGTGATTGAGCATGTCGCCCTGATGCAAGATAGAATTGCACAGGTAATGCCAATCGTAAAGGAAGATTTGGCCCAAGCACAGTTAGCACAGCAGAGAGTGTACAACAGTGGGGCCAAGACCTGTACTTTTTCCCCGGGGGATAAGGTGTTGGTGCTAGTCCCTATGGTTGAAAGCAAATTCATGGCCAAATGGCAAGGTCCATACGAAATCATTGAAAAAGTGAGTGAGGTGAACTACAGGATCAGACTGCCAGGAAGGCGAAAGCCGGAACAGATATATCACGTCAATCTGCTGAAAGCCTGGAGGGATAGGGAATCCCTAGTTGCAGAGACTTTGTCACCGGTCCAGTCTGATTGCTTAGTTCCTGAGGTTGGAATCGCAGTCACCTTATCGAAATCCCAACAACAGTAGGTTAAAGAGTTTGTACCTCGCAACAAAGAGATTTTCTCTGAGCTGCCGGGAGAAACATCTGGCGTAGAGCATGACATTATCTCCCCGCCAGGAGAAAGGGTAAAACTAAAACCTTATAGAATACCAGAGGCTCGACGGGAGGCAATACGTGGGGAGGTTCAAAGGATGCTGGAATTGGGTGTGATAAAAGAGTCCCAGAGTGACTGGTCCAGTCCTATCGTACTAGTGCCCAAACCTGATGGGAGCTGGTGGTTTTGTAACGATTTTCAACAATTGAATAAAGCTACAAAATTTGACACCTACCCCATGCCGCGTATAGATGAGTTGATCGACCGGCTGGGAACAGCCCGAAACATGACAACTCTCGATCTCACCAAAGGGTATTGGCAAATTCCCCTGGCCGAGTCGGCCAAGGAGAAAACTGCATTTGTAACCCCAGATGTGGCATTCCAATAAAAGAGAATGCCGTTTGGGTTACAGAATGCACCGTCAACATTCCAGCGGAAAATGGACAAGATTCTGAGGCCCCATCCTCCCCCACTCAAGTATGCTGCAGCTTACCTGGATGATGTGATTATCCATAGCACAGATTGGGTCTCGCATCTGCCAAAAGTGCAAGCTGTCTTAGGGGGGTATGCGACAGCAGGCAGGTAAAATCACCTGGCTGTATCCAGGATGGAAAATATGTATGCCCTAGATTCAGGCTTTATGCTGACTTATACCACTAGGGGGGAGTGCTGGGAGTCCTGCAGGGGAAGAGTTAATGAGCCCAGCTGAAGTAAGTGGGCTCATTAAGACCTATAGAAAACACCCAGCATGCTTAGGGAGATGCTCCATCCTGGGACCAGTTCTGTGTGTGTAGACTGGGGAGTGTGGTATCTGTCCTGTGCAGTGAGTTAACGCCTGTGTGGCAAACTTCTAAAAGAGAGATAGGGACTGGGGCAGCACAAGGCTGCACCCAGTTGTTAGATAGGGAATCTACGTGTTTAGTAAGCGGTCAAACTGACCAGGATTTCTTTTCATGTTTCTTTTTTTTTTCATGTTATATTTTTCACTGCATATAGCATAAATAAACCGCACCTTTGTTTTGTTTCACCTACAACGCTGTCTGCTGTGCCTGATTTTGTGTGGTGAACCAATCCAGGGGGTCACACACACCCGCTGCTGAGCTAACCCCCTCACAAAATATATATATATATATATATATATATATATATATATATATATATATATATATATATATATATACACATACACAGTGGGGAGAACAAATATTTGATACACTGTCGATTTTGCAGGGTTTCCTACTTACAAAGCATGTACTGTAGAGGTCTGTAATTTTTATCATAGGTACTCTTCAACTGTGAGAGACGGAATCTAAAACAAAAATCCAGAAAATCACATTATATGAGTTTTAAAAAATGAATTTGCATTTTATTGCATGAGATAAGTATTTGATCACCTACCAACCAGTAAGAATTCCGGCTCTCACAGACCTGTTATTTTTTTCTTTAAGAACCCCTCCTGTTCTCCACTCATTACCTGTATTAACTGCACCTGTTTGAACTCGTTACCTGTATAAAAGACACCTGTCCACACACTTAATCAAACAGGCTCCAACCTCTCCACACTGGTCAAGACCAGAGAGCTGTGTAATGACATCAGGGATAAAATTGTAGACCTGCACAAGGCTGGGATGGGCTACAGGACAATAGGCAAGTATCTTGGTGAGAAGGCAACAACTGTTGGCGCAATTATTAGAAAATGGAAGACGTTCAAGATGACGGTCAATCTCCCTCGGTCTGGGGCTCCATGCAAGATCTCACCTCGTGGGGCAGCAATGATCATGAGGAGGGTGAGGGATCAGCCCAGAACTACACGACAGGACCTGGTCAATGACCTGAAGAGAGCTGGGACCATAGTCTCAAAAAAAAACATTAGTAACACACTACGCCATCATGGATTAAAATCCTGTAGCACACGCAAGGTCCCCCTGCTCAAGCCAGCGCTTGTCCAGGCCCGTCTGCTTCCTCAGTTTTTATGATGGCAATTTGCATATACTCTTGAATGTTATGAAGAGCAATCAGATGAATTTCAATTAATTGCAAAGTCCCTCTTTGCCATGAAAATAAACTTAATCCCATAAACAATATTTCCACTGCATTTGTGAAGAAGGCTTCAGGGCACCCAAAAAGGTCCAGCAAGCACAAGGACAATCTCCTACAAGTGATTCAGCTGTGGGATCGGGGCATCACCAGTGCAGAGCTTGCTTAGGAATAGCAGCAGGCAGGTGTGAGTGCATTTGCATAGACTTTTGGAGGATGGCCTGGTGTCAAGAAGGGCAGCAAAGAAGGTGCTTCTCTCCAGGAAGAACATCAGGGACAGGCTGATATTCTGCAAAAGGTACAGGGAATGGACTGCTGAGGACTGGGTAAAAATCATTTTCTCTGATGAATCCCCTTTCCGATTGTTGGGGCATCTGGAAAAAACCTTGTTTGGAGATCATTAGTTCTGTGTCATGCCAACAGTAATGCATCCTGAGACCATTCATGTGTGGGGTTGCTTCTCGGCCAAGGGATTCAGCTCCCTCACAATTTTGCCTAAGAACACAGCCATGAATAAAGAATGGTACAAGAACATCCTCTGATAGCCACTTCTCCCAACCATCCAAGAACAGTCTGGTGATGAACAATGCCTTTTCCAGCATGATGGAGCACCTTGCCATAAGGCAAAAGTGATAACTAAGTGGCTTGGAGAATAAAACATCAAAATGTTGCTTCCATGGCCAGGAAACTCCCCAGACCTTAATCCCATTAAGAATTTGTGGTCAATCCTCAAGAGGAGGGTGAACAATCCCCCCTCACAAATTCTGACAAACACCAAGCATTAATTATGCAAGAATGGGCTGCCATCAGTCAGGATGTGGCCCAGAAGTTGATTGGCAGCATGCCAGGGCGAATTGCAGAGGTCTTGTAAAAGAAGGGTCAAACTAGAAACCACTTTAGGCAATAAAAATGGATGAGGACGCAACATCACCTTATGATGCGAGACCAAGAATGGCTCCTAGCATGAAAGAGCCGCCAACTCTGACACTCCACCCAGTGAAGTGATAGCAACCAAAGAAGCAACCTTCCAAGATAAAAGGACTAACAGAATCTCCCAATTGGTTCTCTGCAAGGACAGTCCAGATCAAATTCAAGTCCCAAGGACACGAGTGGCCCCCGACAGGCGGGACTGTCCAAGTTACATGCTGTTTGAGGAGATTGAGAAACAACGGCCTCTGGAAAAAAATGGATAGGGCTGAACTCTGACCCTTAACGATACTTAAGGCCAATCTCCTCTCCCCTACCAATTGGAGAAAGAAAGAAAATCTCTCACTCACATATTTCTGCGGGTGCCACTTCCTGACTTCACTCCAGGCAAAAACATTTTTAAATCCTGTAAGTGAAGTTCCCCGAAACTGGCTTCCAGGGGCTCAACAGTGCTGAGATACCGGACTCAAGGCCATTAGGTCCCGCTGGACTAGGATTGTCCAAGGAGCAATCCCCGCAAGACTCGCTATGTCAGTGTACTAATATCAGTGTTACCACCTCACGGATTCTTCGCAAAAGATGTGGCAGAAACCTGGAGCAGGGGAAAAAACGTACAATAAAGGAGAACCGATCCTTAAGGTGTTACCAGTAAATCTACCCCTATTGGCAGAGGAACTCTCGTCCTGGACACACCTGTCCCAACCTGTTGTAGAACGTGGAATCTAGTAGATTCCCCTGCCGAGTTACAAGAGAAGCAAAATGATACCCCAGCTCCACTGCCAATATGATGATCTATGAACTGTGTTTCGGTGCTCTAGCCAGGACGTTCAGGCCCCAAAATGCAGTACTTGAATCAGAAAAGGGCTGGCGATTCGGATGCTCTTGAATAAAAGTCCTTTATTGGGTTACATGGGTACACGGGTACAGGCTACGCTGACACGTTTCTGCTAAGAAGACTTCATCAGCCTTTGAAGGCTTCTTAGCCAAAACGCGTCAGAGTGGCCTGTACCCGTGTACCCATGTAACCCAATAAAGGACTTTTATTCAAGAGCATCCGAGTTGCCAGCCCTTTTCTGATTCAAATCCCCTGCCGAGTTCCCTCTGCCACTATTCTATTAGTGGAATATGTATTGGCGATAGAGACAGCACTTGTACTGTCCCAGACAGAATGTGGTTCACTTCCCTGAGTCGCATGACCTCTGGTGGTGCCCTGGTGGTTGATAAATATGTCTGCAGAGACATTTCCGGATTGAACCTACAACTGGTTTGGACTATAATCCAGAGCAAGGAATACTGGCCAAAAATTCCAAGATATTGATGGACAGTATTCTCTCCTGTGGAGACCAAACCCACTGAACTGTAGCCAGCCTCAAATCAACTTGGAGAGACTGGCATCAGTGGTTATTCTTCCTTTTCAGGAATTTGGAGAATAATATTAACCACCAATTTTTGCTCTGCAACACCCCGGGAAATAAAGCCTTCCAGCAATCCAATGCCTGGATCTTCAAGTTCCAGACAGAGAGAATGATCCTCTACCAAGCCCTGGAGTAGGACTGTACGGAAACGTGCTTTGACCTAAACACAGCTTCCACCTGTAGAAATATATAGAAGGAACCCCAGGAATCGACTGCTTTCTGAGCAAAGATTATTGAGGTAATGAGTATTGAGGTGTCTTCAGCAAGCCCAGCACTGGGGCTAGACGCTTTGTGAACACTCCGGAGCTGTGGCCAACCCAAAGGGAAAATTCACAAAAAAAGGCTTTCCACTGCAAAAACAGAAATCTTTGATGAGCCTGGAAACAACCGCCACATGAAGATGTGAGTTTGCAGATGATTATGGACCCCGAAATCTACCTCTTGCAGAGAGGTCATCATTGAACAGGTCTAGCCTATCTGAAAACAGAAGGATGTTCAGCGGCTTGAGATCTTCAGATAGACCTCATGTCCCTCCCTTTTTGGTTTTGGAACTGCTACCATTTAATTAGCTTACAATAAAGAGCCCATAAACCTCTGCTCCAAGAGCAAATGCAAGGCAAAAGACTGACGTCTCTGTGGCAGACCCAGACAGTTACAAGAAGTGCCTTTAACCTACCAGATTTCTGATGGCTAAAGATGGAACAAACCACCTCAGAGACTGTTCTAAGATCTTCTGGCCTGAGATACTCCCAAAACACAGCCACCTCAGATGCCTCCCTCACCCAGGTGGGGAAAAGCTTACAGCATCTGGTATTCCCAGGCAGTCTCTCATCCATATACTAACCAGGCTTGATCCTGCCTGGGCTTTGATTAACCGACATCAGACGATGATGTGGCTGCAGTCTGAAGAAAAATGAATGCGTCAGGAAACACTGCAATGCTAAACACCACAGTGGCTCAGATGCACCAGTCACCACTGTCCATGGGGAGATGTGGACACTGCCAGATCCCTGAACCTGAGAGCGGTGCACCAGCCCCCCCAGGCTGCCTCTCTTTTCTGGAACCATTTAACTGGTATAACAGGTAAATAACGCAGAAACTATATTAGCCAACCTAATATACAGTCCTCCAAGGATGCAGGCCTAAAACAAAGTTGGTTGACCTCTATGCAACCCCTTAGGTATACAAGTGCCCAGGTATGCCATTATGTAAGTACCTAGGTATGCAAACATGCAGGCATACAATTATTCTTGCCATTCATGCATTTATGTATGCAGTTCAAGGCCAATAAGCACACACGCATGTACCCCCAGGCAAACAAGCACATATGTATGTAGTCTCAGGCAAATAAGCACATATGCATGTAGTCCTAGGCAAATAAGCACATATGCATGTAGTCCTAGGCAAGTACATATGTATATAGTTCCAGGAAAACAAGTACATATGTTTACAGCTTAATGTAAATAAGCACATATGAATGCAGCTCAATGTAAATAAACATATACGTATGCAGTACAAATGAAAACATGCCAGCATGTGTTTAAGCCACATGCATCTATGGAAGCATGCGTTTATGTAAGCATGTAAGTATGTTCTTATGCAACTATGCGTTTAGTCAAAACATAAAAGTGTGTGTCCCTGTAAACCCGCATTTATACAATACGTGCCCATGGAAACATGCATTTACGCAATAAGCAAGCATGCGTTTATATAACGTGTTTAGGCAACATTACGCATCTATGCAAAAATGTATAAACATGCATCTTTATGCAACAATGTATGAATGAATGAATGATTTGTAAAGCGCTGCAAATGCGAACTGAATCGCCTCAAGGCGCTAAATGCGTTTTGTGTTGAACAGCTTCTTAGAAGAGGAAGGTTTTGAGTTTTTCCTGAAGGCCAGATGGTTTTCTTCCATGCGGATGTGAGTCGGAAGAGTGTTCCATAGCTGTGGTCCCTGGACTGCGAATCTGCGTTCTCCCCTTGCTTTGTATCGGTATTTGGGAACGAGGAGGAGGTTTTGGTTGGATGATCGCAGATTGCGATTGGGTGTGTAGTGTTTTTTTTTTTTCTCTCGGAGGTATTGAGGGGCGTTACCTTGTATGCATTTGTGGGTGAGGCAGAGGGTCTTGAATGTGATCCGATTTTTTACCGTTAGCCAATGTAGGCTCCTCAGGGATGGGGAGATGGACTCCCAGGGCTTTTTTCCTGTTAGCAGTCTTGCCGCCACGTTTTGAATGGCCTGTAGGCGCGCAAGCTGATATTGGGGTAAACCTATGTAGAGTGAGTTTGCGTAGTCGAGACAGGAATTGATTGTTCCAACTACTGCTGTTTTGTCCTCTTCTGGGATAACGGGAATGAGTCTGCGTAGCAGGCTGAGTAGATGGTGAGATCCGCTAACTACTGATCCTATTTGTGCATCCATTGCCATTTCTGAGTCAAAGATGACTCCGAGACTCTTGGCTTTGGTGCTCGGAGAGATGGTCTGTCCAAAGATGGTGGGAGGTGTCCATGGAGTCCTGGTTTTGGTTAGCGTGTAGGAAGAGAAGTTCTGTTTTTGACCCATTGAGTTTGAGGGAACTAATGGTCATCCAGTCATCTATCAAAGTGAGGCATTTTTCTAGTTGCTGATGGTGGTCTTTTTGTCCGGTGATGCGAAAGTAGATTTGGGTATCGTCAGCGTATGAGTGGAAGCAGAGGTCTAATTTTTTGATGCTTTTGAGGAGTGGGCGGATGTAGATGTTATATAGCACTGGCGACAAGGGTGAACCCTGGGGGACTCCACAGGAGATTGTCTGGGTGTCAGAGGTGAGTGCTCCAAGTTTCACTGTCTCATTTGTCGATGAAGAAATTTGATAACTCATTGCAGAATTCTTGAGTATCGTTTGCTGGGGGCTCTAAGCAGGTCGGGTTCATTGACTGGGCGACTATTTTGAAATGTTCCCGCGGCCGGCTTAAGGCAGTTGAGATGGTATTCGAGAAATGTTCTTTTTTGGCTGTGAAGATTGCTTTATGGTATTTCACAGAGTGAGTACTTTGTAGTTTGTATGGTTTTCCTTGGTAGGATTTCTTCTCCATGCTCTTTCAGCTCTTCTACGTTCCTGCTTGAGTAGGGTGAAAGTGCCATTAAACCATCTCGAGTTTTTTTTGCGGATGAGTGTTCTGCGTTTTGGCGCTACTGAGTCTGCTGTTTGTAGTAGTGCCTTGTTTAGGGAGTTGAGTGTTTGTTCCGTTGAGAGGTTTAAGTTTAGCAATTGTATTTTGTTTGATAATGTGGTTTTGAAGAGTTCAGAGTGCAGTCTCTTCTGAGATCTGTTCCAGTGTGTTGTTGCATATTTCTGTTTTTGGAGGGTGATGTTAAAGGTGATTTTAAATTTGATAGCTTGGTGGTCCGTCCATGGTAGTGGTGTGTTGTCGAATATGTTGATGCCCATATTCTGGTTGAAGATGAGGTCTAGAGTGTGTCCTGAAACATGCGTGGGAGTATTTATCAGCTGTTGAAGACCTAGTTCTTCCAGTTGGTTGATGCAGGCGGTCGCAATAGGGTCTTGGGTAGAGTTTGCTCAAAGGTTGAAGTCTCCAAGTACCAGAAGGTTTTTAGGTTTCAGGGTGTGCATTGAAATGAGTTCAGTGAGTGGTGTAAGGAGATTGGTCTTTGGTCCTGGTGGTCTGTAGCATATGAATATGTGAATGGTGTCTTGGGGTGTTGTTTGAAGATGCAGGGGGAGCGTCTCCATGAAAGGCACTAAGTTCTGTGAAGTTGGTTTGGTGAAGGCAAGGTGTGATTTGAAGATCACTGCTAGGCCTCCTCCTTTTTTTCCTATTCTATGCTCAGTTAGGATGCTGTAGTTCTCAGGCACCAATTCAGTTAGAATGGTATTGCAGTCGGATGTTAGCCAACTTTCTGTAATGAAGAGGCAATCTATGTTGTTTTCGATGATGAAGTCGTGGATTTCCAGTCTGTGCTTGACTGCAGATCTGGTGTTGATCAGGGCGCATGCTAGTTGTTGTAGTTGGATTGGTGTCTCCCTGTATTTGATGGTTGCTTGTAGGTTGGTCCTTAGTAATTTTTCTTTTTTTAGTCTTTTTTGAGTGGCAGTTGGTAAAGTTGAACCGATATTTCTTAGCCTATGGAGGACGTCCGCTGTGTACTTGAAATTGCATATGGTGAGAGCAAAAAGTTGCTGAAGGAAGATGATGGAGGAGAATGAAGGGCTACCTGGAGGGCTACCTACCACCCTCCCGTTGATCCAGAGGAAGGCTAAAAAACCCCTAGCTGAGCTGGCCAATTACTCCAGCAGAGGAAAAATTGCTTCCTGACCCCCCGAGGGGCGATCGGATCTGAGGACCCTGGATCAACTACTAGGGTACCCTGGTGGCTTACCTGTACAGGATGGTCCGGAGGTTGACGGTGGGGGGTGGGGGGGTGAGGGTATGGGGATCTGGACGCTACTTACTGGTTGGAATGGTGCTGCGGCTGGGTCTCGGAGGATCTAAGATGGGCGCTGGTCAGGTCCAAAGTCTCCGGTGGTAGCCTGTGCCCACGCAGTGAGGTCCAGTGTAGAGGAAGGGGTGTTCCAGGTGTAGGGGCACGGGGGGCCCGCTGGACAGGAGTGGGTGCCGCGGTCTGTCCCCCGAGTCTAACAGCTAGATAACCCCTGTATAACCCCTGCGTAGGAGGGGTTATATAGGGGTGCAATTCCTGTTTGATTGTTCTGATTGATCTACCAGTGTCCATTCACCTATAGGTGGTGTATAACCCAAGTAGTTATTATAATAACTGGTTCTGTGTCCTGTGATGTACGATAAAGAAATTAATATTTGTGTCATTCTCAAAACTTTTGATCACGGCTGTATATGATCTGGACTATATTTAAATCCAAAGCTAGGCACCCAGCCACTGATTTTTTTTTTCTATACAACCCATCTAGACAAAGAGCATTGCTGTTGACAACCACACTCTGTTCCATTGATCCAATAACTTCTTTAATTGCCTCAGTTTGAAAAAGTATTTTCTTTGAGTGAAAACTTATATTGGTAATGTAACTGAGGCAATGTATTGCTTATGATATATATTATGATGGTAATTATATAAATGAATGCTACCTGTTTCCTAAAGGACTTGTCTTGTCTAAAATAATAGAGAGAATAACTGTGGAATAAATTTGACTTTTTGTAAAAATCATTCCCTGTATCCAGGGCAAAGACCAAAGGGACATTGAAAAGTGCCCATAGTATTAAAATTCCATTGCATGCATATTTATAAAAAAGTCTAATAAAAACTACCAAGACAAATGTCATCATATAATTATTTTATTCCCATAAAGGTTTTATGGAGTGTGACAGACCTAGCCGGGAGAGAGTCTTTTGGAGGGGACTGTATGCTAGCCTCTTGCCGATCGATCGGGGGCTCTTGCATTTGGGGGAACGGTGCTCTTTGTGAGCTGTATGCCTGGGGGCCCTTGAGGTGGTATTACTGTGGATTCGGGTCCTGGTCCCCCAGGTTATACAGACTCTGGGGACACTGGATTTGCCATATTGGAATAGTGGCTGATTCATAATGCTGGGACAGATACTGTTAGGAGATGCTGATGTAAATTCCAGCACCTGTCTGTCTGTTGTCTGCTAAAATGTGTATTGTAAATAAGTCTATAGTATGGGATCTAAGAGTCATCAGATCCCCATTGTTGTTTGTGTTAATTAACTCTGCTATTGTGTGAAGAAGAGTCTATGTTGATTGTGATAATGTTGATTGGATTTTCTGAACCACAAGACGGCCAGTCTGGCCTAAAAGTCATGTCTGAGTCATCTAGGCTGTCTAAAGGGATTAGTTAATTAGCTCATGTTAATTAAGTTAATTAGGTTACAGCTGTATTGTTAGAGTAATATGAGCAGGAGGTCTGCACCTCCACTTTTAGTGTATAAAAGCCTGTATTTTGCAATAAAGTGAGATTCCTGTTTGAACTTACATACAGCCTGCCTGGTGTTTGTTCTGAGCTATCACAACTGAGTTAGAATTGCACATAGCTGTAGTTCTAATCCCGGAAAATTGGATGACCGAACAATCAGATGTTGCGATCTGCAATCTGATTCTATAGTTGCAGAGGAGTGTCGGGAGAGTGGAAGGCAAAGAAGAACAGTCAATCTTTTTCCTCACTTACTTAAAGTGGAACTTCGCCCTTAAAGGGAAGGTTCATTTTATGCCCTCCTCCCCCTCTCCTCCTGTTTTTGCACTTTTTTTGGGGGAAGGGGGACGGTTTCCTGGTTTTTAGAGGTACCCGTTCCCACTTCCAGTCAGATTGCCACAGTGATCCACCAGAAGTCCCCCCCCCCCCCCCCCGCAACCTTTTGGGACACGTCAGTCTGCGGCATCATTCACAAAGCGCAGCAGGGCTTGCACATGCACAATGGGCAGCTGGCTGTGAAGCCGCAAGGAATCACAGCCAGCTGCCTACAGTAACAACGCCAACGCTGGGGACCCAAAGACCGATAAACAAGGGGTTTAGGTGAGCATTGGACCCAGGGACAGTTGGGTGTCCTTTTAATAAAAGTCAGCAGCTACAGTATTTGTGGCTGCTGAGTTAAAATTGTTCTAATACAGGGTGAATATCCTCTTTAATATTAATTTTAGGGCTGTTACTGATTAAAATTTTTGTGTTCGATTGATCGATTTTTTTTTTTTTTTTTTAATCGATTAATCGAATAATTTTGATTAATTTTAATGCACATACAGATCCAACTACTTTTAGCTGATTTAGCACCGTTGTTATGGCAACGGCCGAAGCCAGACATAGCGGGGCATGTCTAGGACGTCACACGTCATAAACTCACCCTTACAGTGCCCAAAATCTCAGCCTTACCGTGCCCATAATCGCAGCCTCATCGTGCACATAATGCAGTCTCACCGTGCCCATAATCTCAGACTTACTGATATGTGCCTGCTGTACCATGTATTCCTTTCTCTTTGCATTGCTTCCTTTATGTGAAATCACTGGCGATCCTGTCAGTCCCTCTGCTTTCCTATTAAAAACTGACTACACTAAGCAGGAGAACACACTGTGGTCAGTTCTCTAGCTATGCTGGGAACTCATCGTGCTTTCCTCCAATGATAAGACTTGTCCTGACATGCACCTGCTGCACAGCCATTCACTGGGAAGCTCAGTGTGCTGCTGCTTCCCCTTCTCTTATGCAGCTGAGAACAGAGGGAATGTGTTCACTTATAAAAAAGGGAAAAAAAGGTATTTATAATGTATTTTCATATCTATCCAAAAATGTTTTGCCTTTCCTTTCTATTTTAAACTGAATGTTTTTTTTACAAGGTGATCGTTTACAATCACTTTAACCACTAGCCGACCAGCCACCACAGTTATACTGCGGCAGGTTGACTCGGCTGGGCAAATTGCCGTAGCTGTACACTGCTCCTTTAAGACGACACAGCAGGTGTGCGCATGCGCCCGCCACGTGTCCCCAGAGCCGATGCACGTGCCCGGCAGGCGCGATAACCGCCGGGCACCTGTGATCGCTTGTGACAGAGCAAGAACCGGGATCTGTGTGTGTAAATACACAAATCCCAGGTCTCTCAGGGGAGAGGAGACAGATCGTGTGTTCATACTAAGTATGAACACCGATCTCTCTCTCCTCTCCTAGTAAGTCCCATCCCTCCTACAGTTAGAACACACCCAGGTAACACAGTTAACCCTTGATCACCCGCTAGTGTTAACCCCTTCCCTGCCAGTGTCATTTATACAGTAATCAATGGCTATTTTTAACTCTGATCGCTGTATAAATGTCAATAACCATAAAATAGTGTCAAAAGTGTCCGATCTGTCTGCCGCAATGTTGCAGTCCTGATAAAAATCGGAGATCGCCGCCATTACTAGTAAAAATTAAATAATAAAAATGACATAAATCTATCCCCTATTTTTTACACGCTATAACTTTTGCGCAAACCAATCAATATACGGATATTGCGATTTCTTTTTTTTTTTTTTACCAAAAATATGTAGAAGAATACATATCAGCCTAAACTGGGGAAAAAATTATTTGTGTTTGTTTTTTAAAACTTGGGAACAATATGGCGAAATATCAAATTTTAAAATAAATTTAGCTAAATCTGGAATCCTAAATATAAACGTAAGTAAGCTGGAAGAACGGAAGCAGAAAAAGGAATTCAAATTCTCTTGGAGGAAAGAAATAAAGTACCTGGGAATAAAATTAACTAATTCAATGAAGAAGATATATAAAATAAACTATATTCCCCTATTAGATGAAATTAAAACTGAAAGTAAAAGACTAATAAGTAGGCCACTTTCATGGATAGGATGTATTAACACCTTAAAGATGGTCCTCCTCCCAAAGATTATATATAAATTCCAGATGTTGCCAGTGGCATTACCACAACCATACCTTAGAAAGTTAAAATCGTTAATAATAAAAACTATATGGAAAAATAAAGAACCTAGAGTCTCCCTCCTAACATTAAAGCAGGAAAAAAAAAAGAGGAGGGCTGGCAGTCCCCGACATTCAAAATTACTACAAAGCGGTAATACTGTTGAGAGTAGTTGAATGGGTTAGGGGAAAAAAACGAAAAAAGATGGGTTAATATAGAAAAAACACTCTGCAAGGCACAATTGGGAAATATAATATGGAATCCGCCACACTACAGAACACTTGATAAAAACACTCATGCACTGACAGGGAATGTCTTAAAAATTTGGGATACGACGTACAAACAACTCAACGGGAAATATAACTCACCTTTAATTGCACTGAAAGAAAATGAATATTTTGCACCAGGGAAAAAGACAATAGGCGGAAATTGGATAAAAAAAAGATAGGGCACAATTAAGAGATATAATAAAAAGAAGGGAAAATCTTATAATTTCAAGAAGGATCCATGGGTGATTGATGAGTGGTGGTACCTCCAGTTAAACCATTTTGTAAAGAATTTACCCCATCCATTACGATCAGGGGAAGACCTGACTACGCTGGTACGGCTTTGCATAGCTGATAACACAAAAAATATTATTTCAAAGTTATATAAACTACTCCTGACAGTGGATGAAGTGGAGGTCCCGCCATACATTAAAAAATGGGAAAGAGAATTGGGGTCACAGAGGGATAAAATCACTATAGGAAAAATATTGAAATTAACACACAGCTCGGCAATAGACCTCAAAACAGCCGAAATGAACTACAAATGCCTAAACGGGTGGTACGCAACCCGAGATAAAACTAGTAAATATCAAAGTGGTAAATCGGTTGAATGTTGGTGAGGCTGCAAGGAGGTAGGAACAATGGCCCACCTATGGTGGGACTTCCCTAAAATCAAAAAATATTAGAAAAAGATCTTATATTTTATAAAAGAAATCACAAAAAAAGAAATAGTAGAAGATCCGTGGATAATATTGCTACAGGGAGTGGAAAGAGAGGTAAAACAATACAAAGAATCATTGATACCACACCTTTTAAATGCAGCAAAAAGACTTATCCCCAAGAAATGGCAAGAAGTAGAAAGTCCACTAATTTGGGAGTGGATAGACTCGGTAGAAGAAACATATAACATGGAATGTCTGAGACATAGCATAGATGAAAACAGTGAGGGGGTAAAAGATAAGTGGGAGTGTTGGAAAGAGTTTAAAAAAACATGGAACTATGCAGAGGAATTAAGAGTATAGACCTATAGCGGGGAAAGGAAAGGAAGAAGATAACAAATAGAAATGAAATACCAAAATAAGAACAATTGTTTAAACGCAGAGGTAGGGTGGGGTTAAAAAAAAAGAAAAGAAATAAAAAAAAAAATTGGGATATTTATTAGGGGTGCAACGGATCAAAAAACTCATGGTTCGGATCGTTCCTCGGATCAGGAGTCACGGTTCGGATCATTTTTAGATCAACAAAAAAAAATCTCCCCCATTGTAAAATCCACAATCTCCCCCACTGTAATAATATGTTAGCAGGGTATGGCAGAGTATTGGTAGGGTATGGCATAGTATTGGCAGGGTATTGGTGGGTATTACAGAGTATTGGCAGAGTATTGGCGGGTATTGCAGAGTATTGGCAGAGTATGGCAGAGTATTGGCAGGTTATTGGTGGGTATTGGCAGAGTATTGGCAGGGTATGGCAGAGTATTGGCACTGCTGCCATCCGATCTCTCCCCTCCACTGTACAGATCGGTACACAGAGGGGAGAGAGGAACCAGCGTCATGACATGATGCCGGTTTGTTTACAAGTGATCGCTCCGTCATTTGATGGAGCGATCACGTGGTAAACGGCCATCGGGTGTACCAAGACGGCCACCGCTCTGGAGCTAGGCTGAAGCCGCGGCCTTTCCTAAGGCCGAGGCAGCAGCGCGCTCCGCGGAGCGCATGTGTACCGATCCGAACAGGGTGAACCATTCAGTTCACGGATCAGTGATGATCCGTTGCACCCCTAATATTTATTGTAGCAAAAACTACAAAATATTGTGTTTTTTGCAAAATTGTCGCTCTTTTTTTGTTTATAGCGCAAAAAATAAAAAAATAAAAACCACAGAGATGATCAAATACCACCAAAAGAAACAAACGAAAGCTCTATTAGTTAAAGCGACGCAGTGCCGTATCGCAAAAAATGGCCAGGTCAGGAAGGGGGCAAATCCTTACGGGGCTGAAGTGGTTAACCCCATCTGCCATTCTCAAAAAGAAGCGATATTAAAATGATTCATATGAATCAAAATTTCTCTTTCTACAATTTTTTTTTCTTTTTCCATAATACTGTTAACACATGTTCATTTTATCCTGAAAAAAAGTGTTCATTTTTATGTATAATAATGAATATATTGCAATTTACCACATTGTTTTTTTGTGTATGTAATTATGAAAATTATTTGATTACATTTTCAGGAGGTTTATTTTAATATCATTGCAAATAAAGAATATACATATAAATAATAATCCCCTAATATTCTAATGTATGTGTGTATGTATGTGTAGAGGGTGAGTGGGAAAGGGAGAGCAGATGAGGGTGACGGGAGAGAGGAGTATAGAGTGATAAAATCTATCTGCCCCCATCACACTACCTCACGCTGCCCCCAACACATCACATTGCATTTCCCCCTACACATCACATCAGATCACATTGCCACTTGTGCCCATCAAGTGCAGCCACTTGTGCCCATCAAATGCAGCCACTTGTGCCCAGTATATGCAGCCACTTGTGCCCGTCATATGCAACCACTTGTGCCCATCATATGCAGCCACTTGTGCCCATCATATGCAGCCACTTGTGCCCGTCAAATGCAGCCACTTGTGCCCGTCAAATGCAGCCACTTGTGCCCGTCAAATGCAGCCACTTGTGCCCGTCAAATGCAGCCACTTGTGCCCATCATATGCAGCCACTTGTGCCCATCATATGCAGCCACTTACCTTCCAAACGAATCGCCCATATTCCCTGCCTCTGATCTTGATGCTCTGGAAGCTAGAAGCTAGGGTAACAATGGCAACAAAAGCCAAAAGCCTGGTTGCCCTTATTTAAAATGACGCTGGTTGACACCTTGCATCGCATCATTTCCGGTTTTGAAATAACGCGATGCTACGGCCCAGCGATGCCTATTGCCTCCTGGGATTGATGACAAGCATCTCCCAGGAGGCATTGCCGACAGGAAAGGAAGTGCTCGGTCGTGGCCGAGCACAGGAAATGAAGATCTGAATCCACTATATAACAGTGAGTTTAAAATAAATTAAATAAATACAATTATATATATATACAGTATATACACCAAATCAGCAGCTTTGGATGCCAAGTACTTTAAAATATGGGTGAAACTCCGCTTTAACCACTTCAGCCCCAGAAGATTAGGCTGCTCAATAACCAGAGCACTTTTTACAATTTAGCACTGCGCTGCTTTAACTGGTAATTGTGCGGTCAAGCAATGTTGTACCCAAACAAAGTTTGCGTTCTTTTTTCCCACAGATAGAGCTTTCTTTTGATGGTATTTGATTTCCTCTGCGATTTTTATTTTTTGCGATATAAACGGAATATTTTCTACTTTTTGTTATAAGAAAAATCAAATAAACTCAATTTTAATCATACATTTAGGCCAAAATGTATTCTGCCACATGTCTTTGGTAAAAAAAAAAAATGTCAATAAGCGTATATTTATTGGTTTGCGCAAAAGTTATAGCGTCTACAAACCAGGGTACATTTTCTGGAATGTACACAGCTTTTAGTTTATGACTGCCTATCTCATTTCTTGAGGTGCTAAAATGGCAGGGCAGTACAGCCCCCCCCCCCCCAAATGACCCCATTTTGGAAAGTAGACACCCCAAGGAAAATTGCTGAGAGGCATGTTGAGCCCATTGAATATTTTATTTTTTTGTCACAAGTGACTGAAAAATTACAAAAAAAAAAAATTACACAAAGTTGTCACTAAATGATATATTGCTCACACATTCACACATGCCATGGTTATATATGGAATTACACACCAAAATACATTCTGCTGCTTCTCCTGAGTATGGGGAATACCACATGTGTGGGACTTTTTGGGAGCCTAGCCGCATACAGGACACCGAAAACCAAGCACCGCCTTCAGGATTTCTAAGGACGTAAATTTTTTATTTCACTCCTCACTACCTATCACAGTTTCGAAGGCCATAAAATGCCCAGATAGCACCCCCCCCCCCAATGACCCCATTTTGGAAAGTAGACACCCCAAGCTATTTGCTGAGAGGCATTTTGTGTATTTTGCAGATCTCGCTTTTTGTCACAAAGTTTTGAAAATTGAAAAAAAAAAATTATTTTCTTTCTTCATTTTCAAAAACAAATGAGCTGCAAAATATTTCAGGGCCTCCGTAACTGTGATAGGTAGTGAGGAGTTAAATCACAATTTTACACCCTTAGGAAGCCTGAAGGCGGTGATTGGTTTTTGGTTTTCACCTATGTCCATGGCATGTTTGAACAATATATCATTTAGTGACAACTTTCTGTAAAAAAAAAAAAAAAAAATTATTTTCCCGAAACTTGTGGCAAAATATAAAATATTCCATGGACTCAACATGCCCCTGAAGGAGGTGATTGGTTTTCGGGGTCTTGTACACAGCTAGGCTCCCAAAAAGTCTCACACATGTGGTATCCCCGTACTCAAGAGAAGCAGCAGAATGTATTTTGGGGTGTAATTCCACATATTCCCATGGCCTGTGTGAGCAATATATCATTTAGTGACGACTTTGTGCAAAAAAAACTTGTGGCAAAATATAAAATATTCCATGGACTCAACATGCCTCTCAGCAAATAGCTTGGGGTGTCTACTTTCCAAAATGGGGTCATTTGGGGGGGATTTTGAACTGTCCTGGCATTTTATGCACAACATTTAGAAGCTTATGTCACACATCACCAACTCTTCTAACCACTTGAAGACAAAGCCCTTTCTGACACTTTTTGTTTACATGAAAAAATATTATATTTTGCAAGAAAATTACTTTGAACCCACAAACATTATATATTTTTTTAAAGTAAAGGCCCTACAGATTAAAATGGAGGGTGTTGCAATTTTTTTTCACACAGGATTTTTCAAACGCAATTTTTTGGGGAAAAAACACACTTTTTTAACCACTTCCCATCCAGGCCAATTCTGACATTTCTCTCCTACATGTAAAATGCATAATTTTTTTGCTAGTAAATTACATAGAACCCCCAAACATTATATATGTTTTTTTAGCAAAGACCTTAGAAAATACAATGGCGGTCGTTGCAACTTTTTTATCTCGCACAGTATTTGCGCAGCAATTTTTCGAACACTTTTTTTTGAAAAAAAAAATAGTTTCATGCTTTAAAAAAAAACAAAACATTAAAGTTAGCCCATTTGTTTTGCATAATGTGAAAGATGAAGTTACGCCAAGTAAATAGATACCCAACATGTCATGCTTCAAAATTGCACACGCTTGTGGAATGACGCCAAACTATGGTACTTAAAAAGTCTAGGGCTAGAATTATTCCTCGCGCTCTAACATTCGCCGCGATACCTCACACGTGTGGTTTGAACACCGTTTTCATATGTGGGCGGGACTTATGTGTGCGTTTGCTTCTGCGTGCGAGCACACGGGAACAGGGGCGTTTTAAATTGTTTTATTTTTTTTTTTATTGTTAAATTTACTTTTCTTTTTTTAGCACCTGCATAGCACCTGTAGCGCGCCTATAAAGAGCTTCTTCTTTGATTCTAGTGTGAAAGTCAGAGTGCTTTCACACTCGAGCGGTGCGCTTGCAGGATGGTAAAAAAAGTCCTGCAAGTCGCATCTTTGAAGCGCTGTAGGAGCGGTGTTGAAATCAATGGGCAGCACCACCACTGCAGTGGCGCTTTGCGGGCTTTTTTTAACCCTTTTTCGGGCACTAGCGGGGGTTAAAAGCACCCCGCTAGCGGCCGAATAGCGCCGCTAAAACGACAGTAAAGTGCTGCTAAAAATAGCAGCACTTTACCGCCGACGCCCCCAACCCCTCAGTGTGAAAGCAACCTTAGTCTCTTACTGTAAAAAAAACTGCTGCACATGGATTGCTTTTCAGAGGTATTAGATGGGCAGTGAGGAGGTGATATGTTGCCTCCTCACCACCTATTTTAACCCCCTAAAAGCTGCATCACCCTCACTACAACTATGTGCATTGAACATGGTTGCGGGAAAGTTGCAGCACAGACTCTTATTTTATTTGGTTGCATTTGGTAAGCAGTAGTGCCCGCCAAATTCAACTGGTGATATACTTCTTGCCGCAGTCACAAATCAAAGCATCGTGGCTCCAGCTTGTGTACACCCCCAGCTACTTGTCAGCGATTCACTCAAGCTGCTGCATTACAACATGCTGTGCTTTCTTTTTTAACCACTTGCCAACCGTATACTGTATATATATACGGTGGCGGAGCGGCTCTCCTGCGCAGCATCACGTACCTAGTACATGATCCTGCACTTCCAGGTCTGGAAGTGCAGCACACACGCCGCTCTCAATCCACTCCCACTGTGATTGGACACAGCAGGAGACAATCAGCAGGTCCGGTGGACTTGATGTCCACCGGCACCTGCGATCGCTCGGGACACTAGCACAACAGCAGTCTGCCTATGTAAAAAAGACAGACTGCGGTTCTGTCAGTAGGGAAGGTATTGATCCTGTGTTCCCGCAAAACAGGAACACGGATCAATGCCTTCCCCTAGTAAAAGCACTTCCCATACAGTAACCAAGCATAGGCTAGGCACACAGTTAGCAAGCACTCCCTAGACACACAGTTAACCCCCGGGTATCATTAGTACAGTTACAGTGCATGTTTTTAGCACTAATGAATGTATTGGTGTCTATCTACTGGTGTCTATCAACTATTTATACTTTGATTCTTGAGAGTAGGTGCGTAAATTGGGGAAGGCTTGTAGGAGCCCCAGTGCATTACTTTGCCCAGGACCCCATGATCCTATTAAGATGGACCTGCGCACGACGTATAGCTACGACGCTTTGTGCAGCCGGGCCAACCTGCCGCAGCTTAACTGCAGCGGCTGGTCCGGAACCGGTTAATGGTGTGTGTTAAATTATTTTGAGGGGACAGCTAATTTACACTGTTATACAAGCTGTACATTCATTACTTTAAATTGTAGCAAAGTGTAATTTCTTCAGTGTTGTCACATGAAAAGATATAATAAAATTTTTACAGAAATGTGAGGGGTGTACTCACTTTTGTGAGATACTGTGTATGTATATATAGCAGAATCTCTTACCTCTTTCAGTCCATTCAAGGCCAAAGATAGCTGACATCTTCAATGTGTGGTGGGTTGTGAGGCATACTGGGTGCTAGGGTGATAAAAGTCACTGGGCGCCAGACACTTCTTGAATGTAAAAGAGGTTTTATTTCCTTGACAGTCCTTTTTATATTTTGCAAGAGTAAGAGGGTTGGGTCCAGGACACCCTTAAGTAGTTGCAATTTCAAATGGCAGACTCTGAGACTTCAACAGGGTGACAGCCGTACAGGGAAAGGCCCCAGCAAGGAGCCACTTCTGCACGTGCAGGATTGCTGTCTCTTCTGGCAACAGTGCTTAAACAGTTCCTAACTCAAAGTAACAGTTCTCTCAGCTGTACTACAACTTCTCCTTGTAGTTCTTCATCCCCTTGAACTCCTGGTCTCTCACTGGACCCTCTGATTCACTGACTCTGCATCCCGTGAGCTCCTCAAGGCCTTTGCAGTGGTATCTCCCTCAAGCGTCACCCACACTTCTCTGCTGAGTCTCTAGCTTGGCACTTTGGATACCTTCAAGCTTCACCCCTGCTGACCGGCTCGGTCCCTAGCTTGGCACACTAGGCTGCTCTGCAAGTGTCACCTCTGCTGGTTGGGTCCCTGACTTGATAACCGCCTGACATTTCCCGATTCTCTACCGTGCCCGTTTGGTTAGAATTCTGCTCCAGTACTTGCTTCAGTTACTCACTGTGATCCCTGGTAAAGGCGCTTGGTCCCTTTGTGGCGACAGCTTCCTTTGTACCTCCGACCACGACAGGTTCTCTGGCCGGCAGAACCGTCACTTTTGGTTGGACTGCAAGCCGCAGTCCCAAGCCTGCACTGCCCTTTTACTTCAGGATAGGGCCTCACTCAGACTGGCAGCCTGATGCCCCCAGAATAGGCCTAATCTCTGGCCTAGTAGCCCAGGGGAAACGACACTCCTCCACCCAGACCGCACACAAGAAGCTGAACTCACCCGAATATATAGGCTCTCCCAGCAAGCCAAGGGATCCAACAAAATCCCTGCCCATTGGCTGAGATACCCCATATACCCATAACCTGACCTTGAGTTGTCCTTCTCAATCTAATACCTCCAAGTGCCAGGCCACCTGGTGGAAGAAGAGGAAAGTACAGTGCATTAGTGCAGTGTATAGTGAAATTCTGAGCTATGTGCATAGTGCAATCCTGAGCTCTGTGAATTGTGCAATCCTGATTCTTGAGCTCTGTGCATAGTGCAATCCTGAGCTCTGTGTATAGTGCAATCCTGAGCTCTGTGCACAGTGCAATCCTGAGCTCTGTGTATAGTGCAATCCTGAGCTCTGTGCATAGTGCAATCCTGAGCTCTGTGTATAGTGCAATCCTGAGCTCTGTGCATAGTGCAATCCTGAGCTCTGTGCATAGTGCAATCCTGAGCTCTGTGCATAGTGCAATCCTGAGCTCTGTGTATAGTGCAATCCTGAGCTCTGTGCATAGTGCAATCCTGAGCTCTGTGTATAGTGCAATCCTGAGCTCTGTGCATAGTGCAATCCTGAGCTCTGTGCATAGTGCAATCCTGAGCTCTGTGCATAGTGCAATCCTGAGCTCTGTGCATAGTGCAATCCTGAGCTCTGTGTATAGTGCAATCCTGAGCTCTGTGTATAGTGCAATCCTGAGCTCTGTGCATAGTGCAATCCTGAGCTCTGTGTATAGTGCAATCCTGAGCTCTGTGCATAGTGCAATCCTGAGCTCTGTGCATAGTGCAATCCTGAGCTCTGTGTATAGTGCAATCCTGAGCTCTGTGTATAGTGCAATCCTGAGCTCTGTGCATAGTGCAATCCTGAGCTCTGTGCATAGTGCAATCCTGAGCTCTGTGCATAGTGCAATCCTGAGCTCTGTGTATAGTGCAATCCTGAGCTCTGTGTATAGTGCAATCCTGAGCTCTGTGCATAGTGCAATCCTGAGCTCTGTGCATAGTGCAATCCTGAGCTCTGTGCATAGTGCAATCCTGAGCTCTGTGTATAGTGCAATCCTGAGCTCTGTGTATAGTGCAATCCTGAGCTCTGTGCATAGTGCAATCCTGAGCTCTGTGCATAGTGCAATCCTGAGCTCTGTGCATAGTGCAATCCTGAGCTCTGTGTATAGTGCAATCCTGAGCTCTGTGCATAGTGCAATCCTGAGCTCTGTGCATAGTGCAATCCTGAGCTCTGTGCATAATGCAGCTCTGAGCTCTTGCTTCCCTAGAAAAGTGTTGTTAGAGAATTTTTAATTCCCCTAAATATACATGACTGTTGTATAACAGAGGTAACTCTACCACCACTTATATACCCCAACCTCTTAACCTTACCGTATTAATTGAGACCACACCAAGGTTGGAGTTAACAAGGCCGTAGCAGCCTAATTTATTTAAACAAATATATATATTCCAATTAACATAAAACATTGAAACATCTGTTAATCAACCCATCAATCTCCTAGCGTTGGTCTTTGCAGGAACTTCATAACCATCTGTGGAAAAACAATACTGCACTGCGGTACCTCTCCAAGTGTATTAATAGGCCTCAAGCCGACATGCTGGCTCAGAGACAACCACTAACCGCAGTGCCCCCATTAACACTTTCCAGCTAATCTCCATTAGCTGGAAACCACCATCAGGACCCATAGCAACGATAGTTCCTGAACTCTTCCTTCTGAAATATCTTCCTTCCCCTGCAAAGACCAACACCCGCCACTGCCACGACATTGCAGGATTCAACGAACCTGTCCGAAATGAAAAGCAAGAAATACAAAACAGCCAAAAACAATGAAACCAAAGGGAGGGTGGGCGGGAACTTTTCCCTAAACTGTGATGACTCATAGGGAGGGGCCTCCCTTTTATCTCCTCTCCAACCCCTCCCCCCAGCACCAACCTGATACACTCCCTCTCCTGATACTATTACCCTGTTTCCCCAGTCATGTAAGCCCTCCGCCTATGTCATTTCATTTGCTTTGCTCCGGGCTTTTCTTAATAGGCGCAGAGGAAAATTGAGTGGAAGTAGAAGATGGACAGGGTATTCCTTCTGTTCTCATATTACCACTCCCACTCCCCACGTAGAATTTAATGGCCCTCTGGTGATGATGTAGGAGAATTCGCTGAAATGCTTCAACTCCTCCATCTCCAAATCATCCCTGGACATGAATTGCGCCAATCTGATTCTTCCATATTCTGGTTCCTCAGGAATCTGCAAAGAGTAGAAGACATTCATCAATATTTCTGAGCGATACAGAAAATGGTGACAAAGCTTGGTGAGCCCAGCTCCCTCTAGTGGTCAGAAGAAGCACTACACTCTTTTAACACACCTTTCACGTATATCCATGTCACCCTAGGACAGGAAGTGTGTTATTGGCGGGATCACCAAGTACAATAAAAAAGAACAATTCATAAACTTACTGTTTCTGATTTCAATTGTGAGGGCAATTTTCCTTTCTTTAACTCGGCCCATTCGATCTCCTTGAAAAATGAATGCCGTCTCAGGCCCTTTACAAGGCGCATTGTGTTCTTCTGGTCTTTACATAAGAGCTGCAAAGAAGAATGAAATATAATAAGAAACACTGCAAGAACAATAACAATATATGACCCACAGAACCCCACATTTTAATATTAGATTCTGACAGTGACATATTTCAGCTGCCTTACTTTTTCCCTCCAACCCGTCATCTAACACAAGGGATCCTTGGAAGGATTGAAGGTATACGTACCCTTTCTAAGAAGTCACAAAGGCAGGGATCCATGTTGTTGGGGTATTGAGCTATCCTGTTGCATACTATCCTCACAAAGTCTTGTATGTTCTTGTGGTTTCTAAAGAAGGGATGTCTGCCAAACGCCATCTTGTAGACTATCACCCCCAAGGAGTCCTTTTAATTCTCCCATTTAGAGGAGTGTATTTCTCCCATGGTTCAGAGAAGCAGGACATTCCATTCTATGGATAGGGTAGGAACCACTGATATTGGGGTACTTTAACGTAGTAGTGGGCTAAGCACTATATGGCCATATGGTGTAACTAAATCCCCAAATTTTCTGAATATGCTCAGGTGTTTTTAAATAGTCTTGCAGGAGTTAAATGTCATTTTTGTATGTGTGCACTGTAATCTTTTTTTCTGTCTGTATGGCTGCACCATCTTTTATGCATTTTTTTAGGGTGTGCCCCCCAAATCTTTGTTTATCTAGTGTATGGATTCTGACCAAATCCCTTTGTGCTGGAGCACCCCACCCCCCCATCATTGCCTCTTATTAGTGTCCACCTGTGTTATAAGAGAAGTCCTTTTAATTCTCCCATTTAGAGGAGTGTATGTCTCCCGTGGTTCAGAGAAGCAGGATCTTCCGTTCTGTGGATAGCATAGGACCCACTGATATTGGGGTACTTTGACGTAGTAGTGGGCTTAGCACTAAGGCCCCATTCACACTAGCGCGTTTTTTGATGCATTTTGCATTTTGCAGAAATGCACGGGAATTTTTTAACATGGGTTCCTATGGAACATGTTCACATCAATGCTTTTTTGTATCTCCGCGTTTTTGGAAAGGGTCGGGGACTTTTTCTCATGCAAAATGCAGCGTTTTGCATGTAATGGTTTTCAATGGACAAGCATCAAAAACGCAAGTGCACCTTTTTTGCAGCGTTTTTGATGCGTTTTTGATTCGTTTTTGGTGCGTTTTTGCCGTTTTTTTTTTTTTTTTTTGTAATTTTTTTGTAAGACTGTAAAAAAAAATGGAAAAAAAAAAAAAAAAAACGCAAAACGCAAATCGCGGCAAAATCGCGGCAAAATCGCGGCAAAAACGCGGCTCAAAAACGCGGCAAGCATGAAAAAAAACCCTCCAAAAACGCTCAAAAGCAACATGCATAGGTGTGAATCGAGCCTAAATGGCCATATGGTGTAACTAAATCCCCATATTTTCTGAATATGCTCAGGTGTTTTTAAATAGCCTTGCAGGAGTTAAATGTCATTTTTGTATGTGTGCGCTGTAATCTTTTTTTCTGTCTGTATGGTCTTATGGCTGCACCATCTTTTATGCATTTTTTAGGGTGTGCCCCCCAAATCTTTGTTTGTCTGCAAATGCCCTGAACACGGGCAAATCAGCTTTCCAGCTTGCAATCTGATTGCAAGCTGGGAAGCTTCCCATAGACTGGGATCTATGGGAAGCTGGGATCCTTGGAAGCATTGAAGAGAAGGTATAGTCACCCTTTCTAAGAAGTCACAAAGGCAGGGATCCATGTTGTCGGGGCATTGAGGTGTCCTGTTGCATACTATCCTCACAAAGTCTTGTATGTTCTTGTGGTTTCTAAAGAAGGGATGTCTGCTGAACGCCATCTCATAGACTATCACCCCCAAGGAAAATTAGTCCGCCGTGGTGAAGAACGGCAACTTTCCAAGGATCTGTAGAAACATAAGAGAGAAACAAAAGGATGAGGACCTTCCTAGGCCAGGCAGAGGACAGAGATGACTCAGTGCTGGCTTATGGGATGTATGAAGCCTCCCAGGAGTCCTACAATTGTACTCAAAATACATCAAACTGAGGTGGAGCTTGTGGATGTTGGAGGTGGGGCTTAAAGTGTATGTATAGCCAAAACTTTTTTTTTTGTGGCTTGAGTCATTTAGGGTTGGGAATCCTGGCAGATTATTTTTTGCTGCCTTTGTACCATTGGAGAAACTTTCCGTCACTTCCCATCGTAGAAGAAATCTCCCAAAGTGAGGGGACGACTCAAAAACTTTGGATTTCCTCTTCATTTTGGGGACAATGGTCACCAGTACAAATAGAAGGTGAATCTCTGCAATAGGGACCCCAATAAAAATCTGACCCATGGGTGCTCAGACAGTGGCCCTCCAGCTGTTGCCAAACTACAATTCCCATCAATCCTCTGCCTTTGTGAGTCATGCTTGCAACTATCAGCCTTGCAAGGCCTCATGGGACTTGCTGTTCCACAACAGATGGAGGACCACAGGTTGAGAACCCATACCTCCACTCTATCCAAAAGGTTTTATAAAGGCAGATAAAGGTGTACAAACCCTAATAGCTCAATCTTCACAAGCTCTCACCATGATAAGGAGAAGGAGTGAATCGGACCAGACAGATCCATCCATCTACACCTGGCCTCAATGTCCACCACAAAGAAGCTCCAACACTGCTGCAACTCTCAGAACCTTCCCCCTTTTGTTGGATATAGTTCTGGCCTGGTGACCCACTGAAAGCAACCGGGCCCCAGTGGAGGAATTCTCCATTTAATGAAAGGGGAGCCCCTTTAGGTCTTCTCTATATCCCATAATACACATTAAAATTCAGTCTAATATCAGGATATCAGAAATCTTACCTCTGGGGCCATGTATGATATGGTACCCGCACGTTCTGTGATCCTATTGGTCTCGGTGACACCAACCCATGGACAAGCCGAAATCAGCAATCCTGACATGTCCTTCACTGTCCAGCAGAATGTTTTCAGGTTTGAGATCTCTGTGAAGAAAAGAAGTGAATGGTTAGCTCTGCATATCCCACATCATATTACAGAGAGAAAAGATACAAATATACATCTATACAAAGAATGAAGATTGATGGGTGGACATCAGCTTCTTTTATACAGGAAGATATCTGTTCTGGGGTTCCCAGCTCCGCCCACCTGCTATATTTATCATGAGGAGGTCTAACTCACATTGCTGAATTTTGTATTAACCCTACATTAAGCAGAATATGGCGTGAGTGCCGAGACTTCTGCAGTAGATGGAAGGAGACTTTATGGGAGGCAACACAACTGGGAACTTTGGAACGTGGAAAGTCTTCCTGATTCACCGAAAAATAGAAGCCAAGGGGTGATTCCGCCCCGGAACTACAAGGACAGTTTCGGTGGAGTAACCCATTAATACTGAATTTGGGGAAAATAAGAAAATACTCTTCTAGTGGGGCTCCTCCCACAACATGGGAAGGGTTCAATTCCAGTTTATGCTTGGGTACCAGAAAAAAAGGACATCTAATCCTTACCTGTGTACGATGTTATGAGAATGCAGGAACATCAGGCCGCATAATATTTCCACAGTGATGAATCTGACAGAGAAAGAAAAATATGAATTAGCATTCAAAGTCATCACAGACCAATAAAGACTAAAAGTACAAAGAGGTATGGATGGATGGAGTATGGGTGGAGGGGGATCGGATAGAGGGGGTATGGATGGAGGGGTTATGGATGGACAGGGTATGGATAGATGGATTATGGATGGCCGGGGTATGGATGGGCAGGGCATGGAAAGATGGGGTATAGATGGAGGGTGTATGGATGAAGGGAGAAATGGATGGATGGATGAGTTATGGATAGACAGATTATGGATAGACAGGGGTATGGCTGGACGGGGTATGGATGGAGGGGGTATGGATGGATGGATAAGGTATCGATGGACAGGGGTATGGATGGAGGGGGTATGGATGGACTGGGTATAAAAGGAGGGGTATGGATAGATGGGGTATAGATGGCCGGGTTACGGATGGCCTGACTACGTCACTGCCTATGATCAGTGGTCAGCCACTCCCGACTCCGGCATGACCCGTCATTGGACTTACCTTGGGGTTCTCAGATCCAGCAGAGCTTTCTTTTCTATCAATGCCAAGAGCTCGCCTCCGCTCAGGAATTCCATGGCAAAGACCAGGTGATTCTGTGAAAAGAAAAGGTAGAGATTAAATTATAGACATGTCAGATTCACATTGTGGAAGAATATACAGAAACACACACACAAGTTAGGAAAACCAAACAGAGAAAATACGAAGGCCGCCATGGCTGGTCTTTCCTGATCACAGTACTAGTTGTTAGGGGTGATCCAGTGACTTCAGTACTTTGGTCATCATCCTGGAAGTCTCATTTAGATCAGGAGGCCTGGCTTCACCTGTCCTCCTCGCTGTAGGCTGCTTCTGACTCAGCGACTCGAGGTTTGAGGCCAGAGGCAGCCAGGCTACAAATAATTTCAGAAGTAGGTCAGCAGTAGCAGCCTCTACAGAAGACCTCTATTCTGTATAATTGACCTAACCAATCTCCAGCCTTGTAGGAGGCGCTCTAGAGTTCTGCTCTTACCTATACTACTTCCCGGACTACAGCCGGAACTCTCATAAAACTTGGTGTGGGATACAAGTTGAGCTCCCTTCCACCTCCTCCAGAATTCAGGGCCCAAAGGACTAATAGACAGGCCTGAAGAGCGGCATTGGGGGAAGGGGGGAGGCTTCACCTTGTGTTAGTTCCGACTCCCAAAAAAGTCACCATTTGAGTATTTTTGGGGGTCTGGATAAGTGGTGAAGGACAGTACAGGAAACAGATCAAGAAATTGGAAAGTGGAAAGACTTACCTTTGTCTGGAATGATGCATATAGATGAGTGATGAAGGGCATAATGTCACCGACTTGCATTACGGCGCACTCTATAAGGGCAGATTCAGGGTTTCTTATCAGTTTCCTTTTTTCGACCAGCTTCACTGCCATCTTTTGTTGAATGGCGGGATGGGAGGCCAACAGCACCTTCCCGAAGGACCCCTGTCCAAGCACTTTATGGAAGGTGAAGCTTTTCATTGATAGTGCATGTGGCTGGTGATTGGTAACTGAACCGCTTGAAGATCAGTCTAAGTGGGGGGGGGAGCTCCCCATTACGCTGTGGAATGATCCGAATGGAGGTGGACCATTCGGTATTGCTCTGATGGATGATCTAGAAGGAGGTGGTCCATTCGGTATTGCGCTGATGCATGATCCAGAAGGAGGTGGACCAATCGGTATTACGCTGTGGAATGAGTCGGATGAAGATGGACCATTTGGTATTGCGCTGATGGATGATCCAGAAGGAGGTGGACCATTTGGTATTGCGCTGATGGATGATCCAGAAGGAGGTGGATTATTCGGTATTGTGCTGATGGATGATCCAAAAGCAGGTGGATCATTCATTTTACACTGTGGGATGAAACTTTTGGTATTGCACTGATAAATGATCCGGAAGGAGGTGGACCATTTGGTATTGAGCTGTGGGTTGATCCAAATGAAGATGGACCAATCCATATTGCAGTGTGGAAGGATCCATATGAAGATGGAGCATAATGCCGCGTACACACGGTCGGACTTTTCGTCTACAAAAGTCCAACGGACGCCGACGGACTAAAGCTGGCTGGTAATCCGTTCGTGTGTGGGCTTCTCCGGACTTTCAGCAGACTTTTTCAGCCTCAAATCCGACGGACTTTAGATTTGAAACATGCTTCAAATCTTTACGTCGTAACTACGACGGACCCGAAATCCGCTCGTCTGTGTGCTAGTCCGACGGACAAAAACCCATGCTAGGGCAGCTATTGGCTACTGGCTATGAACTTCCTTATTTTAGTCCGGTGTACGTCATCACGAACGAATCCGTCAGACTTTTGTGTGGTCGTGTGTAGGCAAATCCGTTCGTTAGAAAGTCTGCTGCAAGTCCGCCGAAAGTCCGCCGGAAGTCTGTCGGACAGGCTGTCGGACTTTTGTAGACGAAAAGTCCGACCGTGTGTACGCGGCATTAGATATTGTGCCGTGGAATGATCCGGAAGGAGATGGACCATTCTGTATTGTGCCGTGGAATAATCTGAATAAAGATAGACCACTGTGTATTACGCCGTGGAATAATCTGAATAGAATTGGACCATTCCATATTTCGGCGTGGACTGATCTAGGTGAAAGCGGACCATTCCATATTGCGCCGTGGACTGATCTGGGTAAAGGCAGAACATTCCGTATTGCAATGTGGTCTGAAGCCAGTGGGAGGTGTTTCCATGATGTTCCATTGCTGCATTCCGGAATCAGGTGGATCTCACTGGTGGGTTGAACCTCTTTAGTCGGCTTTCCTTCGTTGGCAGTCAGATCATTTTTTTCTTCTGGAGAGAGAAAAGAAGAAAATCAATTATTTCTATTATGCTATCTACTCGTCATTTATTGGTGGGACGCGGGATCTGCACACTTTTCCATATATACATACATATATATATATATATATATATATATATATATATATATATATATATATATATGTGTATGTATCTGTGATTGGGAAATTATCTTATGTTATATGGACAATGTGGGAGTTCTGGGCCCCGGGAAGCCATTCTCTCATCATCAATTAGGGCTGGGAGATTTTCTTAAAAAAAAAAAATCTTCGATTCTCTTAAAAAAAACTCAATTCACGATTCGAATCAAGTTTTTTTCTTTCTTTGGAAACTGCGCCGGTCCTGAGGCGCTGCGGGCATGAGCATTTAGGCGAGGCCTCGGCTTCGGCCTAGTCCGCGGCATCCGGTGTCAGCGCCGGTCCGGAGGCGCTGCGGGCATGAGTTTTTAGGCGAGGCCGCAGCTTTGGCCTAGTCCCTGGCGTCCGGCCGTAGCCGCGGACTAGGCCGAAGCCGCAGCCTCGCCTAAAAACTCATGCCCGCAGCGCCTCTGGACCGACGCGGTGAAAAAAAAAAAAAATCGATTTGCCTAAATTTTGAATCGATTTGACCTCTCAACTCGATTCAAGATTTAAATCGATTTTTTTCCCAGCCCTATCATCAATCATTAACCACTTCAGCCCCGGACCATTTGGCTGGCAAAAGACCAGAGCACTTTTTGCAATTCGGCACTGCGTTGCTTTAACTGACAATTGCGCGGTCATGTGCCATGGCTCCCAAACAAAATTGACGTCCTTTTTTCCCCACAAATAGAGATGTCTTTTGGTGGTGATTGTTCACCTCTGCGGTTTTTATTTTTTGCGCTATAAACAAAAAAAGAGCGACAATTTTGAAAAAAACGCATTATTTTTTACTTTTTGCTATAATAAATATCCCCAAAAAATATATTAAAAAAAAAACAGTTTTTTTTTCCTCAGTTTAGGCCGATACATATTCTTCTACATATTTTTGGTAAAAAAAAAATCGCAATAAGCGTTTATTGATTGGTTTACGCAAAAGTTATAGCGTCTACAAAATAGGGGATAGTTTTATGGCATTTTTATTAATAATTCTTTTTTTTTACTAGTAATGTCGGCGATCAGCGATTTTTATCGCAACTGTGACATTATGGCGGACAGATCAGACACTTTTGGCGCTATTTTTGGACCATTCACATTTATACAGCGATCAGTGCGATTAAAATTGCATTGATTACTGTGTAAATGTGACTGTCAGTGAAGGGGTTAACCAGGAGGGGGCGCTGCAGGGGTTAAGTGTGTCCTAGGGATGTGTTCTAACTGTGGGGGGTGGGCTACGTGTGACATGACACTGATCACTGCAACCGATTACAGGGAGCTGTGATCAGTGTCAATGTCACTAGGCATGAGACAATCACGGGTATCCCCACGGACATCGAGCCTGCGGGACCCGCGATCACACTCACGGAGTTCGCGGCGGGTGCGCGCGCACCACAAGTCGCTTCTTAAAGAGCAACGTACAGGTACGTTAGTATGCCTGTACGTGCCCTTCCGCCGACGTATATCGCCGTGAGCTGGTCAGCAAGCGGTTAATATCCACACACCAAAATATTTCCAATTTAATCTTTTGCTTAATTTTTTTTTTTTAATTGTTTATGTCAAACCTAGACAGGAAGTGATGTCATGATGTTGCTCCTATCCTCACCCATACCCCACTAAACCACTTGCAAGCCGTAACGTATAGATAGGTATTTTGGTCAGCAAGTGTATATAGTATATATTGTATGAGGGTGTCTGTGTATATATAGTACCTACAGTGAGGGGAAAAAAGTATTTAATCCCCTGCTGATTTTGTACGTTTGCCCACTGACAAAAAAATGATCAGTCTATAATTTTAGTGGTCAGTTTATTATAACAGTGAGTGAGAGACAGAGTAACAACAAAAATATTCAGAAAAACGCATTTCAAAAAAGTCATAAATTGATTTGCATTTTAATGAGTGACCAAAGAGCTGTCCAAGGAGGTCAGGCACAAGACTGTAGACCAACACAAGGCTGCAATGGGCTACAAGACCATCCCCAAGCAGTTTGGTGAGAGGGTGACAACAGTTGGTACGATTATTCGCAAATGGAAGACACACAAAATAACTGTCCATCTCCCTCGGTCTGGTCTGCAAGATCACACCTTGTGGAGTTTCAATAATCATGAGAACAGTCAGGATTCAGTCCAGAACTACACAGGAGAATCTTGTCAATTATCTCATGGCAGCTGGGGCCATAGTCACCAAGAAAACTATTGGGAACACACTACGCCGTGAAGGACTGAAATCCTGCAGCACCCACAAGGACCCCCTGCTCAAGAAAGCACATGTACAGGCCCGTCTGAAGTTTGCTAGTGAACATCTGAATCATTCAGAGGAGTACTGGGTGACAGTGTTGTGGTCAGATGAGACCAAAATCGAGCTCTTTGGCATCAACTCAACTCACCATGTTCGGAGGAGGAGGAATGCTGCCTGTGACCCCAATGACACAACACACATAGTGCAGGAGTCAGGACTTTGCAATTCACAGGGTGCAGGGGCATGTACAGAGTGCACAGTTAAGGAGTATGTAATGCACAGGTGTGCAGGGGCCAGGGGTATGTAGAGAACAGAGTGCAGGTGTCAGGAGAGTTTATCACACAGGGTGGTGGGGTTGGGAGTGTGTAAAACCACAGAGTGCAGAGGTTTGCGGCAACACAACCCACTGGAGATTGCTCTGATCTCCAGGAGGTAGCTGTAGATGGCTGAAGAGAGCCTGGAATAATAGTGAATGGTTATTGATCATGGGCATAATTAACCCTTTCACTGCTGTAGCAGTCTGCCTTTTGTCTTATCATGTGTGAATGCAGGGAGAGGCTCTTTTAACTCTGTTTCCACAATCAATTGGGCTCCCACAACCCCCGTGTAAGCACACACCCTCTGGTGCCCAGAGAGACTGTGGCTGATAAAAAAGCAGTGACTGAACATGTGCGCTGTCACCAGGTGATTGGTCCTCCTACATTAATTTAGGTGTATGGGCTGTCTAGCTTGAGCATGAGAGCATGGAGCTTACTCCAAAGCTACAGTTACTACATAGAGCATTGTGCCAGCTGTGCCTTGAGTGCTGAACCATTAATTCAACATTAGGAGGACTAAGGGCCCACTTTATTGGCAGAAAGTGGGAAAATCTATCATGCATTATGCACTGGAGTTCCAAGATATAGCAGTAGAGATCTACTGTAGGAAAAGGAGTAGGATGGCTAGGCTGGTGTGATGTAGATGATGAACTGTTCTCTGACAAGGTCAGAAAAACTTTAGAAGTTGCCATAGCATGTTCAGAGCAGTGAAGTACAGGCTCAGATGCACCAGGAACCAAATGCACATTCCATTGGAAGACAGTCATCTGGAAATTGACAGAAAGGATGACTAGGTTTCAGACACAGTCGTCTGTTTTAATGCACAGATAGGAATACTCCCCCAAGGGCTGAGGAGTGCAAGCACCTTTTTAGAGAAAGCAGATGTCACCTCGGAGACGTGTTGACTCTTGTCTCAGAAGACAAGAGGCTGGATGCGAGAGGTGGATGAGCAGGATGAGTGTGCCAGGACAGGTAATGTGTCTCATCTCTGCTTCCTTTCACCACTTTGCATATCACACATATCATAGATGAAAAGAGGGTACAGTGGTGGAGCAGATGAGCAGGAGCATACAGCAGTGGGGAAAATGAGCAGGAGGGGGTCAGAGGTGGAACAGAAAAGCAGGAGGGTACAGTGGTGGGGCAGATGTGCAGGGGGTACAGCAGTGGAAGAGATGAGATGGGGGTTCAGCAGTGAGACAGAAGAGCAGGGGGGTACAGTGATGGGCCAGATGAGCAGGGGGATTCAGTGTTGGGCCAGATGAGCAGGGGTGGTATAGTGTTGGGCCAGATGAGCAGGGGGGTTCAGTGTTGGGGCAGAAAAGCAGGGGGTAGAGCAGTGGGGCAGATGTGAAAGGAGGTGTATTGGTGGGGCAAATGAGCAGGGGGTTACAGTGGTAGGGCAGGAGAGCAGGGGTCACAGTAGTGGGGCAGGAGAGCAGGGGGAACAGAGGTGGGGCAGAAGAGCAGGGGGTAAAGAGGTGAGACAGATGTGCAGGAGGTACATTGGTGGGGCAGATGAGCAGATGGGTTCAGTGTTAGGACAGATGACAAGGTGATTCAGTAGTGAGACAGAAAAGCATGGGGATACGGTGGTTGAGCAGATATGCAGGGAGGTACAGTGGTGGGGCAGATGAGAAAAGGGGTACATTGATGGGGCACATAAGCAGGGGGTTACAGTGGTGGGACACAAGAGCAAGGGGGGTACAGTGGTGGGGCAGATGTGCAGGAGGTACAGTGGTGGGAGGGATGAGAAGAGGGTTCAGTGGTGGGACAGAAAAGCAGGGGGGTACAGTGATGGGGCAGATGAGCAGGAGGTTACAGTGGTGGGACAGATGAGCAGGGGGGTTCAGTGTTGGGGCAGAGGAGAAAGGAGGTACATTGGTGGGACAGATGAGCAGGGGGTTACAGAGGTGGGGCAAATGTGCAGAGGAGAAAGGAGGTACATCAGTGGAACACATACGCAGGGGGTTACAGTGGTGGGGCAGAAAAGCAGGGGAAACAGAGGTGGGACAGATGTGCACGAGGTACAGTCATGGGGCAGATGAGAAAGGGGGTTACAGTGGTGGGGCAGATAAGTTCAGTGTTAGGACAGATGAGAAGATGGATCAGTGGTGGAGCAGATGTGCATGGAGGTACAGTGGTGGGGCAGATGAGAAAGGGGTTACAGTGGTGGGGCAGATGTACAGGGGGTTACAGTGGTGGGGCAGATGTACAGGGGGTTACAGTGGGGGGGCAGATGTGCAGGGGGGTTACAGTGGTGGGGCAGATGAGCAGGGGGGTACAGTGGTGAAACAGATTTGCAGGGGGGACAGTGATCTGAGGTGTGAAGGTGCATGAGTTGGGGCTCATCTGAGGTGTGGAGTTGCAGGAATTGGGGCTGATCTGAGGCATGAGAGTGCAGGATGATAATTTCTCACTACTAAAGTAGTTTACAGCATTTACTTTATAAAAAATCCTTTTCGTGATTGAGAATGTGAAGTTGACATTTTTTTGTTATAAAATCAGCAAGCTCAATTTCTTTGAAAACATTTTTCTGCACACTGTGCTCAAAAGGTTGCCTACCCCTGCTCTAAGGGAAGAGCAAGTAGCCATTACTACTGGCTGCTCATCAGTTGCTACTGAATATCGAATAGACCACCTAGTGACCTGTAAGGAAATCTTTCCTAGGCAGCCCGTTATTGCAGTCTCTTCATTCTCTCTTTTATATTGTATTCTGTTAGAGGAATATCTTTTTATCACTCTGATTCAGTTGAAGCTGTCAGTTTCTACTCTGCATCTATTCAAGGTTCAAGTTAAGGCCACCCTTGTACGATCATTTAGCCAATCACAGATCCTTTTATACTACAATGCCACTGCCGTAGTTTTGATACATTTCCTTATAACAATGCCCATGGTCTGCTTCACTGTAGAAACGGGCAGCTATATTTCAATTGGTAGCTGTGCTCTGCTTTGTAGCTTCTGGGCTCACCTTGCTCCTCTGTGGGCCTATGAAGCATTCAGGATACCTGAGGGTGAAGAAGATTAGGAATATCCATTTGTGACTCCTCCTGCTAAAGCGAATTGAGCCCAGAATTGCTCAGCGTGAAAGTGGCCTTAGATGTCCTTAGGAATATATGGGAGTGCAAAAAACATGATGGGGCCAGGAAGGGAAGATTTTTGAAAAGCGGCCATGTGAGTATAAAGCTTAGTATACATTATTAGAAAATCAAATGATTAATTGGTCACATTTTTCTGACTCTTTGTTCCATGTTGAAAATGAGAAAGCCAAAATTGTAGGAAAATTCTCAGAGGACAACTTTCCACCTACTTAACTATGGTCTCTGCCTAGTCTATGCTCGTACTTTGTTTCCGATCAAGCGAAGACTTGCTCACTCAATTTCTATAGGAAGAATACTGTACTAGTTAAACAAAAATTGGACATTAAGATAACTAAAAAGAAAATTTTTCCAGCATGTTCCCTCAGAAATTTTTTTCTGAACGGTCCATATTGGCTATTAAAAGCAGCGTACTAATTAATGGAAAATCGAACGATTGTTCCGAATATGGATATTTTGTATCTGATTTTAACATAGTGTGTATTAGGCTTAAGACTGAGAGGGGGTCTGGGGCTGCTTTCAGTCAGATGTATCTGCACCAAAGGTGCAGCTATATATGAATCATATTAGTCTAATTTTTATGAGCTTTTACATTTTTATGTTAATACATCAATTAAGTAGCTGAACCTGAAAAACCACTTTGGTATCAGTCCCAGATTCAAAATCCACAATTTTTACTTTCTGTACTGTGTGCCCCTTCTGCTCCTGTGTGCAGCTCCAGCCCATCTCAAAACAAAACAAACTAACAAGGAAACAACATAAATGTGATAAAATATAAGGGCATCTAGACAATAATGGCCTGCAATTTATCAAAAGCGAAAACTGTCACCTTGTAATGGAACCATCTTGTCTTGCATATTTGTATAGCCTCTAGTTTATAAATAATGAAAATGCAATTAAAATTATATATAGTGGAGTCTTTGCCAGCAACACAGAGAGAACAAATTTTGAAAACCACCACTTTTCGTTAACAACCCCGAAGAGATCTCATAGAACAGACTAAAATATTTATCATTAGATGAAGAACATTATTCACGTTTAAAACAGCCGATGCATCCATTGTAAAAGGTCACCCACAATTACCAAAGTAAAAGTTTTATATGTGCAGTGCGTTGATTCTTAGAGATGAACACCTTGGGGATACCCTAAATGGAATCATGACCAAGGCTTTATGTCAGTAATTACCAGTAAGACAAGCTGAAAAATAGTACTGTGTTAGATCACAGAAAATATCAATTTATCTAGTAAAAACAAACAAGCAGTTTCACTAAATAGTGAATACGGACTGATTGACTTATATGCATGTAATATACAGAAACCACACAGGTCATCTTATTATAGAAATGTTTAGTATGAGAGTTTGTTTACCGGTTCAACTGTCCACTGACTGCAATCTTAATATTCTTGAAAAATGTTAATCATTGTCAGTTTTAATAGTGCATTCACCTAGTCACTAGGCAACATGAGTAATAAATCGCTCTAGAAATTGGGTTTAAATGTTTTATTTATTTTTAACCATATACAGTATATACACTGAGCAAAATTATAAACGCAACACTTTTGTGTTTGCCCCTATTTATCATGAGCTGAACTCAAAGATCTACGACATTTTCTATGTACACAAAAGGCCTATTTCTCTCAAATATTGTTCACAAATCTGTCTAAATCTGTGTTAGTGAGCACTTCTCCTTTGCCAAGATATTCCATCCACCTCACAGGTGTGGCATATCAAGATGCTGATTAGACAACATGATTACTGCACAGGTGTGCCTTAGGCTGGCCACAATAAAAGGCCACTCCAAAATGTACAGTTTTATCACACAGCACAATTCCACAGATGTTGCAAGTTTTGAGGGAGGGTGCAATTGGCATGCTGACTGCAGGAATGTCCACCAGAGCTGTTGCCCTTGAATTGAATGTTTATTTCTCTACCATAAGTCGTCTCCAAAGGCGTTTCAGAAAATTTGGTAGTACATCCAACCAGCCTCACAACCGCAGACCACATGTAACCACACCAGCCCAGAACCTCCATATCTAGCATCTTTACCTCCAAGAAAGTGTTCTGTTTATAATTTTGCTTAGTGTGTATATTATCACACACACACATTATCTCACAAAAGTGTGTACACCCCTAACATTTTTGTAAATATTTTATTATATCTTTTAACCACTTCAGCCCCGGAAGATTTGGCTGCTGAATGACCAGGCCATTTTTTGCGATTCGGCACTGCGTCGTTTTAACTGACAATTGCGCGGTCGTGCGGTGCTGCACCCAAACAAAATTGACGTCCTTTTTTTCCCACAAATAGAGCTTTCTTTTGGTGGTATTTGATCATCTCTGCAGTTTTTATTTTTTGCGCTATAAACAAAAAAAGAGCGACAATTTTGAAAAAAACACAATATTTTGTACTTTTTGCTATAATAAATATCCCCTTTTTTTTTTTTAAAAAAGCAAATTTTTTCTCAGTTTAGGCGGATATGTATTCTTCTACATATTTTTGGTAATAAAAATCGCAATAAGCGTATATCGATTGGTTTGTGCAAAAGTTATAGCGTCTACAGAATAGGGAATAGATTTATAGCATTTTTATTATTAATTTTTTTTTTCTAGTAATGGCGGCAATCTGCAATTTTTATCGGGAGTGCAACATTGCGGCAGACAGATCGGACACTTTTGACACTATTTTGGGACCATTGACATTTATACAGCGATCAGAGCTAAAAATATCCACTGATTACTGTATAAATTTCACTGGCAGGGAAGGGGTTAACACTAGGGGGCTATCAAGGGGTTAATTGTGTTCCCTGTGTGTGTTTCTAACTGTAGGGGGAGGAGACTGACCTAGAGGAAAAGACACATCGCAATTCCTAGCTATTAGACCCCTTTCACACCAAGGCGTTTTTGCAGCGTTTTAGCACTAAAAATAACGCTATTAAAACGCTCATAAAACGCATCTCAATGGACCCTTTCACACTGAGGCGTTGCGCTGGCGGGGCGTTGAGAAAAGTCCTGCAAGCAGCATCTTTGGAGCAGCTTTTGGGTGTTGAAAAAAGCGCTTCAAAAACGCCCCTCTCCATTGAAATGAATTGAAAACGCTGTAAAAACGCCTGAATAGCGCCTATAATCCGCCCTGAGCTGTAGAAAATTCACATGATCTCACAAAAAGGTAAATATGCAAGCAGAAAAGAGAGCATCTACAACAGGACTGAACTTGTGGGAAGGTCAGAATGATTAAACACACCATCAACGTGCCGAAAAAACAAAATTAAAGTGCCAAAAAAAGAATTAATCCCAGAAAAATTAAGATTTGAAGTAAAACAAGTAGAAGTAGACACTGCTTGTTACTTTATAAGACACTGCTTGTTTTACATGATCTCACAAAGGATAAACATGCAAGCAGAAAGATAGCATCAATAACACATGCTTCAATAACGCTTGAAAAATGCTGTTAAAACGCCTGCAGCGTTGCGTTAATTTTAATGCTAGCACCCCTAAAACGCGGTAAAAACGCTGTAATAATGCTAAGGCGTTTTAGGGCGTTTTTGAAGCGCCTTGGTGTGAAAGGGGTCTTAGGCCCCTTTCACACTGGAGCGGTTTTCAGGCGGTATTGCGCTAAAAATACCGCCTGAAAACCGCCCCTAAACAGCCTCCGCTGTTTGTTCAGTGTGAAAGCCCGAGGGCTTTCACACTGAAGCGGTGCGCAGGCAGGGCGGTGAAAAAAGTCCTGCAAACCGCTTTTTTGGAGCGGTGAAGGAGCGGTGTATTCACCGCTCCTTCACCGCTCCTGCCCATTGAAATCAATGGGACAGCGCGGCTATACCGCGGTAATACCGCGGCTATAGCCGCGCTGTACGAGGGATTTTAACCCTTTTTCGGCCGCCAGCGGGGGTTAAAACCGCACCGCTAGCGGCCGAATACCGCTGCAAGAATGACGGTACAGCAGCGCTAAAAATAGCGCTGTTGTACCGCCGACGCCCCCACCACCCCAGTGTGAAAGGGGCCTTAGGAACTCACAATCTGTCTCTCCTCACAGAACAGAACAGGGATTTGTGTGTTTACACACACACGTCCCTGTTCTGCCTCTCGTGCCCACGATCGCTCATGGCTGGCAGTCATCGCGACCGTCAGCCACGAGCATCAGCACCCCCGCAGTGCAGCGAGCGCACACACGCCTGCTATCCCGTTCAAAGGAGCCGACATATAGCTACGAAGGCTCGCGGGATCGTGCCGACCTGCCACGGTATAATGACGGCGGCTGGTCGGCAAGAGGTTAATGTGACAACACTGAAGAATTGACACTTTGCTACAGTGTAAAGTAGTGAGTGTACAGCTTGTATAACGATGTAAATTTGTCCCCTCAAAATAACTCAACAAACAGCCATTAATTAGTCAAAACCGCTGGCAACAAAAGTGATTTCACCCCTAGGTGAAAATGTCCAAATTGGGCGTAATTAGTACATCCCTAAGTGAAATTGCCACTGGAGTCCTCTGCCACTCCTCCATGATGACATCACAGAGCTAGTGGACATTAGAGACCTTGCGCTCCTCCACCTTCCGTTTGAGGATGCCCTACAGATGTCTGGAGAAATGCTTGGCCAGTCCATCACCTTTACCCTCAGCTTCTTTAGCAAGGCAGTGGTTGTCTTGGAGATCGTTATCATGTTGGAATTCTGCCCTGCGGCCCAGTCTCCGGAGGGTAGGGATCATGCTCTGCTTCAGTATGTCACAGTACATGTTGGCATTCATGTTCCCTCAATGAACTGTAGCTCCCCAGTGCTGGCAGCACTTATGCAGCCCCAGACCATGACACTCCCACCACCATGCTTGACTGTAGGCAAGACACACTTGTCTTTGTACTCCTCTCCTGGTTGCCGCCACACACGCTTGACACCATCTGAACCAAATAACTTTATCTTGGTCTCATCAGACCACAGGATATGGTTCCAGTAATCCATGTCCTTAGTCTGCTTGTCTTCCATAAACTGTTTGCGGGCTTTCTTGTGCATCATCTTTAGAAGAGGCTTCCTTCTGGGATGACAACCATGCAGACCAATTTGATGCAGTGTGCGGCGTATGGTCTGAGCTTTGACAGGCTGACCCACCACCCCTTCAACCTCTGCAGCAATGCTGGCAACACTCATACGTCTATTTCCCAAAGACAACCTCTGGTTATAATGCTGAGCACGTGCACTCAGCTCTTTGGTCGACCATGGCAAGGCCTGTTCTGAGTGGAACCTATCCTGTTAAATCGCTTTATAGTCTTGGCCACTGTGCTGCAGCTCAGTTTCAGGCCTTGGCAATCTTCTTATAGCCTAGGCCATCTTTATGTAGAGCAACAATTCTTTTTTTCAGATCCTCAGAGTTCTTTGCCATGAGGTGCCATGTTGAACTTCCAGTGATTAGTATGAGAGAGTGAGAGCAATAACACCAAATTTACCACACCTGCTCCCCATTCACACCTGAGACATTGTAACACCAACGAGTCACATGACACCAGGGAGGGAAAATGGCTAATTGGGCCCAATTTGGACATTTTTACTTTGGGGTGTACTCACTTTTGTTGCCAGTGGTTTAGACATTAATAGCTGTGTGTTGAGTTATTTTGAGGGGACAGCAAATTTACACTGTTATACAAGCTGTACACTCACTACTTTACATTGTAGCAAAGAGTAATTTCTTCAGTGTAAAGATATAATAAAATATTTACAAAAATGTGAGGGGTGTACTCATTTTTGTGAGATGCTGTGTGTATATATATATATATATATATTTGGGTAAACTGGAGTCTGCTGGATATATGTAAGTAACCCACTGTGATCTCTGAAGAGGAGTATGTGCGTAGTGTATGTGTAGCACTAGATTACCTCTGCTAAATTAGCATGGATTTAAAAGGAATGCATGAAAATTACAAGCAGCTCTAACCAACGTCTTAGTGGCAGGTGTTTGTCTTCCCCTCTGATCAGCTCTGCAAAATATGTCAATGCTAAATAAATTAATATAAATCATTATGATACTTTAATGATATAAAACAAGATTACTAAGCACGCAGTAAACTCATGAACAGCTTTCATCTATTTGTTCCCTACATGTTTTGCATCCTATAAAAAATGTATTACACTTTATTATTTTTTTACTCAGCTTTATCTTTCTAATGAAATACCACTATCTGATGCAGAGGGGTGCCAATGTACACACTATGCTCAAATGTAGATGCAGGCCCCTTTAACTTCTTGTGTTCCTGGACACGACCAGGGAAGATAAATTCCTCTACTCCACTTCCCTCCATCAGCAGCTCAAAGAGCCCACACCTTATGAGGCATAGCTAGCTGGGCAAGTGATCTGTAGCCAGACTGAGTGGTCCTCCACTGTCAGAACTGTCCTGTGCACAGCCCGACAGGAGCCCAATAGCACGCATCTTCTCTGGAAGACCCAGGCACTATTGGGAGGACCTCAACAATTGCAACTAGGGTACTAAAGTTGAATTAGGGTGGCCCTTTTTTACCAGTGTTACCTTAGACTTCACTGAAAGGATGTTGTCTGTAAGGCCTCCTTTACACTTGCGGTGGTGTTCACCGTCCTTCTGAAAAGCAATCCGCAGTAGATCACTTTTCAGGGGCATTCATCAGGAGGCTTTAAGATATGTCACCTCCTGGATGTTTGTTATAGCCTTTGAAATCTCACAGAACTGTGTGACAACCATGCACATGACACACGCTTGCTGGGTGGTAGCATTAACTTAAATGAGTCACGAAGATGGGAAAACTGCTTGCCAAATGTGACCTATGGTATAACTTTTGCCACATCAGAGCAGTGTATGCTAGCATGACCATTGGCCACATTACCTTATGACGGGGTGTGGGCAATAAGTTTACAGTCAATTTCATATTATTCTGCAGTGTGTGCCCATAATATGTACAGTACAAGTCCCAAAGTCCCCTGGTGTAACAGTTACTGTATGTGTCCATATCAGGCTCTAAGCTGTTGATTCTGTCAGTGATGTCTATTCAGATGGTGGTAAGGTTGGTGTGGAAGGTCCAGCCGACGTTGTCCCTCTCCTCCGTTTGTGTCTGGGCCCTCCATGTGTCAGTGATGTGTATGCAGATTGTGGTGAGGTTGGTGTGGAAGGTCCAGCCGACGTTGTCCCTCTCCTCCATTTGTGTCTGGGCCCTCCATGTGTCAGTGATGTGTATGCAGATGGTGGTGTTCCTGGGGTAGAGCCGGCTCTTCTGTACTGCTTGGAGCGGCAGTGGTGTAATAGAGGGATTACATCAAATCAGCATTTCTGACTGAACATGAACACAGATTGTTTGCGCCCAGAGCCACTGGCTCTGACTGCATGCACGTTGGATACTGCTAAGCACCTGTTGCATATGCTCCCAAAGGACAGAGCGGTGCAGCATAGGGTCTTGAAGAAGGGGACCCAACTTATGATCTTGCACACATGGCTCTTAACATTCAGAAAATGCCCCTGAGTATATAAATGCTCTTTGCCACCTTGAACCTGTTTTTGCATTATTGCTTCTAACTTTGCATCTGTTTAGTATACTGCAACTTATAGTTACCCCCTGTCAGACTTTTCAGTCAATACTCTGTTCTGTTAAACTGGTAATGAACATGATATACAGAAAACGGAAAGACTGGAAATAGACAAGTAGGATATTCTTTCAGCATTACTAGTTCAATTTCACTCATCTCTGAGTTTTTTATTATCTGCAAGTATTGTTCTTCCTCCGCTTGAATTTGAGTCCCTAGGAGTCACTGCAAAGAACATTACCAATATATTTACCAGTGCCATGCCAATTTGTTCAAGATTTAATTTCACCTTACAAATGAAATGCCACCAGGAGTTTCAGAACTGTGTCATCTTTAATGATAGACAAAGAGTAGGAAATATCTGACAAATGATTGTGAATAATGGTCCTTAAACTAACCTGCCCAGAAAATTATGGTCTAGATATAATAACTGAATAGAACATTACCTGCTTGCCTTTTATAGGATCTGTATTTTTGGTTTTAATGACATGTTATCATTAAAAAAAAGAAGACTTTAAAATAGACCCTGACTAATCCCAATCACTTAAAGTGGTTGTATACTCTGTACAACCACTTTTACCTACAGGTAAGCCTATATTAAGGCTTACCTGTAGGTGCTGGAAGTATCTCCTAAACCTGCATGGTTTAGGAGATATTTACAATATGCACTTGCACTGACATCATCGGTGCATGCGCACTTTAGAAACAACAGGGGGGGTGTATATCTCCATATACTGGGACTTTAAATGAAGCGCACAAGGAAAGGGGGTAGTGCGCCTCCATCCCTATTCTAAATAAAAAAAAAAAGTATGGGACTTTAAATGAGGCAGGTTCAAACACAAATTTGAGAGTAAAAATTAATATTTTTAATGTACACGAGTGTCAAGGGCACAATCGTACCGTTTCTAAAGGGATCATGCCGTGACTGGCAGCTCCCATGCACGGGAGTGATGTCACGTGACTCCGGCCAGTCACAGAGCCGGAGTTCGCGGCCCCGGAAGGAAGAGGGCTGAAGATGAACACTTCCAGCCAGCAGGGACAGCAGTGACATCGCAAGCTTCCTTTTAAGGTAAGTGACACATAATGGGTTACTTTGCGATGCATAGTAGCCCATTATGCTTTACCTTTGCAGGGAAATAAAGAGGAAGTAAAACCCATCAGGGTTTACTTTCTCTTTAAATCTCATATACTGTAAACTTTAAAATGTTAATGTACAAGCTCAAAAGATGTTTTCAGTATTTTTAAACTTTCATTAGAATAGTACCTGGTTAAGCCTGCCATGAAGATTCGTTTTTAGGCACTTCCTGCTATAGGGTGATTTTATTTAGGCTAGAAAAGAGAATGGCCAGAACCTCATGGCACTGACAGCTTCTATGAGGAGAAGGGGGTAGAAAAGTGTGGGCATAGTCGGCAATCTTAATGAGTGGATCGTATAAACTCCCGCAGCAGTAAAAGATTACTGCTGCAAGTGTATGGGGGGGGGGGGGGGGACAGATGATGAAGATTTCAACCAAAAGAGCCAGTACAAAGGACATTTCTTATTCAATGTAAGTACTGTCCATTGTGCTAACTTTTAGAAATAAAAATGTAATTAAAGTTAGGCTTTAAAGATTCACAAAAGGCTTAGTGGAGCAGACCCGACCCTTAGACCCGCCCCCGGTGTCCAACGCTTGTTCAGACCCAGAAGACAAAGATAAACATCTCAGAACACTGGCAGACTCCTTCCATAAGAAAGGTTACAAAGACAAAACCATCAACAACAGCATAAACACAGCCTTGAAAACCCGAAGAGAAAATCTCCTCCAATATACAGAGAAAGAAACAAATAACCGAGTACCTCTAGTCACCACATACAACCCAGCACTTGAAGGGATCAAAAAGATAATCAAAGATTTAAAACCCATTATAACAGAGGATGAAACTCTAAAAGGAATATTCCAACAACCCCCATTATTGGCTTTCAGACAACCACCCAACCTCAGACACAAACTAATCAGCAGGAAACTTCACTCTGATTATGATGTCACAAATAATGGAAGCAAACCCTGCAATAAAAAACGCTGCAAACTATGCAACCAGATCAATCTCTCCAAAAGTGTTACACACACAAATGGGACCTTCAATATCATGGGATCTTACAACTGTACCTCCAGTAATGTTGTGTACCTCATCCGATGCAAAAGGTGCAGCAAAGAATCTTATGTTGGTGAAACAGGACAGAAGTTGCAAGCGAGGATGAATTTGCACAGACATACCATCAAAGAACATAAAGAAGACAGTTTATGCACACCTGTGGGACATCATTTCTCACAACCGGACCACACTATAGAAGACCTCAATGTTTTAGTTCTTAAAGGGAATTTCAGAACTATCCAGGAAAGGAAAACGTTTGAACTAAGAATGATACTTCTTTTTGACATGAAAAATAATGGCCTGAATTTAGATATTGGGTTCCTTATACACTATGCTAAAGTTTTACGACCCCCTCTGTGACCAGTATCCCCCCCCCCTCCTCCAGTCTATAGCTCTCCCTCTGTCTTATCTCACTACCTCTTCTGCTATCTTTATTACCATTGATGTGTTTGTTTTTCTCTTTTTTTCTTTAACATTCTGCTTAAAAATTTGTGAATCAGTACTGCTTGGACCTTGAAGAAGGGGGCATACCCCGAAAGCTTGTCCTGAAAAATTGTATGTTAGTGCAAACAAAAAAAGTATCACGGACAATACTCAATTTTCTATGTCACAATTGCACTAATACGGCTACAATCAAATCAAGTATGGAGCAGAAAGGAAAGGCAGGCTAAAAGGCTGCAAGAGCTTTTGACTTAAGTTTGGAGGCACTCATTGGGCTTAAAATGGGGATAAATCAAATTATGCTACCTATGGGTTTTTGCATGCTGCGTTTGTCCGGGCACGGCAACCCATTCAAAACAATGGGCTGCTGTGCCTGCATTTCCGCAAAAAGGTGCATGCACCTTTTAAAAAATGTGGCTGCAGGGAAATCGCATAGTCTTTTTGACAAT